>NC_044335.1:33423760-33723777 GCF_007399415.2 Gopherus evgoodei | reverse complement strand
AAAAAAGCAAAAAGAAGACAATGCACGGTCAATCTGTGGAACTCCTTGCCAGAGGATGTTGAGAAAGCCAGGACTGTGACATGGGTCAAAAAAGAGCTAGATAAGTTCATGGAGAATAGGTCCATCAACAGCTAGTAGCCAGGATGGGCAGGGATGGTGTCCCTAGCCAGAAGCTGGGAATGGGCAACAGGGGATGGATCATTCGATGATTCCCTGTTCTGTTCACTCCCTTTAGGGGCCTGGCATAGGCCATTGTTGGCAGACAGGATACTGGGCTAGATGGACCTTTGGTCTGATGCATTATGGCCGTTCTTATAATTATGGGTGGGTGTTGAAGGAGCTGGGGATGAAGTGTGTGTGGAGCTGGGGCGGGGGAGACTAGAAGAAGCTGGGAACCAGAGTGAGGGGTCTCGGCGGAGCAGGGAGTGAGAGGGTGGGGTGCCTGGGAGCAGGTAGACACTGGGGTGCATTTCAGGTTTGGCGATACAGAGCAGAACAGGGGATGGAAGGGCAAGTGCTGAGGGGCTGGTAATTGAGATCAGTGTGGGATCTAGGGGAAAGAGGTGTAAGGGGAGGGACAGAGGGGTGCGGCTCTGGGGCAGTCAGGGGATGGTGGGGGATCTAGGGAGAGGGAGATATGGGGAGAGGGACAGAGAGGTCGTGTTCTGGGGCAGTCGGTCACTGGGGGTGGGGGGGATCTATGGGGAGGGCAGGAGGAGGAAGGGACATGGGTGGGGCTCTGGCTGGAGCAGTCAGGTGGGCCTGGGGGCTCTCACAGGCTCACAGGGCTCAACCCCATGCCTGCTCCATTTGGGGCTGGCCCCGTCTCCCCATAGGCTCCCTGATGGGCGACCCGGCCGTGATGGTGACCCTGCTGCCCAGCCTGCCAGAAGCGGTGCTGGGCCAGAGCCCGTCCGGGGAGTTCATCTTCCTGCTGGATCGCTCCGGCAGCATGCGGTGCGCCTTGGACGGCCGAGACCGCTCCATTCAGCGCATCGACAGCGCCAAGGTACGGCCAGGAAGAGGGCTGTGCTAGATGGGCCTGTGGAGGGGAGCAGCTCAGGCTGGCTGGGCCTGGGGGGGGCAGAGCTGGGTGGAGGAGCAGCCCAAGCTGGTTAGGCCCAGGGGGGTGACTCCATCTGTCTGTCTGTCCCCAGGAGACCCTGGTCCTGCTGTTAAAGAGTTTGCCACTGGGCTGTTATTTCAACATCTACGGCTTTGGGTCTCGGTTCGAGTCCTTCTACCCGTGAGTCCAGGGCTGGGGGGTTGGCGGCCGGGCAGGCTGGGGTTGGAGTGTCCCTGGGTTGGGGGCAGGGCTGCCTGGGGTTGGGATGTCCCTGGCTCCAGCTATCCCTCCCCCTGACCCCCTCGGCACCCCCCGCAGGC
Source organism: Gopherus evgoodei (assembly GCF_007399415.2). Lineage (NCBI taxonomy): Eukaryota > Metazoa > Chordata > Testudines > Testudinidae > Gopherus > Gopherus evgoodei. Next base: position 33,722,391 of record NC_044335.1, on the reverse strand, counting down.
AGAGCGTGGCATACACCCAACAGACCATGGCCGAGTCCCTGCAGCGCATCCAGCAGCTCCAGGCCGATCTGGGGGGCACCGAGATCTTGGCGCCGCTACGAGCCATTTACCGCAGCCCCTGCCAGGACAGGCACCCGCGCCAGGTATCAGGGGCACCAGCAGGGTGTCCCGGGGCTTGGAGAGGGTCTGGGGGGAGCTGATGGGGGTGCTTGGAGAGGGGCTGGGGGAGTAGCTGACAGAGGCTTTATGGGGGGGTTCAGAGTGGGACTGTGACAATGGGGGGCCAGTGCCCCTGGGGGTGGGAGCAGTCCATGGTGGGCAGGAGCTAAGGGGGGCTACCTCTGTCTAGAGCTGGATGGCAGCACTGGGAGGGAGGAGTGCCAGGGAGGTCTCTGGGGTCGGGGGTCAGTGGGGCAGGCTCTCTGGGGGCTGCCCTCATTCCCAGGGGGAGGAGTGTCTCCAGGAGGATTTGGGGTCCCCGGCTCTGACAGCATCTCTCCCCCGCCAGCTGTTCGTGTTCACGGACGGGGAGGTGGGGAACACCAAGGACGTCATCACTGAGGTGCAGCGTCACCAGGGATCCCACAGGTAAAGGGGGCACCTGCCCCCCCAGCATCCCTCCCACCCTGTCCACAAGCGTCCTCCAAGTCCTGCCTCCCAGCGACTCCCCATCCTGCCTCCTACCACCCCGGCAACCCAGCTGTCACGGTGTGTGGATTGGCTGCCAGCTGAGAGTGCCAACCTCAGCTCAGACTGTTGGAAGCCAGGGCAGGCGCCCCAACCCACAGCCTGGGGGTGTTCCCTCGAATTCGGTTTCCCCAGCCAGGACCAGGCGTGCGTGTCCGGATCACTGGGCCAGTCTCACCACAGACGGTCCCCGTGGGTGCTCCAGCCAAACTGACCCCCAGACAGACTGGATGGAACGAGATTGGGTTGAGCGCATAAACCCAAAGTCACACAGTTCTCCAGGCACTGAGCCCGCTGATGGGACACTCCAGAGCTCACCTGCGAACTAACCACGGGTGTGTTAGCTCGGAGAAGGGAACAGTTCGTGAGAGGTTAGCTCAGTGAACCACGGAGCAGGGAGTCAGTTTGTGGGTTCAGAGGATGGGATCTGCATTCTCAGGGTGCCCCAGAATGGCTTTGGGGACCTCAGCCTGGCGTCCAGAATGCCCCTGATGGCAGCCAAAGAGCTCGGAGACACGCGATCCCTCCCAGGGTCCCTTTTCCTCGCTGAAAACCATCCGGCAAGTTTCCGTCACCGCCCGGGTCTTGCTGTGTGGCCTGAATGCAGACAGTCCATGGCACATCCATTGGCCTGAGTCGGGAGCCGTGCTTCGGAGTGAACGCGGTTCTGCATTTGCATGGGCCAGGTGCCAATGGGGGGGACACGGTGCGATGGCCGAGACCGTCCAGCCTCGCACCCCGAAACACCCGCACCTGGGATTGCTTTAGTGGCACAAGCACAAGGAACTACGGAGCGGAGTGAGCTCGCGATCAGCAGGGTTACGGAGAGGTGACGACACCGCCACCGACATGTCTCTGGCTCTCACAAATTCTGAGGAGCTGTAGTTCCCCGGGCACATGCCGGGCACGTGCGACGTGCTGATGCCCGCTTTGCTCTGCTCTGCCTGGTGTCCGGCTTGAGTGCGCAGTGGCCCTGCAGCGGGTCTGTGATATGCGCACCAGCGAATTGCACTAATCAATCGTAACCTGTCACACAGCGTCGTGCCTGTCCCCCAGCCCTGCCACCTGGGGACTGTCTGCCCCACAGCACCCCTCAACCCTGCCCCCAGCCCTGGGGACCATCTGCCCCACAGCGCCCCTCAACTCTGCCCCCAGCCCTGCTGCCCTGGGGACCCTCTGCCCCACAGCACCCCTCAACCCAGCCCTGCCGGCCTGGGGACAGTCTGCCCCACAGCACCCCTCAACCCTACCCCCAGCCCTGCCGCCTGGGGACTGTCTGCCCCACAGCACCCCTCAACCCTGCCCCCAGCCCTGCTGCCTGGGGACCACCTGCCCCACAGCACCCCTCAACCCTGCCCCCAGCCCTGCTGCCCTGGGGACCCTCTGCCCCACAGAACCCCTCAATCCAGCCCTGCCGGCCTGGGTACAGTCTCCCCCACAGCACCCCTCAACTCTGCCCCCAGCCCTGCCAGCCTGGGGACCATCTGCCCCACAGCCCCCTCAATCCTGCCCCCAGCCTTGCTGGCCTGGGGACCCCCCAGCAACCTCAGATTCTGTCCCCCTAGCCCTGCCTGCCTGGAGACCCCCCCCAGTAACCCCAAACACTGTCCCCCCTGCCCTACTGGCATGGGCACCCTCAGCAACCCCAAACTTTCTCCCTCCAGCCTGGAGACCCCCAGTATCCACCAACCCTACCTCCCATTATCTCGCCAAAGCTGCTGCCTGCCCTCCTGACCTGGAGACCCCCCTCAAACTCTCTCCCTCCAGCCCTGGCAGCATGGAGAACCTCTGCCCCTATCATCTCCCCCAAGCCCTGCCATCGGAGAGACACCAACCCCAGCATCTGCCCATCGCTTCACCTCACCTTTCCCCCCAGCCCTACTGGCCCCTCTCCAACTGCCCCCCAGCACTGAATTGACCCCCCCATCTCTACCCCTCCTACTCCTGTCTCTGACCCCCCCACCCCCTGGACTCTGCCCCCCTGCAGGTGCTTCTCCTTTGGCATTGGGGAAGGGGCCTCCACGGCTCTGGTCAAAGGCATTGCCCGGGCAGCAGGGGGCAGCGCCGAGTTCATCACGGGCCAGGACCGCATGCAGCCCAAGGTGAGAACCCAGGAGTCCGGGCTCCCCTGGCTCTAACCCACCAGACCCCACTCCCTTTCCAGAGCTGGGAGAGAACCCAGAGGTCCTGACTCCCAGCCCCCCTGCTCTAACCCACCAGTCCGTATGCCTCCTTATGCCAGGGGTAGGACCCTGGTGTCCTGGTCCCACTCTGAGTGTGCCAGTCTCTTCCCCCAGGCCCTGCAGTCTCTGAAGCGGGCCCTGCAGCCGGCCGTGACCGGGATCTCGCTGTGCTGGGATCTGCCTCCCGGGATGGAGGCGGCACTGCTGGGCCGGGGCCCTGAGGTCATCTTCCCTGGGCAGCGGTGCCTCATCTACGCCCAGCTCCGCGGGCAGCCCCAGGTGAGAGAGCAACCTCCTCCCCCCCCCCCACACACACACACAGTAGGCACCCAGGGCTTGGGATCAGTGACTGATCCAGGAACCTCCCACCCCCTCCTGGGTGGTAACTCTGAAAGAAGCAATGAGAGGTAAAAAGGCATCTTTTAAAACGTGGAAGTTGAATCCTAGTGAGGAAAATAGAAAGAAGCATAAACTCTGGCAAGTGAAGTGAAAAAATATAATTAGGACGGTCAGAAAAGAATGTGAAGAACAGCTTGCCAAAGACTCAAAAAGTAACAGCAAAAAATTTTAAGAACATCAGAAGCAGGAAGCCTGTTAAACAACCAGAAGGGCCACTGGACGACGGAAGTGCTAAAGGAGCACTCAAGGATGATAAGGCCATTGCGGAGAAACTAAATTAATTCTTTGCATCGGTCTTCACAGCTGAGGAGGAAGGGCCCGGGGGGGATTCCCAAACTGAGCCATTCTGTTTAGATGACAAATCTGAGGAACTGTCCCAGATTGAGATGTCATTCGAGGAGGTTTTGGAACAAATCGATTAGCTATTCTCCAGTTACAGGCCAATACGCCTGACTTCAGTACCGGGAAAACTGGTTGAAATTATAGTAAAGAACAGAATTGTCAGGCACATAGGTGAACAGAATTTACTGGGGAAGAGTTATCATGGTTTTTGTAGTAAAGGGAAATCATGCCTCACCAATCTACTCGAATTCTTTGAGGGGGTCAACAAGCATGCGGACAAGGGGGATTCAGTGGCTATAGTGTACTTGGACTTTCAGAAAACCTTTGAAAAGGTCCCTCACCAATGGCTCTTAAGCAAAATAAGAAGTCATGGGATAAGAGGGAAAGTTCTCTCATGGATCGGTAACTGATTAAAAGACAGAATATCAGGGTTGGAAGGGACCTCATCTAGTCCAACCCCCTCAGGGCAGGATCAATCTCCAGACAGATTTTTGCCCCAGATATGTAAATAGCCACCTTGAGGATTGAACTCATAATGGTAGGTTCAGGAGGCTAGTACTCAAACCACTGAACTATCCATCCCCAAGGAAACAACATGTAGGAATAAATGGAGAGAGGTAAATAGTGGTGTCCCCCAGGGGGTCTGTACTGGGACCAGCGCTAACATATTCATACATGATCTGGGAAAAGGGGTAAACAGTGAGATGGCAAAATTTGCAGATACAAAACTACTCAAGATAGTTAAGTCCCAGGCAGACTGCAAAGAGCTACAAAAGGATCTCACAACATAAGCAGGGAGTTATATGGGCCTGTGGTGCCTGTGCTCTACCAATATTCAGGAATGCGGGTCCAGCTCCAGCAATATTTGGGCTTATATTTAATCAGAACCATCTTGTCCAGGAGATGGGGCAACCACCCTGGGCCCCACACTTCAGGGGCACGCGGGGTCCAAGGAAGCCTGGGGGGTTAGCAGGTGGCCTGGCACTGGCAGCAGCAAGTGACCCAGCCCCAGCATGCCCTGCTCTGCCCCAACCCCACTCCACCTCTTTCCTCAAGTCCCCGCCGCTGCTCTGCCTCTTTCCAGCTTCTTCCCCCTCCCCCGAGCGATGCGGGGAGCTGGCAGGGCAGAGCGCAGCAGGGCAGGCTGGGGGCGGGTTGCTTGCTGTTGCCGGGGCCAGGTCGCCTGCTAATCCCCAGGCCACCCTGGACCCTGTGTCCCCCTGAAGCGCAGGGGCCCCTGAAGCGCGGGGGTCCCCAAAGTGCGGGACCTGGGGCAGTTGCCCTGGTCACTCCTATGGACTGGACGGCTCTGCTTGGACCCATTTGGGGCACCACAAAAAATTATACAAACCTGGGTGACTGAGCAAAAAAACTGCAGATGAAATTCAGTGTTGATAAATGCAAAGTAATGCACATTGGAAAACATAATCCCAACCCCACATGAAAAAGGATGGGGTCTAAATTAGCTTTAACCACTCAAGAAAGAGATCTTGGAGTCATGTGGCTAGTTCTCTGAAATTATCCACTCAATGTGCAGTGGTGTCAAAAAAGCAGCAGCATGTTGGGAATTACTAAGAAAGGGATAGATAATAAGACAGAAAATATCATGTTGACTCTGTATAAATCCATGGTACATCCACATCTTGAATACGGTGTGCAGAGCTGGTCACCTCAACTCAAAAAACTTACATTGGAGGTGGAAAAGTTTCAGAAAAGGGCAACAAAAATGTTGAGGGGTATGGAACGGCTGCCATATGTGGAGAGATTACTAAGACTGGGATTTTTCATCTTGGAAAAGAGATGATGAAGGGGGGATATGATAGAGGTCTATAAAATCATGACTGGTGTAGAGAAAGTGAATAAGGAAGTGTTATTTACTCCTTCTCATAACACATGAACTAGGGGGTCGCCAAATGAAATTAATAGGCAGCAGATTTAAACTGTTGGAAGGCAGGATACTGAGCTAGGTGGACCTTTGGTCTGACCCCATGTGGCCCCTCTTAAGTTCTTAATGATGGTCATTGGGCTGGGGGTCTCTGTGCCACCCCAGCCCCATTGATTTCAGTTAGGAATGTTAACTCCGACCCCTAATGATTGCAGTTGGGCTGGGGGCGTCTCTGCACTAGCCTGGCTGCATTGATCTTGCATTGATCTCAGGGGCAGGTCTATGCTATACATTTACATCTGCGCAGCTGCGCCACTGTAGCACGTCCGGTGAAGATGCTCTAAGCCAATGGGAGAAGCTCTCCTGCCGACACGGCCCTGTCTCCATGTGGGGCTAAGGTCAGTGTAACTACGTCACTCAGGGAGCTGAAGTTCAGGGGTCTGGATTTTTCACACATCTCAGCAACGTAGTTATACGATAGCATGTGGTGTAGATGAGACCTCCGTGGGGATCGATAACTCTGTTCCCTACCAGTGACCACTGGGCTGGAGGTCTCTGTGCTACCCCAGTTGCATTATCTCCTGACCCTACTGATGGCCGTTGGGCTGACTAGGCAGCCCCCTAACTGCTGTGAATTGGGCGTATTTACCCCCTTTGTTCTGTAACCTGGATCTGGGGGGGGTCCCCAGGCATCTTCTCCCCCCTCATACTCCACCTCTGACCCCCTTTCTCTGCCTGCAGCCCCCAGACACTGCCATGGGGGGCGTCACCCTGCAGTACCGCATCCAGGATCAGACTTACAAGGAGACGTTGCAGTTCCCCCTGCAGCCACAGGATGGAGACAGGTGATAGCAATGCTCCCCTGGTCCTCATCCTTCCCAAGTCGCTGGGTCCTGCCCCCCACATCCCCACCCCCAACAGAATGGAGATGGGAGGGGACCTGCCCCAAGTCACAGAAGGAAGCAGGAGTCTTGGCTCTCATCCTCCCTGCTGTGACCACTAGACCCCACTCCCCTCCTATAGCCAGAGATAGAACCTAGCAGTCCTGGCTTCCCCGCTACACACACACTATCCCACTAGCCCCTCCTCACAGTGGCTGGAACCCCAGAAACCAGGGCTCACCCCAAGACTCTCTGTCCCTGGCACAGGCTGCCCGTTCACCGGCTAGCAGCCAAGTCGCTGCTGCTGGAGCTGGAGGGGGCCGTGGACACCAGGTCGGAGAGGGACCGGCACCAGGTGCTGGAGACCAGCCTGAGCTCGGGGGTCGTCTGCTCCCTCACAGCCTACGTGGGGGTGGGCACAGAGCGGGGGCAGCCGGTGCAGGGGCCGCTGGTGAGACAGGACATCCCGCTGACAGGTAACCCTGGAAGCAGGATCGTGGATCCTGGCACTGGGTGGGGACAACATGGGAGGGGGCTCAGATGGGAGGGGGACCCAACCTGGCAATGTGGAGGAACCTGGTACCAGGGGGAAGGAATTAAGGGAAGGATCCCAGAACAGGGGGATCCCAATTTGAGAGGAGGGACCCAGCAGCACTGGAGGGAGGGCATCATGGATATGAGCAAATGTCCCTTTGCTCTTCTCCATGCCCCAGCTCCCATGAGGCTGTGCCATCCCCTCCCTGCCCCCACAGGGCAACCCCAGTGCTCCCATCCCCAGGGCAGGGGGAGAGCGGCAGGTACCGGCCGGGTGGGACAGGGAGCAGCCCATGGATCCTGGCCTGTGGGACAGACAGACAGATGGACCCAGAATCGGAGACCCAAACAGATGGGGGTAGAGACTGAGAATCAGACAGTAGGACCCAGTCAGGGAGACACAGACAGGCAGGGACCGGAGGGGTGGGTGCATTGCTGTCATGAGCAGGCCTGGCTAGCGGGGGCCTCAACACCCCTCCCAGCATCCTGCCCTCATCCATGGGGTGCAGCACCCGCCCCTGCGTTCCCTGGGGCTTGATGAGAGGTCCAAGCTGGGGGAAAGCTGCAGGGGAGGGGCGGGATCCAAGGAGTCCCAGCGTGCAGGGGATGGGCTAAGGGGAGATCCTGACTCTGAGGGAGCTGTGGAGAGAGGAGGATGGGGCTGGGTGTCGGGGATATCCAGCTGGGGGGAGCATGGGGGAGGGGTCCCAATGGTGTGTTGGCTCTGGGTGCCATGGGGGGGGGAATTTCCCTTCCCTCTCTTAGCCTGTCTCTGTCTGCGTGTCTGTCTGTCCCTCTCTGTCCGTCTCCCACCCAGCCTTCTATGCCGCACCCCGCAGGAAGAATTTGCTGTGTTCCCCCATGGGCCGTTCCCCCTCTGTGCCCATGATCCAGGTCCAAGGGCCCTCCTGTGTGTCCGTGGACTGCGCCATGGCCTGCAACTTTGACAACAGCTCGGATGTGCAAGTTGAGAGCCGCTGCCTCCTCATCCCCCTCTGTGACACTCACCCCCAGGGCTTCCAACGGGAAGTACAGCTTATATTCCCCGCCAAGGCCGCTCGTTCTGGCCCCCGCGCCATCCAAAAGTTCAGTTCGGGGAGCACCGAACACGTGTTGAGGAAGTACTGCAAACTAAGAGCCCCGCCGGAGACCACGTCCCAGAAAGGTGAGGCAGGCAGGGGCTGGGACTCAGGACTCGGGGCAGGGGGAAACACCAGGATGACGCTTCATCAGGTCAGAGACAGATGTGCCTTGACTGTCCCAGAGCTGGGCAAGTGTTTAACAGCTACATAGAAAGTGAAGGAACTTCCTGGGCAAAACAGGATGCTGGGGGAGGGGGAATCCGCAGCTGGTTGTTTTTTAAGTGTCGGGACGCAAATGAGCTTGCAAGAAAATGGAAAAAAAATAAGGAAACTCCCAGGCAATAAACTCTGTGAAGCTGGAATTTGGGGGATGAGTTTGTATCAACGAGCTAAGTGTGGGGAGGGCCCAACTGGGCAGCGGAGAGGGTAATCAGTCACTTTTTAGTAACAGAAATGTCAGTTGGCAGTTTTCTCTGAAATGGGCACAGCTAAATTCCCAGACAAAAATACCTGATGAAGCTGGGCCCAGCCTCGGGTGTTCATACAGGTGAGTTCAGGATCACAGATCGTGGTTGGCCCGGTCTGGTTTCTAAACAAAGAAGCCCACGAAAGGCAGAAATGTTAAAGTTAAGGCTCCCCTTAAACCTGAATTTGAAGAGTGTGGAAATACAGACTTGCTGTAGCCCAGGTAACCTTAACTCTGCCTCATAACCCTGGCCCAGGCATAGCTATAATATCATATAGACTGTGTAACATCCTGTCTCCCCTATACCCTTAGACGTTTCTATGTCTCCCCAGACGTATGTCTGTATTGCAGGTTGTAGTGCAGGATGGTCCCGGGGTCAGATTGTGTTTGAGAAACACCCTTGGGTTATGAGATTAATGATTGGGGCTGAGACATTCACAGGGCCCAAGGGACTTTGGTTCCCAACTCCAACTGTAAATTAATTGTCATCTCATGGGTGCAGGAAGGGTCAGAGTTGAGGGTGCCCACGGAGGGGTTAAGGGTGCAGAGGAACAGATAAAGGATGCCCATGGATGGGGCAGAGTTAAGGATGCCCATGGATGGGCAGAGTTAAGGATGCATGGAGGGTAACAGTTAAGGTTGTTGGCTGTCCCCCAGCCTGGACAGGCCACGTTGCTGTTCTGTACCCATAACCCTGTGCAAGAGCCCTCTCACCACGTCTCTCCCTAGAGTGGGCACCAGAAGAGTCTCCCCTGCTGAGGCTGGTGTCTCTGCAGAATGCTGACAGCTCGTGGGACCTGGACCCCCAGCTCGCCGCTGCGCTGGGGGTGAGTGAGACCAGCGCCAGGGGGAGGATGCCCAGTAAGGTGAGTGCAGGGGGCAGAGGAGAGGGGAGAGATGGGGGGGCAGGTGCCATGAGTTGGGCCTGTTCTCTGCTCCTAGATGAGACTGGTCATGACCCAGGCTGGGGGGGCGGGTCTGAGGGTGACTGGATCACATGACCCCTGAACCTGGAGCCCAGTAGGGGAGACGGGCCCACAGCGGGGAGCTGGAACCCCCTTGCAGGGGATCGGAGCATTGGATTGAGGGGTCCCAGAGCTGAGGAGGGGACATGGGGAGGCCCAGGCTGGGTCCTCTCTGAGCCTGTCTCCCTACCCCCCGGCATCCCACTGGGCATCTGGGTAGGGGGTCCAGGGTGCTAGAGTGGGGGGGCTAGGAACCTTCTGAGTCTGGGGAAGGAGCGCTGGATTGAGGGGTCCCCAGGGCAGGGAAATGGGGGCAGCACTGGGGGGGGCAGAGAGGTCTCTAGAGTGGGGGGATGGGGGCAGCACTGGGGGCAATCAGGGGCCCCTGGCGCAGGGGGATAGGCAGCATTAGAGGGCAGGGGGGATGGGAGAAGCACTCAGGGACCGGGGGGGTCCCCAAACTGGGCGCTGTCTCAGGCTGTGTCTCTCCCTCCTGCACAGGATGTGGCCCTGGGGGGGCAGAGGGGTCCCTATGGCAGGGGGATGGGGGCAATTCTGGGAGGAGTGCCGGGGGGTCCCAGGGGTGGGTGGATGGGGGAAGCGCTCAGGGGAACGGGCTGGGTGCTGTCTCAGGCTGTGTCTCTTCCCCCCCTCAGGACATGGCCCCCAGCATCTGGGCCACGGTGCTGGCCGTGGTCTGGCTGCACAGCCGGGCCGTCGGGCAGCGCGACGAGTGGGAGCTGCTGGAGGCCAAGGCTGTGGGCTGGGTGCGGGGCCGAGCAGGTGAGACGGGAGTGGGGGGTCGGGAGCAGGGTCCAGGTCATCTACCAGAGAGCCCCTGCCCCATCACCGCCCCGAGACCCTCTGTAGACTGTCCCACAGCCCAGCCTGCCCCCCTCCACCCCGAGATCCCACAAGCTCATAGTACCAATCCCACCCCATCGGACCCCACAGTCCAGCCGACCACAGCCCTGGGATCCTGCACCCCATGGACCCTCCAGCATCCTAACAGCCTCTGGTCCCCCAGCCAGACCCCCAGAGGCCTCCAGTCCCAGGACAGACAGGCTCCCAGCCCCCTGCTCCCCGTCCCCCCCAGTTCCCCGACGTCAGTGCCCCGGGCTGCGAGCTCTGTGCCCTTTGTCCCCCATTCCCTGGTTGGTGTCTTCTCCTCCCTCCCATCCCCCCCTTCCCCAGGCTGATGTCTCTCCCGACCCTCTTCTCGTTGCAGGGCCCCGGCTGAGCGAATGTCTGGAAGCTGCCAACACCCTGCTGGGCTGCAGCGTTGGCCCTGCTGTCTTCAGGCTCTGAGCCCCTCTGGATCCCTGTACCCCCCCCCCGCAAGCTACCCAGGGCCTCCTGCCCAGCTGAGGCTCCCCCCCCCGATCCCCAAACCTCCCCCCAAGCTACCCTGGGCCTCCAGCCCGCTAACCCCCCCACAGGGATCCTAAATTAAGAACAGCCAGTTGGTTGCATAAATTTAAGGAAAACAGTTTAAATTGACCCTGTCACTTACAGCGGAGGAAGGTCATTGGGTGGACAGGCCCTTGCTGCTGTGTGCGGAGACTGTCTCTGCCAGCCCCTCACTGGAATAAAGCAGTTCCCCAGGTTTGTCTGTCTGCCTGGCTTTGGCTGGGGTCCCGGGGCTCCGAGCTCCCCATGGCTGCCCAGGGCACTGGGTTCCCAGCAGGGTCAGGGACCGCCTGCCCTGAGCGGGTGCATTAGTGTTCCCAGCTCCGACTTTCTGGTGGGGCAGAGCATCTGGACCCAGGCACTGCGGTGGCTGGTGGGGGCCGGGAGGAGCCCCAGAGAGAAGGGAGCACGTGGGGTGCAGGGGGCAGATGCAGGGCAGAGCCCAGGGCAGGGTTTAACAGAATGTTTTAGCTCTGGGTCTGTGCGGGTCCCTGACACCCCCTCACTTGTCTGGAAAATCTGTCCCTGCTCAGCTGCTGTTGGGACACGTGATTCTCACTCAGATACCTGGGGACCAGGCATCCAGCCTCAGCAGCTCGGGAACCCCCGGCCCTGCCTGGAGCAAGCACCCAGCGGCGTTGTAATGGGACAGGGAAGCAGCAAACGCTCTCCCCCCCCGCTCACACAGCCTCCCCAGTGCTTTGCCTGGCCGCTCCCGTCTGTGCGCTGACACCGACAGCTGTGTAGGCTCCGGCAACCAAGCCTCCTGTGCAGGGCCGGCTCTAGCGCTTTTGTCACCCCAAGCTCAAAAAAAAAGAAAAAAAAGCCGCGATCGCGCTCAGCAGCAATTTGGCGGCAGGTCCTTCGCTCCGACAGGGAGTGACAGCCCCACCGCCGAATTGCAGCCGAATGGCTGGATGTGCCACTCCCCTCTTCACTGGCCACCCCAGGCACCTGTTGCTAGGCTGGTGCCTGGAGCCGGACCTGCTCCTGTGCTGAGGCCCAGCGGTTGCAGGGCCAGGCCCTGATGCTGCCAGCCCAGGGCATTGAAATGGGAAGGAACAATTCTAGAGAGAAAAGAGGGGGAGATTTTCCAGGCCCAGATGGCAGCCGGGTGTCCAGCTCCCCTGGACAGTCTAGAGAGATGGGGGTTGTTAGCCCAATGTGTAACAGCTATACACCCCGGGGAGCTGGCACCCAACCCAGGCCTAGGGTGGGCCAAACCCCCAGTTCTGAGCCCAGGAGCTGGGTGGGGGCAGGCAAAATCCAGGCTCTTTGTAGGTCGCCAGGCAGAAAGCTCCGTGAAGGTGAAGTTCAAGGTGAGGGGCGGTGCCTGTCCCTGTGGGCTAAGAAATATCCCATGGCTGGTGCCGGGATCCCCACAGCACATCTTGGAAACCCCAGAGACTCCCCGTCCCTGTGACAGTGAAAAGAAATGCAAACCCATTCAGCCAGGAAACCCAGCGCAAGGCCCCTGCGGCTGGCACAGGATCTTGTGATTCAGATGGGTGTCCAGCTCCCACTTCTGGCTCTGATGTCCAACGTTCAGGCTTCCACGACGTTCCCCAACCCTGCTCAGCTGCTGCCGAGCCCTGCGAGCTCCTGCTGCACCTAACTGTTCGCTGCCAGGGTCCCTACAGCCCTGGCCATGACCCCAGGCCCTGCACCTCCAGCGGGTGCCCAGGTTCTCGGCCCCACGGGAGGCTCCAAGCAGCTGTCGCAAGGCTGGATCCAGTGGCTTGCTCTGAGCTCCAGCTGGCTCCTTATGGCTTTTACCCCAGGGCTTTGAGCAGTCACCCCAGTTCAGCTCCTCACCCTGCTGGATGGGGAGAGAGGCCAGGAGCGTGGGCCTGTCACTGGGCTGCAACACCCAAACCCAGAGCTCCAGGGGAGGCTCCAGCCGGAGCTGCTCTGGATCAGTAACTCACTAGCCGGGGGTTCTGTTCTTTGCCCCCTGGGGAGTTCTGCAGGCACCAGGCTCGAGTCACTCGCTTGCTGTCTGGCCCAACAGCTCCCCTTACCCGTTCCTCATGGCAGCTCCTGGGGCGACACCCGCAGTGCGGTCAGTGCGCTCTTCTGCACAGGGGAGCCCAGGTCAAATCCCGTCTTCCCGGCAGGCAGAGGGGGATCGAACCGGGTCTCCCACAGCCGGGTGTTGAGGGGTAACATACGGATCTACCCTCTCCTCCCGTGGCTTTCCTGGCATGGTGCCTAACTCCAGGGTGGCGTTCCAGCTGTGGTGCTTGAGCACAGAGGTGCCTAAATCCCAGAGGAGGCTGGGCTTAGCACAGTTCCCATTGGCCAGCTTTGACAGAGGATGTGGGCCCAGCCTTGTCTGGCAGCTGACTCTGCTCTCCCTCACAGTGGGGCACCGTCCCAGGCATGGCCTCCCCCCATCCCCCTGGCACACGCCCTCCCCAGTCCCTCTAACAAGGTGTACTGGCCAAATGCCAGCAAATGGAACCTTCAGAACCAGCCTTTAGCTCACCCCTGGGCTGTGGGTTTCAGGGCCACCTCCCAGGGTGTTATAACCTTATTCCCAGATTTGGACCTTAGCGTCCAAAATATGGGGGTTAGCATGAAAACCTCCAAGCTTAGCTACCAGCTTGGACCTGGTACTTGCTGCCACCACCCAAAAAATTAGAGTGTTTTGGGGCACTCTGGTCCCCCTGAAAAACCTTCCCTGGGGACCCCAAGACCCAAATCCCTTGAGTCTCACAACAAAGGGAAATAATCCTTTTTCCCTTCCCCCCATCCAGATGCTCCTGGAGAGATACACAGACACAAGCTCTGTGAATCCAAACAGAGGGACTTGCCCTCTCCGTTTCCAATCCTGGAACAAAAGCACTTTCCTCTTCACCCAGAGGAAATGCAAAATCAGGCTAGCCAATTCAACCCACACACAGATCTCTCCGATCTCTTCCTCCCACCAATTCCCTGGTGAGTACAGACTCAATTTCCCTGAAGTGAAGAAAAACTCCAACAGGTCTTAAAAGAAAGCTTTATATAAAAAGAAAGAAAAAATACAAATAGTCTCTCTGTATTCAAATGACACAATACAGGGCAATTTCTTAAAAGAATATTGAATAAACAGCCTTATTCAAAAAGAATACAAATCAAAGCACTCCAGCACTTATATTCATGCAAATACCAAAGAAAAGAAACCATATAACTTACTATCTGATCTCTTTGTCCTTACACTTAGAAACAGAAGATTAGAAAATAGAAACTACTTCTCCAAAGCTCAGAGACAGCAGGCAGACAGAAAACAAAGACCCTCACACAAACTTCCCTCCACCCAAAGTTGAAAAAAATCCGGTTTCCTGATTGGTTCTCTGGTCAGGTGTTTCAGGTGAAAGAGACATTAACCCTTAGCTATCTGTTTATGACACTGTTCCCTGGTGACCTTGCTTCTGGCAGCCTCCCAGACCCAACCAGCTCTGCTCCCTTCCAAGGTGCCGTCCCCATGGTGACTCCCAGGACCCACCCCCCTCCTCCGTGGTGTCCCTGCCCAGCCACAGGTGTAGCCCTACCCCTGTTGATTAGCTCATTTGGGCTCATGTGGGGCACTGGGCCTCCTCGCTCATGGGCCCAGATCCACAGGGCAGATCCAAGGAGCTCTCTGCTCTGTGCCCAGCACTGGGGCATTTCCTCTCCCAGTCTGGCAACCCCACCGGGGCTCTGGGAGAGACAGGGTGGGAAGGAGGGTACGACCATGTTAGGTAATAAAGCAAGTCCTCACTCACCTCTCCAGCACCCGAGCTCGTGCGGAGTTGGTATGGGGCATACAATTCTGTCAGAGACCAGACACAAATGCGTTGATCAATGGGCTCACACTATCCTTAGCTCTCAAAGCTTTAGATTAAGTGTGGCCCCTTTATTAGGGGTGAGCATCAATATTTATACACAGAAGTAAACAAAGTGATTAACAAAAGATAATGGTCATGCATAATCAATCAAGATTTTACAGGAAAAGCAAGTTTAACAAGTAAATGCATAGAGATAAAGGCTAATGGCTACTTGAGAAAGGGGGTGTCATGAGTAGTTTGCAGGTCAGTGCTTTGTTCGATAAAGGGTTCAGAAAGGATTATGCAGAGACGGCCAGTCTGGGTGTGTTTTGGCTCCCCAAAGTTCACCAAAAGTTTAGACCCAACATTCCTCCATTTGTAGCTTTGAGATAACTATTAATCAAAAAGCTACACCCTATTTCAAGATCTCAAGGGCCGCTTGGCAATTTTAGCCTGGGCCAATTCGAAGAGAGTAAGGCTTTTAGCTGAAGTGGGAAAAGAATAAACTGACTTACATGAGTTTATGAGGGAGGGGACACACTGAATACAGCAACACAGTATTATAAGGACTACTATGGCCCCAACAACACCCACCAAGAGGTTTTTAACCCACCCAAGTCTGGGCAGCCAATTCCATAAGGCTCCCCACCAATCATAAGGTGGCTGGCCAGAGGAGTAGTTTTTAGCCATTTCCCTTAGGTGTTTGGTATGTAGAAAAGTGTCAGAGTAGGTGTCATTTACAAAAACACAGCATTCTTCATTTATGAGGGCGCAAGTTCCTCCCTGGGCTGCTAACATCATATCTAAAGCCATTCTGTTTTGCAAAGCTAACTGGCGCAGCTGGGACATTTCCCCGGCCTGATTTTCAAATACGGTTGCAGTTTCATTGGTCAAAGATTCTAATAGTCCCTGTAGACGGATGATAGCACCCTTCAAGCTAGTGTGACCAGCCCACCGCTGCCAGGACAAACCATCACGGAGATTAATATCTCTGTCAGTTTCACGGATGTTACGAACGTGGGGAAAATGAGGGGGAGTGAGGGAGATGCGAGAAGGCGGTGCTAGCCATGCCAAATAACATGACCCTGCCCAATCAGGGGAGAGAAAATAATAAGCCTTGGGCCCGCACACCCAGTATGTTCCATATAATGCGTTTTGGGTATTCCATTTCTCAAAGTAGGAGGTAACCCACCACCCGTTGTACCACTGTTCCCCTGGTAACGCAGAGGGGTCGTTGTGTGAACTGCAGAGGCACAATTTGGTAGTGTTGTCCTCAAAGGGCAGTGTAGTACTGCTTGAGCAGTTGTAGAAGGCAATTGTGTATCCTTTAACAATTAGTTGGACACCCTCGAGATCTGAGCAGGGCTTTTTAAAAACTGACTCTGAAAACCTGCCCCTCCATGAAAAAGTTGAAAAGGTTGGATCGGGGTGAGGGATCCACATATGGGATAAGTGGGATGCGCAAGGCTTGAAGCCAAGATTTTTACTAAAGGCGGTGCCATTAAAATATATGTTGCATTTACTTGTTCCCACAAAAGTTGACCCTTTTTCTTTAACAAAACACAGTGATCCTGTTTGATTGGTTACCCTGAGATATTTGTTAATTGGCACTCCTGTTTTGTCCCATGTAAGATTGGGTTGGACTGGATCTTTTATTCTAGTCGGTGGCATCCAAGTCATATTAGCAGTGGTTAGGGGAATGGGTGTGAAGGGGAGTCCCTGTGCTGCATTTACTGGAAATTGAGTACATACCCAGCAATCACTTCTATTTCCTAAAATACGAGTTTTAACCTCGTGGGAATATCTAATAAAAGCATTATCTTCATAAGCAGAAAATAAACTAAAAAAGCATAAAAAAAACATACAGTTGTCAGAATAAAGGGTCCTCTCATTTTTTTCGAGTCAATTTAAGTCTAATGTCTGAGAGAGGTAAGCTGGTCCACTGGTCGAAGGCAGTGTCCTCAGTGGTGACAAGAGCTGCTGGTCCGTCACTGTGGTCCACTACGGCTGGCTTGACGTGGGAGTGGTGGATCCAAGATTTGCGTCCTTCCAGGAACACTGCAGTCTGGGTTGTCAAAAGAACCTGGTGGGGTCCAGTAAACCTTGGCTGGAGGGTGTCGTCACGAACGAACTTTTTGGCCCAGACGAAGTCCCCTGGTTGGAACGGGTGGATCTGTTCCTCCAGCGGCACGGTCTGGGAAAACTGCGAGGCTTTCCAAAGGGTACGGAGGCGAGCCTGTAGGGAGAGAAACTGACATGCGGTCATATGATCCCCTCCCAATAGTGAAACATCAGCACGTGGTAGCGCCCCGCCTTTGAAAGGGGGGTGTCCATAGAGCAGTTCAAAGGGGGATAATCCCAATGCGCGGGTTGGGCGAGTACGAAGGTGAAACAGGACCAAGGGAAGTACCTGAGGCCACTTTAATCCTGTTTCCTGACAGTATTTAGCCAATGTAAACTTAAGTTCCCTATTCATACGCTCAACTTTCCCGCTAGACTGGGGGTGGTAGGGTGTATGAAAGGAGTGTGAAATGCCCAGTCCTTGTTCTAAACGGCCAAGGACATGACCAGTAAAGTGAGGTCCGCGATCTGAGTCGAGCACAAGAGGGATGCCAAAACGGGGTACAATATCTCTAAGGAGAATCTTCGCCACTGTGGCAGCAGTACAATTAGCAGTAGGAAAAGCTTCGACCCAGGAAGTCAGAGGGCAAACCAAAACAAGGAGGTGCTTTTTCCCAAAAGCCTTTGGCATATCTGCAAAGTCAATTTGAAGATGTTGAAATGGAGCAGCAGGCGGAGGTCTTCCACCCTTAATTTTGTTAAGAGGCGGAGCAGGTCCATTACGCTGACATGTGCTGCATGCTTTCACTATTGATAGGCAATAGGGTTGAATGCCTGGAGCATACCAAAAGCGAGCGATAGTGTCCACGAGGGCGTGCGTGCCGTAGTGACCCCCTTTATCATGGTGCCAGCGAACTGCCACGAGGTATGTGGAGCGAGGGAGGCAGGCTCGGCCATCTGGCATAAGCCAGGTCCCTTTGACCAGAGTGGCCCCGAGGCTCTCCCACGATTGTAGTTCAGCAGCAGGTACTGGTACGGGGTGCGGTGGAGTAAAGGAGGAGGTTGCAATAGCCAATGTGGGCATGGCTAAAGGTAAGGTGGCAGCCTTCTTGGCGGAGGCGTCAGCCAGGGCATTCCCACGGGTAACGGGGCTACTATCTTTAGTATGGGCCCGGCAGTGAACTACAGCCAGGACAGAGGGTTTTTGGAGGGCGTCCAAAAGCTTGTGGATGAGGGGGAGGTGCTGAATGGGTTTACCGGCAGCTGTTTGGAAACCTTGAAACTTCCAGAGGTGGATATGACAATGCACAACTCCAAAAGCATATTTGCTATCAGTAAAAATGGTAACAGTCTTACCAGCGGCCAACTGGCAAGCTCGGGCCAGGGCATAGAGTTCAGCGGCTTGGGCTCCCCAGTTGCCTGGCAGTGAGGCGGCCTCTTGAATGTCCCATTCAGAGGTGACAGCATAACTAGTGAAACGCTTGCCATCAACATAGAAGGAGCTTCCGTCCGAGAAGAGGATGCAATCGGGGTTGTCCAGTGGCACGTCAAACAGGTTGTCTCTTATCTGTAAGATGCTGGAAACTACTTCCACACAGTCGTGCTGATCCTGGAGGGCTGGCAGGTCAGGAAGCAAGGTAGCTGGATTAAGGGGTCCACACCTTTCAAAAATTAGGTTAGTGTCTTCTAAGAGTTCGGCCTCTAGCTGTTGCTGACGATGGGCCGAAAAGACTTGGGTTGTGCCCCTACGCAGAAGGGCTGACAAGGCATGAGAGGTCCAAACCGTGGTAAAATGACCCAGGGTTAGGCTCTTTGCCTTTGTGATCAGCAGGGCAGCTGCTGCCAGAGTCCAGGTGCAGGATGGGGTTCCCTGAGCGACAGGGTCGATTTGCTGAGAGTAAAAAGCAAGCGGGAAATGGTGGGGCCCGCTCAGCTGGGTAAGGACACCACTAGCAATTCCGCCCCTCTCGTGGACAAAAAGGTGAAAGGGTTTGCTGTAATTGGGGGGGCGGAGAGACATGGAGGAGGCCACACTGTCCTTGAGTAACTGAAAGGCTTGAATAGTGTCCGGGGACCACTGCAAAGGGTCAGGAGCAAGGTTAGCAGTGAGTCGGTGGAGCGGTTTGCTTAACTCCCCGCAGGACGGCAACCAGGGGCAACAGAAGCCAATTAATCCTAAGAAACCTCGAAGTTGTTTCTTGGTGTTTGGTAGAGGGCAGTTTTGAATAGTCTTTATGCGGGCTGGGTCCATCTGTCTTCCCTCTGGGGTTAACAGGAAGCCCAGATATCGGACCTTTTGTGAGACCCACTGAATTTTTTTAGGGTCTACCTTGTGGTCTCTGGTGTGTAGGTATAATAAAAGTGCCTTACCATCGATGCGGAGGGCAGCTTCTTCGCGATTACCTAATAGGATGTCATCTACGTATAGGACCAATGTGGATCCCTGCGGACTGGTGAAACCTTCCAAGTCGTGGCGGAGGCACTGGCTGAAAATCGTGGGGCTATCTCTGTAGCCTTGAGGAAGTCGTTGCCAGACATAACTTTGTCCCTCCCAGGTGAAACCAAAGAGATACTGAGAGTCTGGGTGCACAGGAATGCTGAAAAAAGCTGATTTTAAGTCAATAACAGTGAACCACTCAGCATCCCAGGGGATTTGGCTGATGATAGTAGCTGGGTCAGGAACTACTGCATGAAGAGGGACCACATACTGATTAACAACTCGTAGATCCTGTACAAAGCGCCAACGAACAGGGTCTCCGTCCTTTTTAGGAGGCTTTTTGACAGGCAGTATAGGGGTGTTACAGGGAGTGCGCTGAGGGCGGACTAGCTTTTGTGCAATGAATCCCTCGATAATGGGGTGGATGCCCTCCCGGGCTTCCAGCGACAGGGGGTATTGAGGGACTGACGGGGGGGTTAAGGAAGGCTTCACCTGAATCCTTACGGGCTCTGCCGAAAGGAGCAGGCCAACATCAGTGTCAGAAATTCCCCAGAGGGTTGAAGGCAAGTCAGTGAGGTCAGGGGAGAGAGAGGGGGGTGTTTCCCAATTACCCTGAGTAGGGGCCGAATCTCCTAACACTGTCATCAATAATCCTACCCCTTCAGGAGTGCAGGTTAAAGTAGCCTCAAGCTTACAGAGTAAATCCCGGCCCATCAAAGGGATCGGACAAGCTGGGGAAAAAAGAAAACGGTGAGGAAAACATTTATCAGCATAAACAACATTCAAAGGCAAAGTGAGTTCCAGAGACTGTGGGTTGCCCTCCACCCCAGTCGCAGTTTTAACCTCAGAGGATAGCCAGGGAGAGGGGGCATGATTTAAAAGAGAGAAAGTAGCCCCAGTATCAATGAGGAAAGAGACAGGCAGTCCCTGGACTGAAAGGGTTAAACGAGGCTCTTTGCTGGGAGGGGAGAAAGTGAGAAAGGAGCCGGCTAAAGACATTAAGGAAATAAGACCATCACATTGTTTGCCTTCGCCCCCGGGGTACCGTCATTGAGGAGGCTGAGTTTGCTGCGGCTGCTGCTGTTTCCCGTAGTTGATCCAGGCCCGGGGAATGGGCTGAGCTGGTGGTGCAGGGGTGTATTCCTCACTTGTGTAAGCATCTGCGGATGCAACCAGACCCTCTGGGCGTCCCCAGGGGCATTCACGTTTAAAGTGACCGGGCTGTCCGCACTGAAAACAATTTCCTGATGGCTGGGGTCGCCAGGACCCTCTTCCCCGAGCACCCTGGAATCCCCTGCCACGGCCACGGCCTTTGCCTCGAACACCGCCGTGAAAAGCTAAAGCCATCAGCTTATATTCTTCCTTTTTCTCTTTCTTTTTACTACTTTCCCTTTCTTTCTCCCAGGCAAAATCAGCTACGTCCAACACTGAAGTGACTGACTCACCTCCCCAACCAGGGCGAAACTTTAAGAAGTAATCCCTTACAGGGGGCACCGACTGATTCACAAAAAATGAAATAAGAGTAGGGTGGTCTGCTTCTCTCTCAGGATCCATCTGAGTGAACATTCGGGCCCCCTCCAATAGCCTCGACCAGAACTTTCTGGGCGGCTCATCAGATTCCTGCCGAATCTGCATGAACTTAGCCTGATTAGGCGAGCGGCGAGCCATTTCCTTGAGTCTCTCTAACAATCGCTCTCGATCTGTTCGCAGCTGAGTCAGCCTTGGCTGAGTCCAGTCTAGGGGATTCCAGCCAGCGGCCAGATCCCGCCTATCCATCCAAGTAAGATTAACTGCATTGCTATCTCCCCATGTCCTTTCTGCCATCCACAATCTACTACGTTCCTCTCCGGTCAAAACTCTACTTAACAACTGATCCACATCCGTATAAGTAGGATTATAACTTAAAAACAATCTTTCTAGAAGTTCTATGATCTTTCAGGGATTTTCCCCAAAAGACCCTGACAACTGTCCCCACTCTTTCAAGTCCCATTCTAGCCATCCTTTATATTCCACAATATTAGCATGTTGTAACCGTCCATCATTGCCCATATAAGGTTGATCGTGCACCTGTAAAGGCATCTCTCTAACTATACTTTTATTACTCGCAAGAGATTTGACGGGGACATTCTCTGGGCTATCCTCAGGGGGGGGGCATGCACCCTGCCGTACCTGCTTGGACATTAGCCTAGTAACTACTCCTCCCGAGGTTTGCCCCTCCATTTCCTCCTCATCCTTCTGCAGAAATTCCAATCTGGTATCCTGCAGATTCCCCTCTGCTACAAGGAGAGAGTCCCCCTGCGGAGGAATAGGGGCAGGTGCAGAGGGGACCAGCTGACAAGTCAAAACACGCCGTGGTCTACACCCTTCATCGAAATAACCTGGAGGGGGTTCACTCTCGGGAGAGTACCTGACTGCCATAATTTTTAAAGATTTCCACAGCTCTGCTGCTGTGTCCCAACAAAACCAGTAACATAACTGTCCCGGATGGTCTTTTTCGATCTGGCTCTTTACTCCTCTTAAGGCAGCCTGTTCGAAAGAGCCATACAAAGGCCACCTCATCTCCGGGTCGGCCAATACCGCGGTATACCCAGTCCAATTCCTTACACGTAGTGTGTACAACTTCTTCCTAGACATTCCTGTCTGTACTGGGAGTTTCCCTTCGTTCCATAACTTATTTACAATCCCCAACGGACTCTCAAGAGGCACGCTAGTCCCTTGACCCATGGTGTCTGACAGGAGCCCTCCAACTGGCGTTTACCCTGCTGTCCAATACACGACCCCTCAATATTGAATTGGCTGGGAGAAATCTCCTGTGGCGCCTTGCCAATTCATATATGAGTGGTCTGACCACTGGACAGAGGTACCGCACCAGAAGGAATCCCGGACGAGCCCCCAAATTGTTAGGTAATAAAGCAAGTCCTCACTCACCTCTCCAGCACCCGAGTTCGTGCGGAGTTGGTATGGGGCACACAGTTCTGTCAGAGACCAGACACAAATGCGTTGATCAACGGGCTCACACTATCCTTAGCTCTCAAAGCTTTAGATTAAGTGTGGCCCCTTTATTAGGGGTGAGCATCAATATTTATACACAGAAGTAAACAAAGTGATTAACAAAAGATAATGGTCATGCATAATCAATCAAGATTTTACAGGAAAAGCAAGGTTAGCAAGTAAATGCATAGAGATAAAGGCTAATGGCTACTTGAGAAAGGGGGTGTCATGAGTAGTTTGCAGGTCAGTGCTTTGTTCGATAAAGGGTTCAGAAAGGATTATGCAGAGACGGCCAGTCTGGGTGTGTTTTGGCTCCCCAAAGTTCACCAAAAGTTTAGTCCCAACAACCACAACGAGGCCAGGACAGGGCCTGCCCCATGTCCCAGATTCACAGCTCTGTAGGCTCTAGGACCAGGATGAACCATCCCATCCGGCCTCCTGCAGGCCACAGGATTGTGCATCGAGTCCACCGCAGACCGGCCCCCTGCATTGCTTTTGGGGGCCACACTGCACAGCCACATCACTACTTTCTGCTAGGGCACCTCCTCCTGGCCGCTCTGGGCATTGCTCCTTCAAGGTGCTGCGCCCTCCTCTGGGGGTCTCACTTCCCATCATCCCGGCTCACTCCGCAGCCCCTCTCCCCAGGAGCTGCAGCTGTCTCTGGGTGACTCAGCCCTCCGGCCAGGTCCTAGTGTACTCCCCTTCCAGAGTATCAAAGGCTTTCGGGGCAAACTGTCCCTGGCAATCCTCTCTCCGCTGCCTGGTCTGTGCCCTTGTGTGACAAAGTGGGAATGTTCTTTGTTTTCTCTGAGTGCTGTGTGGGTGCCTCAGTTTCCCCTATGCATTTCTCGAGTGTCTAGGGATGTGTGATTGTTGCAGAGCCCTAGGAGGCCAGTGTGATCCTGTCTGCACAGAGAATGGCCGACACCCTGCATCCTGGCAACTGATGGCCTGGGCCCCTCCTCTGCAAAGTTGCAAACTGAAGGTGTTGGAGAACAAAGAGATCAGGTGACCTCCTGGCCCAGAAAAGAGACAGAGAGGAGGGGCTGGAGAGTTTTCAGTTTGGAGCTGGATGGACCTAACTGAGGGGGTCCTGTTGTCTGTATCTGCAAGACCTGTCTTGGGCAGTGTTCCTGTTGTCTGAATAAACCTGTTTTACTGAGGGCTTGTCTACATCAGAAAGTTGCAGCGCTGGTGAGGGAGTTACAGCGCTGCAACTTTGAAGGTGTACACATCTGCAGGGCATCACCAGCGCTGCAACTCCCTGTTTGCAGCGCTGGCCGTACTCCCGTTTTGTCTCGGGTGTAGAGGATCCAGCGCTGGTGATCCAGCGCTGGTAATCCAATGTAGACACTTACCAGCGCTTTTCTTGACCTCCGTGGAAGGAGGAAGCCTCTGGTAATCAAGCTGGTCTCCTTTCCCGGTTTGCTCTCTCGTTCCCTGCGGTTTGCTGGGTGGCTCCGGGAACGCGAGAGCAAACCACGGCGAAGCTGGTCTCCTTTCCCAGTTTGCTCTCTCGTTCCCTGCGGTTTGCTGGGTGGCTCCGGGAACGCGAGAGCAAACCGCGGCGAAGCTGGTCTCCTTCCCCGGCTTGCTCTCGCGTTCCCGGAACCCCGAGCAAGCAGGTCTCCTTCCCTGCGGTTTGCTGGGTGGCTTCGGGAACGCAAGAGCAAACCGCGGCGAAGCTGGTCTCCTTTCCCGGTTTGCTCTCGCGTTCCCGGAACCCCCCTTGAAGCCGCCCAACAGCGCTGCAGTGTGGCCACATCTAACACCACTTGCAGCGCTGGTTGCTGTAAGTGTGGCCACTCTGCAGCGCTGGCCCTATACAGCTGTACTAATACAGCTGTAACAACCAGCGCTGCAAAATTTTAGATGTAGACATGGCCTGACTGTCTGAGAGCTGTGGAAGCTGGGGGTGCAGGGCCTTGTATCCCCCAACTCCATGACACCCTGCCCAGAGAATGGCAGGGAAACTGGGCAGCCCTCGGCTCCGGGTCCCAGCTCAGGACCCTCCGCTCAGCAGCCCAGGTCTGTGCTGTCCTGCACCTTGCTGCTTTCCCCTGCACCTTTCCGGCTCCCTCCACTGGGTTTGCCAGTCCAGACTCCCTCCTCCCAGTAAGTAACTACAGCCTCCACTCCATAGCCCTAAGCACGCCTCCCTTGGCCCCAGGAGGGACTGCAGACCACGTCCCTGCTGCCCCTGTCTGCTCGCAGCTCCCAGGCTTTCCACAGCCCCCTGCTGCTCCCAGCCAGCTGAGCTGTGAGACCAGAGAATTGCCCAGAGTGTGACTAACGCAGCCAGAGTCTGCAGAGAGCCTGACCCCATCGCTCTGAGAGGCGGGAGCTGCTTCCTGAGTCCCAGTGGGGTGGTGAGTCTCACCGGGGGGTGGGGTGAGGGAAGGGAGCAGGTGCCAACAATTCTGAAATGAAAAGTGTCAGAAATAGCAAATAAAATAAAAACTTCTTTTATCCCCAGGGTTTTGGTTCAATGTCTATCTGACAATTGACAGCCCTGGGGCCATGAGGCCAGGGCAGCCTGATTTTTAATATAGTCAAACAGAGTTTGAGGGGGACGCTCCAGCTGCATTTAGCCCTGCATCCAGGGCTGGGTTTAGTTTAGGGGTCCCCTGTGGTGCACGAGGGGATCTGTGTGTCTGGCCGGTCAGACCCTCCTTGGGGAAGGCAGTGCTGCTGGCGCAGACAGCAGGCCCGCCAGTGAAACGGCCCTGGATGGCAGCAAAGGGGCAGGCAGGAAACAGCCCCAGTTCAAAGGTGTGGGGGAGGGAGGGCAGTTTGCAGAGGTGCCCTAGCACATGGCCAGGTGTGTGGATGGAAGGGATTGCAAACAGTCCCTGGCTCCCAGTGTGGGGGACAGGGACTTTGCAGACAGTCCTTGACTTAGAGTAGCTGGGAGTGGTGAGTTTGCAGATGCTCCTTCACTGGGTTGGGGGGGGGCTAGCAGGGGAAAGTTATTTTGATTTTCCAGCCTCTGCATCCCTCCCCTGAGATGAGGTCCACCATGGCCCCGCTAGTTCTGCCCCGCTGGGTCCAGGGTCCCTCAATCCTCTATGGTTCCTGTCCTCTCCCCTGGGTCTGGGCTTGTCCCCCTGACTCAGGGCTTTGCCCCCTCAGAGTCTCCCTTCCCTGGGTGTGGGGGCCCTGCATGCCAGGGCAGGGTTGGAGGGGTTGGAGGGAGGTGACCCCCTAAGCCTTTATGGCTCTGCCCTGTACAATCCCTGCTTCCCCCGCCCCTTTCTGTTCCTTTTTGTACGTCTCCCTGCATGGCTCTCCCGCTGCCCATCCCTGTGGCACCCAGCCAGGTCGGTC
Source organism: Gopherus evgoodei (assembly GCF_007399415.2). Lineage (NCBI taxonomy): Eukaryota > Metazoa > Chordata > Testudines > Testudinidae > Gopherus > Gopherus evgoodei. Next base: position 33,696,953 of record NC_044335.1, on the reverse strand, counting down.
CTGCTCCCCACAGCCTCTGGGAGCTGCTGGGGGCCTGTTCCCTGCTCAGATCTCACCCCCCGGCCAGTGACTTAGCCTTGGGTGCTCTGCCAGAAGCAGCTGCAACAGCAAGAGCCACAGCCAGTGAATTGCTGTAGTTTTCACACCGACTCCCTTTCTCCAGCCTGGGAACTAGGCGTCAGAGTTAAATCCCAGGGACAACAAACCAGCTTCCTTCCCCACCAGAGCCTTTCCCAGGGCCTCTGCCATTTCCTGGTCTGTGGCACTTATCCTGGAGCACAGGAAGAGGTGCCTGGCCCCTGGCTGTGAATACCTGCTCTGGGGGGGGACACAGCAGCATCACAGGCCCTACTCTGGCACCGGCTCAGGACTGGGGGTGGCAGGCAGATGAGGTCGCGCTAGAGGGAAAGCGCATGTTTCTGGGTGTGGGTAACTAGCAGCTGGCATAGCTCACCCAGGGCTGGGGTTGATCCTCCATGGCAGTCAGCATTTGAAGCAGGATGGAGGTTTGTGCCTCAGTTTCCCTAGGAGTTCATTCAAGGCCTTGCCAGGCATGCGGGTTACCTGGGTGAGCCCAATGTTCCCATCTAATCTTGGAACTGGGAATTCTTCACCTGGCCAAGTGGCAGTGAGATGAAACGTGGCCCCGAGAGTGGGGTCTGAAGCTGCTCTTGGCATTCCTCACCCCTGGCACCCTTAGATCCCTGCTCCTCCACAGAGACTCCCCGCGCATTCAGAGCCAGGTTCCTGCTGCTGGAGAACCCAGCCCACCTCCGGCCTTTCCCCCCTGCCAGGCCCAGGCCGGCCGGCTCCGGGACAGGGAGCAGGAGCCCCTAGCTGTGGCCAGGACTGGACTTTGCAGCCTCAGGCAGGGAGGGTCATGGCAGCCATTCCAGTCCCTAGTGAAAATAAACAGCAGCACCCACCCCCACCTCCACCCAGAACGGCCGATCTGCAAACCTTCTCTGGTCTCTGCAGGGTGACAGCCCAGCTGGGTGAACCCCCTGGTGATCCACCCAGGTTCCCCACAGCCTCCCCCAGGAGTCCTAGTTCCCCTACCCCTTCCCCCAACCAACCCCCCAGCGTGGCACTGGGAGCGGGGCCCAGAATGGGGGAGGGGTGGGAGTTTGGATCGGAACCAGAGCAGGAAATTCAGCACCTTGTTGGATCAGAGCTGCCTCCGGATCCCATGAGCCTCAGCCTCTGCTCATGCCTGTCCAACTCCCCCCATCCATCTGTCTGTCCATCCTCACCCCCTACTCTGACTCCCCCTCCTTCCATCCATCTGTCCTCAACCCCACACCTGTCCGACACCCCCTTCTGTCCATCTTCAGCCCCCCCATATGCTCTGTCCTACCCCACAAACCTTCCTTCCTTCTCTCTGTCCATGCTGACTCCCCACAGACTGTTCTTCCCACACACCTTTCTTCCTTCCATCTGTCTGTCCATCCAGCCCCATACACTCCCTTGGGCAGGGGGATGTCCACCCCACACTGGGCAAGCGGGGGTTAACCACAGAGGCCCCATCCCCACTTTGGCGTGCTCCAGGTGGCAGGTGTGGCTAAAAGAGAGCGGGGCGGAGGACAGGTCTGGTCCTGTAGAGGTGCCATCAGCCCTCAGATGTGAGTCTCCCTGACTAGGCTCCAGGGGACCCCCCAGCTCCACAGACACCAAGCGGTTGACTGGGGAGGAAGCAGAGGTAGGAAGCAATCCAGGGACTAGACTGGGAGCCAAGACCTGAATCCTGATCCGGGAGATTGCCAGCTCCATGGGGTGGATACCCGGTGGAAGCAGGGCGGGGACCCGGTGGAGCAGGGTGGGCCCAGGTTCTCCTGCCTGTGCTGGCATGTGGTCACCGCTGCCAGAGACCCTAATTTTGTTTGTCTGGCCCAGCTGAGAGCCCTGAGGATGGGTTGTATCCACCACCACACTCTCCTGCATTTCTCCATCCATCCCCCGGCTCCCAGCTGTACCCGGTCCCGGCCTGTTCCTCCCTGCTGTGGCTGGTGCCGTTGGCAGGGAGGGGGGACTTGAGAGGAGCCGTCACTCTGATCTCTGAGCGAGTCTCCTGAAAGCCTGTGGGACTCCCTGCCACAGGACATGCTAAGCAGGGGCTGGGATCTCAGAACCATTGCTGGCGGGGAGGGCACCCTCTGCCTGTCAGTTTCCATGGGAACCCCGTATCTCACCCACCCTTTCTCCACACAGATCCCCGAACCCGGAGTTGAGATGACGAGCTGCGGCCTCCTGACCGGCTCCAAGAAGCCTGGTGAGTCAGGGCTGTGGGGATGGTGCTGGAAGGGAGAGGGTGGCCCCATGGGGGTTTTGGGGGGATCCGTGGCTGACGTAGCCCTTCCCCCAGCACCCATGGAGATCACAGGGCCCGTGGCTGACATTCCCCCCCAGCACCCATCGGGGCCCCCTGACTGATGACCCTGTTCCCCCCAGTGCCCCTGCGCAGCGGCTCGGGGATGGTGCTGATCTGAGGCTTCGTGGCGGACGTGGGCTGTGAGCTGCTCTACAGGAATGAGGAGCAGGGGCCCGTGGAGGCCGTGTTCGTGTTCCCCGTGGATGCTGAGGTGGCCGTCTACGCCTTCCAGGCCCGCCTGGGGGGCACCTGCATCCAGGCCCAGCTCTGAGAGAAGAAACTGGTACCGGGGGCAAGGGTCCCATGGGAGAGAGACGGTACCAGGGGACAGGGCTGGGGGGATCTTGGGGTGACTCCGTCTCTCCTGGCAGGTGCAGGAGCTGTACAGGGACGTGCTGGCCGGGGAGTAGGGCAAGGGACTGTCAGGGGCAGGGGGGTCTCAGGGTGACCTGTCTCTCCTGGCAGGTGCAGGAGCTGTACAGGGACGCACTGGCCAGGGAGTAGGGCAAGGGACTGTCAGGGGCAGGGGGGGTCTCAGGGTGACCTGTCTCTCCTGGCAGGTGCAGGAGCTGTACAGGGACGTGCTGGCTGGGAAGTAGGGCAAGGGACTGTCAGGGGCAGGGGGGTCTCAGGGTGACCTGTCTCTCCTGGCAGGTGCAGGAGCTGTACAGGGACGCGCTAGCTGGGGAGTAGGGCAAGGGACTGTCAGGGGCAGGGGGGTCTCAGGGTCACCTATCTCTCCTGGCAGGTGCAGGAGCTGTATGGAAACATGCTGGCCGTGGGGGCAGGGGTGGGATGTTGAGGGTCGGGGGGATCTCAGGGTGACCCTGTCTCTCCGTCAGGCATGGGAGCTGTATGGGGACACACTGGCTAAGGGGCTGTCGGGGGCAGGGGGATCTCGGGGTGACCCTGTCTCTCCGGCAGGCACAGGAGCTGTACGGGGACGCGCTGGCCGGGGGGCAGAGCTCCTTCTTGCTGCAGCAGGAGGGGGCAGGGGGTGACGTTTTCAGCTGCTCCCTGGGGAACTTGCCCCTGGGGAGGAAGTGGTGCTGACCCTGCACTACGTCTGCACTGGAACCCAAGGGGGCTGCCCGCTACATGCTGCCAACCATGCTGCACCCCCGCTACACTCCCCACAGTGAGCCCCAGAGATCCCCCTGTGCCCCCCATGCACCCCACAGTTAGACCCATGGCCACTTCACAGATCCTGCTGCACCCCCAGGGTACAATCTGACTTGCTGAATCGCTGTTCCCCTCCTTAATCCTCCAGCCCAGGGAGTCTTTTACACGGCTTTGCTGTGTGAATACCAGGCCCCTCCAGGCTCTGCTCACACACAGCCACACCCAGCTGAGTTGCATGAAGCTCTCCCAGCCCCACCGGAACCACACACAGGGCAACATTTGCAAATTCTCCAGCCCCAGCGTCGCACCCCAGAGACTGTCCAGCTGGAGTTCATTGATGAGTTCGTCAGGCCATCCGAGGGTAACGATCCTGCACTAGCCCTGCTGGGCTCAGACACTTTCCCCAAACACTCCAGTCCAACCCGCTGGTTTAGATCAAACACTAAAGCGAGTTTAGTAGCTAGAGAAGGAAGGGTTGTAAGTGGTCCCAAGTTATGGGGCACGAAGGTCAGAACTGGTAACATCAGAAATAAAAGGTAAACGCGCACTCTGCATCCTGACCGTTACCAGGCTAAGGAAAGTTTGAAGCAGGCAGCTTTTCTCGCCCTACAGGATGCTGCAGGCAGTTCACAGTTCTGGGTGCACAGGCTGGACTTCCTTTCCAGCCTGGGATCAATCTTCCCAGTTCAGTCTGTCAAGCTTTCAGGAAAGAAGGAATAGGGATGGGAGGAGAGGTGCCCAGGGGCCAGTTTTCCTCCTTTTTATATCCTGACACATCTTACTGGAAAAGTCCTGGCTTGGTGATCTGGCTGGGCAGCTCCAGGGCATACCTGACCAAGCAATTGTCCTTCAGGTGAACTGTAAATCACTCGTTTACAGCTCCCCACTGGCGAATGGCTGGAGATGGTTGCATAGCACCTGGCTGGGTGTTGGTCACCCAGCCGCCGAGGTGCTTGTCTGTGGACATTTCTCAGATTTACAACATGGTGCAGCTGCAAACATAGAGCAGACTCTCATAACACTATATATGCACCTTTTACCAGGATGGTAATATTCAGCAGACCATGATTTTTCAAATGATACCTCACAAGGCAGACTTTGTTTCAGATTTACTGTCATCTTGTAAAAGTGGTGACCGTTCTCATATAGACTGTCACGGCTTCCCTCTTAAAAAACCTGTCGGCGTGTCAGTCACCCCAAGGCAGGGTGCGTTAAGGCCCGGCTGAGTTTTGACAGCATAATTCCCAAGTGTTTTTCTGATCTTACACAACTTTGCACAAGCCTATGTGGTTATCCCATTTAAGACTTTGGGGACCAGTCTCGCAATCTCAGGCATTAGCGCATGTCTTTCCTGGTGTGTTGGAAAACACCATTTTCTGTTCTTGCAGCACGGATATCACTTCCGTCACTTCAACTGGTGTTATCTCCAGGTGGATATTTACTTACATTCTGGAAAGGTCATGGGATAATAAATTGTCATGGGATAAAAGGGAAGGTCCTTTCATGGATTGAGAACTGGTTAAAAGACAGGGAACAAAGGGTAGGAATTAATGGTAAATTCGCAGAATGGAGAGGAGTAACTAGTGGTGTTCCCCGAGGGTCAGTCCTAGGACCAATCCTATTCAACTTATTCATAAATGATCTGGAGAAAGGGGTAAACAGTGAGGTGGCAAAGTTTGCAGATGATACTAAACTGCTCAAGATAGTTAAGACCAAAGCAGATTGTGAAGAACTTCAAAAAGATCTCACAAAACTAAGTGATTGGGCAACAAAATGGCACATGAAATTTAATGTGGAGAAATGTAAAGTAATGCACATTGGAAAAAATAACCCCAACTATACATACAATATGATGGGGGCTAATTTAGATACAATGACTCAGGAAAAAGATCTTGGAGTCATCGTGGATAGTTCTCTGAAGATGTCCACGCAGTGTGCAGAGGCGGTCAGAAAAGCAAACAGGATGTTAGGAATCATTAAAAAGGGGATAGAGAATAAGACTGAGAATATATTATTGCCCTTATATAAATCCATGGTACACCCACATCTCGAATACTGTGTACAGATGTGGTCTCCTCACCTCAAAAAAGATACTCTAGCACTAGAAAAGGTTCAGAAAAAAGCAATTAAAATGATTAGGGGTTTGGAGAGAGTCCCATATGAGGAAAGATTAAAGAGGCTAGGTCTCTTCAGCTTGGAAAAGAGGAAACTAAGGGGGGATATGATACAGATATATAAAATCATGAGTGATGTTGAGAAAGTGGATAAGGAAAAGTTATTTACTTATTCCCATAATACAAGAACTAGGGGTCACCAAATGAAATTAATGGGCAACAGGTTTAAAACAAATAAAAGGAAGTTCTTCTTCACACAGCACACAGACAACTTGTAGTACTCCTTACCTGAGGAGGTTGTGAAGGTTAGGACTATAACAGTGTTTAAAAGGGAACTGGATAAATTCATGGTGGTGAAGTCCATAAATGGCTATTAGCCAGGATGGGTAAGGAATGGTATCCCTAGCCTCTGTTCATCAGAGGATGGAGATGGATGGCAGGAGATCACTTGATCATTACCTGTTAGGTTCACTCCCTCTGGGGCACCGGGCATTGGCCACTGTCAGTAGACAGGATATTGGGCTGGATGGACCTTTGGTCTGACCCGATACAGCCGTTCTTATGTTCTTATGGAAAGTATTACCTTGGCATTTAGCCATCCCATCAATGAGGTGGTGTGCCTCAGTTTCCTTTTCTACACAGCAGATCATGTTTGCCATGGCTCCTCCACAGTGATGAGTTTTAAGTCTGCTCGCATGCATTATCTGTGAAACAGCATTACCCTGAGATTTCTTGAAATGTGGTCTTGTTTACCACGTCCATCATTTCCAAGCATTGTGCCTATTGTAGCTTTTAACGGGGTTAAACATTAACACTAAGTTTCTCCTTGTAAAAGGGCATTTGAACTTATCGCACCTTTTTTGTATGTAGTCTGTTCCTGAGGTGGGTTTGGGTCATACCCATTGTATCATTTAACTCTTTAACCAAACCTTTGCCTTCAATTAGTTACTGGCTCTTTCTTCACCTTAGGGTTGCCTTCGGTATCCGTTAATAATCCAGCCCTGTCTCTGGGGCTGGGGTGTCTCAGGGGTTGGTGAAGCAGAGAGGCAGGGGGCTCCCCCACATGGGCAGGCCCCCTCTGGAGCTGTGTCCCAAAGCCATGGCGATGCCTCTGTAAGAAGGCCACCCTCCGCCTTGGGGTTACTGTGTTCCCTCGCCTTCAGGGCTGACCTTCCTGAGCCCCCTTTTCTGTAACTAGCAGTATTCTCTCAGCTGCTTTCTTGGTGCCATCCATCAAGAGAGAAACCACCCCCGCCCCGTCAGCCAGGCCGTTGCATCTTCACTGACCCCTTTCCCACAAGCCGAGTTTACATCCTGTCTTAAAGAGAGACCATCACTTTCCAGAAGTACGTCCAGACTGGTCACCTGGAGAATACAACCAGCCATCTACTTGAGGGTCTGGAGTGGGAGCCTGTCTGTCTCCACCACCCCATGTCCCCAAGGAGCTGGCTGTGAGACCGCTTTCCTCAGCTGCACGGTCCACCCTCTGATTCTGCTGCTGGAGTGGACAGGAGCTGAGTCTGTATTTCCCCCCGTCCCTCCCAGGCAACCAGCGTGAGGACAGTCACGTGCTAACAACGCTACTTCCCCACGAGGCTGGCCAGGCACAGCCAGCTGCTTACAGGGGCTGCCCATTTTCTACAGAAATCCACTCTCCTTGTTCCTTTCCTGGGACCTCCTCTAAGGTCCCTTCCCTGGTGCCCACTAGAGTGAGATTTATGGTTTGCTCAGCTGCAGAACTCTGCCAGTCAACACATGGAAGAGTGTGCTCTGTTATGGGCGTTCCCTCCCACTCCCTGGGATCAGAGGGCATGTTGCCTTCTGCTGTGGTACAGACAGGACCGGCGCTAGAGTTTTTCACGCCCTAGGCACATGGCCATTTCGCTGCCCCGTGCGCCGCTCCCGCGGCTCCGCTGGAGCTGCTGCAGCCATTTCTGCGGAGGGTCCGTTGGTCCGTGGCTCCAGTGGAGCTGCCACAGCCGTGCCTGCGGGAGGTCCACCGGAGCTGTGCGGGACTAGCGGACCGTCCGCAGGCATGACTGTGGCAGGTCCACCGGAGCCGCGGACCAACGGACCCTCCGCAGGCACGACTGCGGCAGGTCCACTGAAGCCGCCTGCCGGCCCCCCCCCCCCAGCAAAATGCAACCCCCCGAAAATCCTGGCGCCCTAGGCAATTGCCTAGTTCGCCTCAATAGAAGCGCCAGCCCTGGGTACAGAAGCTGGTCTCAACCCCTCCCATGTCTGGAAGCACGCTGCTCCCCCTGCTGCTGCAGACCAGAGAGCCTGCTGGTAGCAATCTCTGGGGCTTTCCCATTTCCCTCTGGGGTTCCAGCACAGGATTCCTTCCTGCGGCGGCAGCTTGCCACACTAACAACCTCAGCTGTGCAGAAAAAAACATTCCCCACAAGCATGTCGACAGGGATATCGTCCACTGTTCCCACCTTCAATTCACTTTCTGAGCCATCAGATTCTGTGTGCACCTTGGCTAAAGGCCCAGGAGTCTTGGCTCCATCCTCCTACTGGTAAAAGCTCTCCCATTTGACCTGGCAACATGTCACCTTCTTGCATGACTCTGTTAATCCACAGTAATCTGTGCACCTGTATCTTCTTATCCCAGGTGTTCCCTGTTACTAATTCAAAGTCTTAATACATCACCTGTCTGGTTCCGCAGAGCCAAATCCCACAAAACCACTGTGGTATGCTTCAGGTGCTTCTGAGGTTTCTGTGCTGAGCACAGCGGTACTAACATGGGCTTGCTGTCCCTTCACGCAGAGCAATGGTTTCTCAGGTGGTCAATGGAATTACAGTGGCAAGTTGTCATGGTATAATTCCCTACTCTGAACCTTAGCGTTCAAAAGATGGGGTACCAGCATGAATTCCTCTAAGCTCAATTACCAGCTTAGAACCTGTAGCGCTACCACCAACCAGGAATTCCAGTGCCTGGTACACTCTGGTCCCCCCAAAACCTTGCCCGGGGACCCCCAAGACCCAGACCCTCTGGATCTTAACACAAGGAAAGTAAACCCTTTCCCTCACCATTGCCTCTCCCAGACTTCCCCTCCCTGGGTTACCCTGGAAGATTACTATGATTGAAACTCCTTGAATCTTAAAACAGAGAGGAAAATCCACCTTCCCACCCTCCTTCTCTCTTCCCCTCCCAGATTATCCCTGAAAGAGACAGTAATCCTAACACAGAGAGAAATTAGCCTCTCTCTCCCCCTTCCCTCCTTTCTCCCCACCAATTCCCTGGTGAATCCAGACCCAGTCCCCTGGGGTCTCACCAGAATAAAAAAACAATCAGGTTCTTAAACAAGAAAAGCTTTTAATTAAAGAAAGAAAAACAGTAAAAATGATCTTTGTAAATTTAAGATGGAATATGTTACAGAGTCTTTCAGCTATAGACACTGGGAATACCCTCCCAGCCTAAGTATACGTAACTCTTCTGCCCCTCTGAGTTGGCAGCAACAGGGCCGGGTTCAGTATCCAGGGGTTCCGTTTCAATAACATCATGCATAACCGGCTCGAGCCCCCACCCAGTGACCTGGGACACTTACATACCACACCCCCCTGGCGCCTCTAGGAGGCAATACTTCCCCTCTCGCAAGCACGGAGTCTGAGTGTAGCAACATCTTTTTAATAAGGAAGGAATCAATGCGGCATCCCATTGGAGAAACACCACAAACAGGGTTATAACACAAATCATAAACAAAAACCCACTTCCAAGTACATTTGGCAATGTCCTTTTCCCCTTAGGGTCTTAAGTCCAATCACCCCAAAGTCCAACAACCCAAAAGTCTCTGGTCAATGCCACCCCAGAGTTCGAGAGTTTATCTGTAGAGGTCTCTCCCCCCAGCCTGGGTAGAAAGGGGCACCTTACCTGGTCCGGGGCCAACTGCCCTGCCTCTCCGTGGGTTCTGCTTCCGCCTTCTCCACGAACTGTTCCGCTTTACCAGCCGCTCCACTCTGCTCCTCCAGCCGTCCTCACAAACTGCTCCGCTCCACCAGCTGCTCTGCTCCATGAGCTGCTCCAGTTCTCCCTGCAAACTGCTCAGCTCCGCTCGCTCTGTGGGCCGCTCCACCCGTCCCACAGCTACTCCGCTCTGCCAGCCGCTCCGCTCCACCAGCTGTCCCGTGATCCGCTCCAGCCGTCCCCACAAACTGCTCCACTCCGCCAGCTGCTCTGTTCCGCAGTATAGCTTCAGGCTCCCCTACTAGTCAGCACAGTACTCAGTGCTCTCAGCTCAGTAATTTCAGGTCTTTAGTGATTTCAACTCTTAGTGATCTCAGCTCTTAGTAGGGGAGCCCCAGTGCTAGTGCACCATTAGCCCAAAGTGAGTTCAGCTCAGTAACCTGTATCTAGATTCTTGAGGGAATAAAAAAATCAACTCTGACATTCCACACTGGAGAGAGGAGGGGATGGAACTGGTGCTTCTGGCTCCACCAGACACACATACCTGTTCCCAGCCTCTCTCTCCATTCACTGGGTTTTGGAACCCCTGTCCCTTGTGTAGCAAGTACCACCCAACTGAGGTTGAGTCATTTCTGTCACAAAGCAGTCCCACAGCTCGGCAGCCTGGGATGGGGTAGGCATGCCTATGCAAATACACTCTCTGAAATTCTTTCCACCAGATGTCAGGGTAGAGCTCATCCTGACTCTGCTTACATATATAAGTACAAATTAAAATCCTTTCAGCAAAATACAAATTTGAACTCCTTCCAGCCAAATACACATTTGCAAATAAAGAAAACAAACATAAGCTTAGCTCGCCTTATCTATCTAGTACTTACTATTCTGATCTTATAAAAGCATGTATTGGAGAGATTGGAGAGAAACCTGGTTGCACGTCCGGTCCCGCTGAGAACCCAGAGAGAACTACAACCAAAAACTAACAGCATACACAAAAATTTCCCTCCCTCAAGATTTGAAAGTATCCTGTCCCCTGATTGGTCCTCTGGTCAGGTGACAGCCAGGCTCGCTGAACTTAACCCTTTACAGGCAAAAGAGACATGAAGTACTTCTGTTCTATTAACCCTTGACTATCTGTTTATAACACAGGTGCTCCTCTGTTTTTACAGGAGGTTTGGGATGGAGATGAGACAAATGGTTTCAGGGGAGGTGCGTGCCCAGCTTCCCAGTCACCCTCCTTTTTTCCAGAGATAGAACGGAATCCCTCCTTCGCCCCAGGTTTAAACCCCAGGTTCTATGACTTGTTAGACATCTGAACTTGCGCAAAGATGTCATCCAAAGTGGACAGTTCTGTCACAGACTCCTCCCACAGACACTGCTTCGCATCATTATCCCAGAGACTCCGGAAACATGCTTGGCCAATCAGATCTAGCAATTGTCCGAAATCTGCACCCCCTTCACTCATTTCCTTCTCAGGTCATTCACCCTGTAAACATACTCCCCATGACTCGCACCAGCATTCCTTTGACGACCTCTACATTTTGTCCTACACACCTCAGGAGTAAATTGAAACTCTTTCCAAACAGTGTCCATGAACAGAGACTATGCCAAAGCATCCAGAAATGGCATTGCATTGGGTACAGCCTGAGCTTTACCAGGCAGTTCTGCACTCAGTGTGAGGATTCACTTACCCGCTGGAATCCCATGGGCATTGCCCAGCTTTTCAGCAGTGGTGAAATATTCCCCCATACAATCAGTTTCAATATATACAGGTCCATAGCTGGTCGCCATCCAAAACATTTGGAGTTAAAGGGAGCTGCTGGTGACGCTGGGATTTCCTTCTGTTTGTCTAATGTTTCCAGCAGGTGTTTTCGCTCTTTCTCCTCGGCCTCTTTGCCTCTCAGCTCCAAAACTCGCCGATGTGCTGCTATTTCCGTGGCCACAGTTACTTCTTTCTCCTTCTACATGGGCTGGTGAGCCTCGACCTTCAGTTCCAAGGTTCGCTGGGATTCTTTCTCCTTTCCTGGCTACCTGCTGTTTGCACAGCACTAAACTTGCAACTGCATCAGGCTCACACGTTTTTCTACCTTTCTGTGTCTATTTCCCTTTCCCGAAATAAGCAAATCGAAAATAACAAAACTGGAACTTGGTTTTCACACTTGAACCCACTTAAAATCATCACACAGGTGCTCAAAGTGCAAACGTCACTCAGAGCAACAAGTTGTGCATATAACCCTGCTCTCACTGTGCCACTGTGACATCCTTGGCTTGCTGAATCGCTGTTCCCCTCCTTAATCCTCCAGCCCAGGGAGTCTTTTACATGGCTTTGCTGTGTGAATACCAGGCCCCTCCAGGCTCTGCTCACACACAGCCACACACAGCTGAGTTGCATGAAGCTCTCCCAGCCCCACCAGAACCACACATGGGGCAACATTTGCAAATTCTCCAGCCCCAGCGTCGCACCCCAGAAACTGTCCAGCTTGAGTTCATTGATGAGTTCGTCAGGCCATCCGAGGGTAACGATCCTGCACCAGCCCTGCTGGGCTCAGACACTTTCCCCAAACTCTCCAGTCCAACCCGCTGGTTTAGATCAAACACTAAAGCGAGTTTAGTAGCTAGAGAAGGAAGGGTTGTAAGTGATCCCAAGTTATGGGGCACGAAGGTCAGAACTGGTAACATCAGAAATAAAAGGTAAACGCGCACTCTGCATCCTGACCATTACCAGGCTAAGGAAGGTTTGAGGCAGGCAGCTTTTCTCGCCCTACAGCAGTGGTTCTCAAACGTTTGTACTGGTGACCCCTTTCACACAGCAAGTCTCTGGGTGCAACCCCCTGCATAAATTAAAAACACTTTTTTATATATTTAACACCATTATACATGCTGGAGGTAAAGTGGGGTTTGAGGTGGAGGCTGACAGCTCGCAACATCCTATGTAATAACCTCGTGACCCCCTGGGGGGTCCTGCCCCCCAGTTTGAGAACCGCTGCCCTACAGGATGCTGCAGGCAGTTTCCAGTTCTGAGTGCACAGGCTGGACGTCCTTCCCAGCCTGGGACCAAGCTCCCCAGTTCTAAGTCTGCTAAGTGTTCACGTTGCCTTCAGGAAGGGGGGGAGAGGTGCCTGGGGGCCAGTTTCCCCCCTTTTTATACCCTGACCCTCCTTACTGGAAAAGTCCTGGCTGGGTGGTGTGGCTGGGCAGCTCCAGGGCACACATGAGCTGCCAACTGTCCTTTGGGTGAATTGTAAATCTCTTCTTTCCAGCTCCCCAGCTGGCGAATGTAGCTTCCTGTATACCTAGCGCCCCATAACCCTGCTATGCAGCCCCCAGTGAAACGGAGAACCCTGCACAGCTCCTTGCCTCCCCTAGTCCCCCACACCCCCAGCTACATGCCCACGGTGAGCCCCATAGCCCCCCCCATCCTTGCTTTACCCTACATGGTGAGACCCATGATGCCCAGAACCCCCACTATGCACCCCATGGTGAGTGACCCCACAGCCTGTAACCCCATGAGATACCATAGCCCCTGCTACATACCCCCCAGGGAAAGACCCACATGGATCCTCATAGCCCCTTAACACCCCATAGGTCACTGCTATGTGCCCCACAGTTAATGCCCCCCAACCCTGCAATCCCTACCCCAGGGTGTATGACCCCCCGGGCCCTCCCCCAATATCCCATGTCCCTCCATGCTCAGCAATATCCCACTGTCCTGGCCCTCACCCCATGTCTCTCTGCAGGATGGGACAGGGAGGACATCACCCAGGGGGTCCCGCGAGTCTCCCAGGGGGAGCTGTCCTATACCCTGAACCTGAGCGCCACACTGCAGTCGCCTCACGGCATCAACCGCTTGCTCTCCAACTGCCCCCTCACTCCCCTGAGCTACACGGCTGGGAAACGGACCAGCGCCCAGGTAAGGGCTCACCCGGACGCCTGGGTCCTGGCCATCCCCACTGGGAGGGGCAGTGGGGGGGCAGCTATGAGTGAGGGAGTGATGGGGGTCTCTGGCCTGAGGGGTGGGGGACTGGGTTGTGGGGGATTTGGGGCAAGGCCCCGGGGGGGGCAAGTCCCAGGGTACCATCTGGGCATGCGTCCTGTGGGGGCCTACACAGGGGTGGGAGCTCTGGGGTGAGCCAGAGTGGGTCCCAGAAGTCCTGGAATGGGGGGAGGGACGAGTGACACAAACAGATCTGGGGAATCCCCGAGTTCTCTGGGGTAAATCTCGAGGGGCTGTGACCAGCCCATGGGGGTGAAATCCTGGGCATTCATGCGCCCTTGTTCCCTTCACTATCTGGGATTTTCCCTCTCCTTGATTTTCAGTGGAATAAAATGGGGAGGTGGGGAATTTCACCCTCAAACTGGAAAGATTTAGGGCCCTCCCCCAAATTTCAGAAATTTGCAATGTTTTCCCCAGGTGTTTTTCCCTCTCTCCCTCCCACCTAACGGGGGGTCCAGCCCCAGTTCCCAGGGGTGGTGCAGCCCACGTTCCTGGGTCGCCCCCTCCTCTCCGGCTCCATGGTGGGGCACTGAGCTGGGCACGAGAGCCAGTGGAATCCTGCCCCCAGGAGCTGAAGAGAGGGGACTGTGTGTCGCCCCCCAGGTGTCGCTGGCCCAGCCCCCCCGCCCCACTGTGGGACCGGGACGTGGAGCTGCTGGTGTATTACGCAGAGCCACACTAACCCAGCGCGGTGCTGGAGGCTGGGCTGCCCGGAGCAGAGCCAGGTGGGGGAGGGGTGTCCCACACCCTGCTTCCCTTGGGTGGGGAGGGCTGTGGGGTGGGGATTAGGGGTGGCCATTGAAGGAGCTGGGGATAGAGTGTGTGAAGGGGATTGGGGACAGGATCAGGGGGTGGGCTCTGTGGTGTGGGGAGCAAGGGCTGGGGTTGGAGGGTGGGGTGCCTGGGAGGAGCCAGGCAGTGGGGTGCCCTGCAGATCTGGGGGGCATGGGGAAGAACATGGGATGGAAGGGCAGGCACTGGAGGGCTGGAGATTGGGGAGGTGAGGGATCTAGGGGAAAGAGCTGTGGCAGAAATGTATTTTCTGCAAGAAAAAAATTCTGCGGGACACGAGTTCTATGCATGCGCAGTGGGGCACAATTCCATCAGGAGTAAGCCTGGCAGGAGGTTGTGCTAGATGGGCTGGTGGGGCAGATCCGGTGTAGGGGAGCAGCCCAGGCTGGCTGGGCCCATGGAGCAGAGCGGGGCTGGGGGAGGAAGGGGGCGTGACTCCATCCATCTCTGTCTGTTCCCAGGAGACCCTGGTCCTGCTGTTGAAGAGTTTGCCCCTGGTTGTTATTTCAACATCTACGGCTTTGGATCTCCTTCTACCTGTGAGTCAAAGGGGCAGGGCAGGGAGGGGGCTGGTTGGGTTAGGGGGCAGGATTGGTTGGGGTCAAGGTGTCTATGGGCTGGGGGCAGGGCTGGCTGGGATTGTGGTGTCCCTGGGTTGGGGGCAGGGCTAGCAGGCGGTGTGGGTAGCTGGGGTCAAGGTTTCCCTGGCTCCAGCTGTCCTGACCCCTCAGCGCCCCTCGCAGGCAGAGCGTAGGATACACCATGGCTGAGTCCCTGCAGTGCGTCCAGCAGCCCCAGGCCGACCTGGGGGGCACTGAGATCTTGGCGCTGCTACAAGCCATTTACCGCAGCCCCTGCCAGGACGGGCACCTGCGCCAGGTACCGGGAGCAGCATCAGGGCATCCCAGGGGCTCGGAGAAGGGCTGGGGGAACCAAGGGAGGTTGGGGGGGGGGGCTCTCAGAAGGAAATGGGGCCGGTGAGGATAAACTCAGAGACTTTCAGGCCAGAAAGAACCATCCTGATCATCTCATCTGGCCCCAGCCCCTTGCCCTCTCATGATAGCCCCTGCCCCCACCCCAGTCAACCCCAACCCCTCACCCCTCTGTGACAGCTCCAGCCCCTGGGGCTGAGTCACTGATGCCCCCAAATGCTGAGTTACAGACCTCAGGTCCCAGCGCCCCCCTAGTTACTCCAGTTCAAACCAGCAAGTGCCCCAGCTGCCGAGGGGGATGAACCCCCTGGGAAGGATTCTCTGCCCCTCGGCTCTCTGAAGGAGGCTGTTCCTGAACTTCCTAGGGGAGAGATCCTCAGAGAAGGGCAGGGGGCTTTGGGGGCAGTTGACAGGGGGCAATGAGGGGCACTGGGAGAGGAGCTGGGAGGCAGTTGATGGGGGCTTTTGGGGGGGCTCAGAGTAGGACTGGGGCCAACCAGGGGCTGGTGTCCCTGGGAGTGTGAGCAGGGCGTGGCAGGCAGAAGCTGGGAGGGTACCTCTGTGTAGAACAGGGGGGCAGCGCTGGGTGCTGTGCTCAGCTCTTGGGGGGCGTCCTGCAGCCGAAGGTCAGGGCAGGAATGTGGGGGCATCAGGAGGGTCCAAGAAAGGTGCCCACAGCTGTCAGGCAGGTTAGTGTCCCCAGGGGCTGGTGAAAAGGTGACACGTGAGGGTTGGGGATCACAGTTAGAGACAGGGAGAAGTTTGGGGTCCCTGTCTGTCAGCCCCCGCAGGAGAAATGTCTGGGAGGGGGCTGGGGGGGTTTATGGGGCTGGGGGTCTCTGAGAGTGGGGTGCCACAGAGTTCCCGGGCGATACTCTGGAACTGCTCCCCACAAAGCCAGTCAGGACTTTGGGGAGCCTCCTCTCCCTTGGAGCAGACTTGTTCAGGGCAAGAAGCTCACACGTCTTCACCTCCTGGGTCTCTCCTTGGAGCATTCAGCATCCTCTGCCCGTCCGTGCGCTTCCCACAGCGAGCCCACCCAGGCGGGGTCCTGGGGAAGCCACAGGGTTAAGCGCCCCCACTTTGCAGTCAGACGTGACTCTCAGCCAGCCAGTAACACAGAGGTTTATTCGATGACAGGAACAGGATCTAAAAGAGAGCTTGCAGATACAGCGAACCGGACCCCTCGGCCGGGTCCATTCTGGGGGCAGTGAGCCAGACCCCCACGTCTGCCCTCAGCCAACTCCAGACTAACCACCCCCTCCAGCCCCTCCTCTCTGCTCAGCCCCTTTCCCGGGCCAGGAGGTCACCTGATCTCTTTGTCTCCAACACCTTCAGCTGGCACCTTTGCAGAGGAGGGGCCCAGGCCATCAGTTGCTAGGAGACAGAATGCCAGGAATTTAGGTACACTGGCCCTTCGCTCTGCCAGATACTTAAGAACTGCCATGGGGACACTGAGGCACCAACACGGTATTCATAGAAAACATTAAGAACATTCCTAGTTCATCACATGGGGTCAGTGGGTCATGCTCTCTGGGGGCTGCCCCCATTCCCAGCAGGAGTGAGTTTCTCCAAGGAGATTTGGGGTCCCCAGCTCTGACAGCGTCTCTCCCCCACCAGCTCTTTGTGTTCACAGACGGGGAGGTGGGGAACACCCAGGACGTCATTGCCGAGGTGCCGCATCACCAGGGGGGCCACAGGTAATGGGGGCACCTGCCCCCCCCAGCTCTGCCCCCCAACCCTGATCTCCAGCCTCTCTGCAATGGGGACCCCTGCCCCATCATCTCCCCAGCTCTGCTTTCCTGCCCTGCCACCCCATTTCCCTCAGCTCTACTGGCCCCTCTCCAACTGCGCTGCTCCCACCCCAGCACTGGCTGAGCCCCTCAGCTCTGCCCTTCTCCCTCCTGTCTCTGCCCCCCTTCTTCTTCAGCATCGGGGAAGGGGCCTCCACGGCTCTGGTCAAAGGCATCGCCTGGGCAGCAGGGGGCAGCGCCGAGTTCATCACGGGCCAGGACCGCATGCAGCCCAAGGTGAGAACCCAGGAGTCCGGGCTCCCCTGGCTCTAACCCACCAGACCCCACTCCCCTTCCAGAGCTGGGAGAGAACCCAGGAGTCCTGCCTCCCAGCCCCTCTGCCCACTCTAACCCACGAGTCCCAACTGCCCTTCCAGACTGGGGATAGGACGCTGGTGTCCTGGCTCCACCCTGGGCGTGCTCGTCTCTCCCCCAGGCACTGCAGTCTCTGAAGCGGGTCCTGCAGCCGGCCGTGACCGGGATCTCGCTGTGCTGGGATCTGCTGTCATAAACAGATAGCTAAGGGTTAATGTCTCTTTCACCTGAAACACCTGACCAGAGAACCAATCAGGAAACCGGATTTTTTCAACTTTGGGTGGAGGGAATTGTGTGTCTGAGTCTTTTGTCTGCCTGCCTGCTGTCTCTGAGCTTTAGAGAAGTAGCTCTGTTTTCTAATCTTCTGTTTCTAAGTGTAAGGACAAAGAGATCAGATAGTAAGTTATATGGTTTCTTTTCTTTGGTATTTGCATGAATATAAGTGCTGGAGTGCTTTGATTTGTATTCTTTTTGAATAAGGCTGTTTATTCAATATTCTTTTAAGCAATTAGCCCTGTGTTGTATCATCTTATACAGAGAGAACATTTGTATGTATTTTTCTTTCTTTTTTATATAAAGCTTTCTTTTAAGACCTGTTGGAGTTTTCTTTACTTCAGGGAAATTAAGTCTGTACTCACCAGGGAATTGGTGGGAGGAAGAAATCAAGGGGAGATCTGTGTGTTGGATTGCTAGCCTGATTTTGCATTTCCTCTGGGTGAAGAGGAAAGTGCTTTTGTTCCAGGATTGGAAACGGAGAGGGCAAGTCCCTCTGTTTGGATTCACAGAGCTTGTGTCTGTGTATCTCTCCAGGAGCACCTGGAGGGGGGAAGGGAAAAAGGATTATTTCCCTTTGTTGTGAGACTCAAGGGATTTGGGTCTTGGGGTCCCCAGGGAAGGTTTTTCAGAGGGACCAGAGTGCCCCAAAACACTCTAATTTTTTGGGTGGTGGCAGCAAGTACCAGGTCCAAGCTGGCAACTAAGCTTGGAGGTTTTCATGCTAACCCCCATATTTTGGACGCTAAGGTCCAGATCTGGGACTAAGGTTATGACATGGTGTAGCAGCGGTGGGATCTAGACAGAATCCAGAAGCCAGTAGGAATATTATATTTTTCTTTTCTCTGCTAAGGGCTTTTTAGCAGAGAGAAACAGTTTGGTTTTAAAAGGGAACCAGAGAGAATTTTTTTTTCTGCTCTCTCTAGCAGTTTGTGGTTTGCATGTTAAGCGAGAAGCCATTAAGAGACTGTTGAGGGTCTTTTGTCATGCAATAGCCCTCCCATTAGGAGGCAAGTACCAGCACTTATATGCATGCAAATAAAGTGTTTTTTCAGGTTTACTTAACATTGAAGATTAGCTAAAGGCACTGTTGCTAGGCAGACTTCAGGAGGCAACAGAGCCTGCAGTTCAAAAGAGAAACACCGGAGGGCACCCCAACACAAGAAAACAGGAACCATGTCTACCAGGACAAAAATGGAGTCCGAAGACCAATTCAAAGAAGCTGAACACAGGCGACAGATGGAAAAACACCAACAGGAACTAGAAATAAAACAAAAAGAGATGGAGATAAAAGAAAAGGAAGAAAACATGAAACTGGCAGCCTTCCAAAGAGAACAGGCAGCCCAAGAGGCAGCACACAAAAGAAAACTAGAAGAAGAAGAGGTGGCCTACCGAAGGAAACAAGCAGAAGATGAGGCGGCCCACCGCCGAGACATGGAAAAACACCAAAAAGAAATGGAAAAACAACAAAAACAAATGGAAAAAGAAAATGAAGAGAAGGAAAAACAGAGAAAACATGAACTGGACTTGGCAAAAGCTGGGCTGCATGTGCCAGCCAACCCTAACAACCCGGCGCCAGTTATTGCTCCACAGCACAGGAAATTTCCCACCTACAAGGCAGGTGATGACACCGAGGCCTTCTTGGAAAATTTTGAAAGAGCCTGTCTTGGGTACAGCATCCCCGAAGACCAGTACATGGTAGAATTAAGGCCACACCTCAGTGGTCCTTTAGCAGAGGTGGCAGCTGAAATGCCTAAGCGGCAAATGAATGACTATAAACTTTTTCAAACCAAGGCCAGATACAGAATGGGGATAACCCCAGATCATGCCCGTCGGCGCTTCAGAACCCAAAAGTGGAAACCAGAGGTGTCATTTCCCAAACACGCCTACTACATTGCAAAAAACTATGAGGCCTGGCTAACAGGAAACAACATTCAAACCCTGGAAGAACTGAACCTCCTCATACAAATGGAGCAGTTCTTGGATGGTGTTCCTGAAGACATCACACGGTACATACAAGATAGAAATCCCAAAGATATCGCTGAGGCGGGGGAGATTGGAGCCAAATGGATGGAACTGGCAGAAAGCAAGAAAGCTACTGTCAAGGGGAACGATTACCACAGGGGGCACACAGACCATAAACCCTACAACCGAGGACAGCCAAAGACCCCACATACCACCCAAGTAAAGCCACAGATACCCTACCCTTCAACCTCACTAGTCTCCAGTAACTCACCTCGGCCCACTGACCCATCAGATGGAAGATGCTTTAAGTGTAATGAACCGGGACATATCAAGGCCAACTGTCCCAAGAACACCATGCGAGTGCAATTCATTACACCACCATCACACCAAAGATCCCCAGGCCCGGATGCCTCTCAAATACCCTTGGAGCGAAGGGAAAATTTGAGAGTGGGCGGAAAGAAGGTTACTGCGTGGAGAGACACGGGGGCACAAGTGTCAGCTATCCACCAATCCTTCGTTGACCCCAAATTCATCAACCCAAAGGCCAAAGTTACCATTTACCCCTTCATGTCACAAGCTGTAGACTTGCCTACAGCTCAACTGCCTGTCCAGTACAAAGGCTGGTCAGGAATGTGGACTTTTGCAGTCTATGACAATTATCCTATCCCCATGCTACTGGGGGAAGACTTGGCCAACCAGGTGAGGCGGGCCAAGAGAGTGGGAATGGTTACACGTAGCCAAACCAGGCAAGCTTCCAGACCCATTCCTGTTCCTGAGCCGTCCACAGAGGCCCCGTCTGTGTTACTAGAGACCCAGACAGAGGTAGTGGACCCGGATTCCATGCCTACCACTGAAACAGCCACAGCATCTCCAGTCCCAGGCCCGGAACTGGAACAGCAACCAGCAAGTGCAACCACATCTTCAACCTCAACGCCAGAGGGCGCCAGCGAGCCAGAACTGGCAGAAGCACACGACAGCCATACCCAAAAGGCTCAGCCAGAGCCTGAAATACCCTCAGGTGCACCAGCGGAGAGCGGTTCACCAGCAACGGAAACAACCCCATCACCTACATCGCTTCCAGAGGGACCAAGCCCAAATCCACAGTCTGAGGAAGAACTGGTGACCCCAGCCTCAAGGGAACAGTTCCAGGCTGAGCAGGAAGCAGATGACAGCCTTCAGAAAGCGTGGGTGGCGGCACGGAGCACCCCACCGCCTCTCAGCTCTTCTAATCGATCCCGGTCTGTTATAGACCAAGGACTTTTATACAAGGAAATTCTTTCTGGTGGACACCGGGAAGAATGGCAGCCACAAAAACAGTTGGTGGTTCCAACTAAGTACCGGGGGAAGCTCTTAAGCTTAGCCCATGATCATCCCAGTGGCCATGCTGGGGTGAACAGAACCAAGGACCGGTTGGGGAAGTCCTTCCACTGGGAGGGGATGGGCAAGGATGTTGCCAAGTATGTCCGGTCTTGTGAGGTATGCCAAAGAGTGGGTAAGCCTCAAGACCAGGTCAAGGCCCCTCTCCAGCCACTCCCCATAATTGAGGTCCCATTTCAGCGAGTAGCTGTGGATATTCTGGGCCCTTTCCCAAAAAAGACGCCCAGAGGAAAGCAGTACGTACTAACTTTAGTGGACTTTGCTACCCGATGGCCAGAAGCAGTAGCTCTAGGCAACACCAGGGCTAACACTGTGTGCCTGGCCCTAACCGACATCTTTGCCAGGGTAGGTTGGCCCTCCGACATCCTTACAGATTCAGGGTCTAATTTCCTGGCAGGGACCATGGAAAAACTGTGGGAAACTCATGGGGTGAATCACTTGGTTGCCACCCCGTACCACCATCAAACCAATGGCCTGGTGGAAAGGTTCAATGGAACTTTGGGGGCCATGATACGAAAATTCATCAACGAATTCTCCAATAATTGGGATCTAGTGTTGCAGCAGTTGCTGTTTGCCTACAGGGCTGTACCACATCCCAGTTTGGGGTTTTCACCATTTGAACTTGTGTATGGTCACGAGGTTAAGGGGCCATTACAGTTGGTGAAGCAGCAATGGGAGGGGTTTACGCCTTCTCCAGGAACTAACATTCTGGACTTTGTAAGCAACCTACAAAACACCCTCCAACACTCTTTAGCCCTTGCTAGAGAGAACCTAAAGGATGCTCAAGAAGAGCAAAAGGCCTGGTATGACAGACATGCCAGGGAACGTTCCTTCAAGGTAGGAGACCAGGTTATGGTCTTGAAGGCGCAACAGGCCCATAAGATGGAAGCATCATGGGAAGGGCCATTCACGGTCCAAGAGCGCCTGGGAAATGTAAATTACCTCATAGCATTTCCCAATTTCTCACTAAAGCCTAAAGTGTACCATGTTAATTCTCTCAAGCCTTTCTATTCCAGAGATTTACAGGTTTGTCAGTTTACAGTCCAGGGAGATGATGCTGAGTGGCCTGACGGTGTCTACTACGACGGGAAAAAAGACGGTGGCGTGGAAGAGGTGAACCTCTCAACCACCCTGGAACGTCTGCAGCGGCAACAAATCAAGGAGCTGTGCACTAGCTTCGCCCCGTTGTTCTCAGCCACCCCAGGACGGACTGAACGGGCATACCACTCCATTGATACAGGTAATGCTCACCCAATCAGAACCCCACCCTACCGAGTGTCTCCTCATGCCCAAGCTGCTATAGAACGGGAGATCCAGAACATGCTACAGATGGGTATAATCCGCTTATCTACCAGTGCATGGGCATCTCCAGTGGTTCTGGTACCCAAACCAGATGGGGAAATACGCTTTTGCGTGGACTACCGTAAACTAAATGCTGTAACTCGTCCGGACAACTATCCAATGCCACGTACCGATGAGCTATTGGAGTAGTTGGGACGTGCCCAGTTCATCTCTACAATAGACTTAACCAAGGGGTACTGGCAAGTACCGCTAGATGAACCTGCCAAGGAGAGGTCAGCATTCGTCACCCATGCGGGGGTGTATGAATTCAAAGTCCTTCCTTTCGGCCTTCAAAATGCACCCGCCACCTTCCAGAGGCTGGTAGATGGTCTACTAGCTGGACTGGGAGAATTTGCAGTTGCCTACCTCGATGATGTGGCCATTTTTTCAGACTCCTGGCCCGAACACCTACTACACCTGGAAAAGGTCTTTGAGCGCATCAGGCAGGCAGGACTAACTGTTAAGGCCAAAAAGTGTCAAATAGGCCAAAACAGAGTGACTTACCTGGGGCACCAGGTGGGTCGAGGAACCATAAACCCCCTACAGGCCAAGGTGGATGCTATCCAAAAGTGGCCTGTCCCAAGGTCAAAGAAACAGGTCCAATCCTTCTTAGGCTTGGCCGGATACTACAGGCGATTTGTACCACACTACAGCCAAATCGCTGCCCCATTGACCGACCTGACCAAAAAGACCCAGCCAAATGCAGTTAAGTGGACTGATGAGTGTCAAAAGGCCTTTACCCAACTTAAGGCAACACTCATGTCTGACCCTGTACTCAGGGCCCCTGATTTTGACAAGCCATTCCTAGTAACCACAGATGCATCTGAGCGTGGTATAGGAGCAGTGCTCATGCAGGAAGCAACAGATCACAACTTCCATCCTGTCGTGTTCCTCAGCAAGAAACTGTCTGAGAGGGAAAGTCACTGGTCAGTCAGTGAAAAGGAATGCTATGCCATTGTGTACGCCCTGGAAAAGCTACGCCCATATGTTTGGGGACGGCGGTTCCAACTACAAACTGACCATGCTGCACTAAAGTGGCTTCATACTGCCAAGGGGAACAACAAAAAACTTCTTCGTTGGAGTTTAGCTCTCCAAGATTTTTATTTTGAAATTCAACACATCACAGGAGCTTCTAACAAAGTTGCTGATGCACTCTCCCGTGAGAGTTTCCCAGAATCCAGTAGTTAAAAAGTGTTCTTAAAATGTAAAAGTCTGTTAGTTATATACTTAGTGGTATATGTAAAGGTGCATGTGTTGTATTACCCTGGTTATTTTCAAGTTCTAGAAGGAAATTGCCGCCAGTGAGCTTCCCCACTGTCTGCAATTTGGGGGGCATGTCATAAACAGATAGCTAAGGGTTAATGTCTCTTTCACCTGAAACACCTGACCAGAGAACCAATCAGGAAACCGGATTTTTTCAACTTTGGGTGGAGGGAAGTGTGTGTCTGAGTCTTTTGTCTGCCTGCCTGCTGTCTCTGAGCTTTGGAGAAGTAGCTCTGTTTTCTAATCTTCTGTTTCTAAGTGTAAGGACAAAGAGATCAGATAGTAAGTTATATGGTTTCTTTTCTTTGGTATTTGCATGAATATAAGTGCTGGAGTGCTTTGATTTGTATTCTTTTTGAATAAGGCTGTTTATTCAATATTCTTTTAAGCAATTAGCCCTGTGTTGTATCATCTTATACAGAGAGAACATTTGTATGTATTTTTCTTTCTTTTTTATATAAAGCTTTCTTTTAAGACCTGTTGGAGTTTTCTTTACTTCAGGGAAATTAAGTCTGTACTCACCAGGGAATTGGTGGGAGGAAGAAATCAAGGGGAGATCTGTGTGTTGGATTGCTAGCCTGATTTTGCATTTCCTCTGGGTGAAGAGGAAAGTGCTTTTGTTCCAGGATTGGAAACGGAGAGGGCAAGTCCCTCTGTTTGGATTCACAGAGCTTGTGTCTGTGTATCTCTCCAGGAGCACCTGGAGGGGGGAAGGGAAAAAGGATTATTTCCCTTTGTTGTGAGACTCTAAGGGATTTGGGTCTTGGGGTCCCCAGGGAAGGTTTTTCAGAGGGACCAGAGTGCCCCAAAACACTCTAATTTTTTGGGTGGTGGCAGCAAGTACCAGGTCCAAGCTGGCAACTAAGCTTGGAGGTTTTCATGCTAACCCCCATATTTTGGACGCTAAGGTCCAGATCTGGGACTAAGGTTATGACATCTGCCCCTCGGGATGGAGGTGGCACTGCTGGGCCAGGGCCCTGAGGTGATCTTCCCTGGGCAGCGGTGCCTCATCTACGCCCAGCTCCGTGGGCAGCCCCAGGTGAGAGAGTAACCTCCTCCCCACACACACGGTACGCCCCCAGGGCTTGGGATCAGTGACTGAGCCAGGAACCCCCCACCCCCTCCTGGACGATAACTCTAACCCTAACAATGGCCATTGAGCTGGGGACTCTGTGCTACCCAGCCCCATTGATCTAATGGGGATCATTAACTCTGACCCCTAACAAGGGCTATTGGGCTGGAGTTCTCTGTGCTACCCAATCCCATTGATCTCACATGGGGGTGTTAACTCTTGCCCCAATGATGGTCATTCAGCTGACTAGGAAGCCCAACAACTGGTGCTAATCAGGCATATTTACCCCCTTCATTCTGTAACCTAATCCCTGGGCATTTTCTCCCCCCTCGCACTGCTCTTCTGACCCCCTTTCTGTGCTGCAGCCCCCAGACACTGCCATGGGGGGCGTCACCCTGCAGTACCGCATCCAGGACCAGACCTACAAGGAGATGCTACAGTTCCCCCTGCAACCACAGGATGGAGACAGGTGACAGCAACGCTCCCCTGGCTCCCCAGGCAGCTGGCTCCTGCCCCCTCACACACACAATTCCCACCCCCAAGAGGACAGAGATAGGAGAGGACCTGCCACAGGCCACAGAGGCAAGTGGGAGTCCTGGCTCCCAATCCCCTTGCTGTGACCACTAGACCCCACTCCCCTCCTATAGCCAGAGATAGAACCCAGGAGCCCTGGCTCCCAACCCCCCCACCACACACTATCCCACTAGCCCTGCTCCCCACTGTGCAGCTGGAACCCAGGCGTCCGGGGCTCACCCATGACTCTCTGTCCCCTGTGCAGGCTGTCCATTCACCAGCTGGCAACTAAGACTCAGGAGGGTGGCACCAGGGAGGACAGGGAATTCTAGCACAGGGGGATCCCAGTGTGAGAGGAGGGCCTAGAATTGGGGCAGGGGGGAATCTTGGTTATGGGCTAATGTCCCTTTGCCCCTCTACCTGCCCCAGCTCCCATGGGGTTGTGCTGCCCCCCCCACCCAGTCCTGCCCTCATCCTTGGGGTGCGGCACCCATCCCTGCATCCCCTGGGGCTGGAGGGAGGGTCCTGGCTGGGGGGAAGCTGTGAGGGAGGGGCTGGATCTGGGGAGTCACAGCCTAGGTGGGGGAGAGATTGGAGCTGGGGGGATCCTGGCTCAGAGGGAGCTGAGAGGAGGATGGGGCTGGGTGCGGGGAGGTGGTCCAAGCTGGAGGGCAGGGAAGAGGGGCCCCACTGGTGCGTTGGTTCTGGGTGCTGGGAGGAGGGGTTCTTCCCTCCCTTAGCTTGCCTCTGTCTGTCTCTGTGTCTGTCTGTCCGTCCGTCTGCCCCCCAGGCTTCAAGGCTGCAGCTAGCATGCAGCATGTGCAGTGTCTCTCCCTGGCGTCACGTGGATCCCACCAGGCCATGGCCAGATGCACTCCCTGTGCATTCAGCTGCCCAATGCAAGTGCCCCCCCTCGCGGCCAGGAACCACACCAAGGACCGCCTTGCGATGAAGCTGTTCCAGGTGGAACATATGGGACTTGCCCCCATGAGCGCCCCCCCAAGTGCTCCCCAAGCCCAGAACCATCCAGCTCCCCCGCCCACCCAGAGCTGAGCCAAGGGAGCCCACAGTGAAAGGGCAACCGCAGAGAGTCCTGGGAACACGCATCATCAGATGCCGCAGCCCGCCAGGTGAGGGGGGCAGGGGCTGGGAGTCAGGGAGCCAGGTGGGGGCCAAACGCCAGGATGACGCTTCCTCAGGTCCGAGACAGACGTGCCCTGACGGTCCCGGAGCTGGGCAAGTGTTTAACAGCCACATCCCAACTGAAGGAACTTCCTGGGCAAAACACCGGTGTGACACTGGGGGAGGGGGAATCCGCAGCTGGGATTTTTAAGTGTCGAGATGCAAATGATCTTGCAACACAATGAAAAAAAAAAACAAGGAAACTCCCAGACAATAAACTCTATGAAGCTGGAATCTGGGGTGTGAGTTTGTATCTATGAGCTAAAGTTTGTGGTGGGCAGACTGGGTGGATGGGAGGGAAATCAACCTGGACAGGTTCTGTACCCATAACCCTGTGCAAGAGCCATCTCCCTAGAGCGGGCACCAGAAGAGTCTCCCCTGCTGAGGCTGGTGTCTCTGCAGAATGCTGACGGCTCGTGGGACCTGGACCCCCGGCTGGCTGCCACGCTGGGGTTGAGACTGACACCAGGGGGAGGATACCCAGTCTGAGTGCAGGAGGCAGAGGAGAGGGGAGAGATGGAGGACAGGTGCCATGAGCTGGGCCTGTTCTCTGCTCCCAGATGAGACTGTGCGTGACCCAGGCGGAGGGGGCGGGTCTGAGGGCGACTGGCTCAAATGACCCCTGAATCTGGAGCCCAGTGGGGAAGACAGGCCCACAGCGGGGAGCTAGGCACCCCTTGCAGGGAATCGGAGCATTGGATTAAGGGGGCCCAGGGCTGGGGGGGCAGACATTGGGGGCCCAGGCTGGGCCCCCCCTGAGGCTGTCTCCATACCCCTGGGCATGGCACTGGGCATCTGGGTAGGGGGTCCATGGTGCTAGGGCAGGGGGGCTGGTAACCCTCTGATTCTGGGGAGGGGGTGGGAGCACTGGATTGGGGGGAACCCAGGGTAAGGGCATGGGGGCAGTGCTGGGGGAGCAGGGGAATCCCCTGGGCAGGGGATGGAGGGAACATGGGAGGGCAGGAGAGTCCCCAGGGCAGGAGGATGAGGGTAGCACTGGTGGGGACAGGGATCCCCAGGCCAGGTGCTGTCTCAGGCTGCCTCTCCTCCTGTCCCCCCATCCCGCCTCACAGGACTTGCCCCCCAGCATCTGGCCACGGTGCTGGCCGTGGTCTGGCTGCACAGCCAGGCCACGGGGCAGCGCAACGAGTGGGAGTTCCTGGAAGTCAAGGCTGTGGGCTGGGTGTGGGGCCGAGCAGGGGCAGCAGGGTCCAGGGCAGGGCCCAGGGTCTCGACTGGAGAGACCCTGCCTCAT
Source organism: Gopherus evgoodei (assembly GCF_007399415.2). Classification (NCBI taxonomy): domain Eukaryota; kingdom Metazoa; phylum Chordata; order Testudines; family Testudinidae; genus Gopherus; species Gopherus evgoodei. The sequence continues at coordinate 33,669,375 of NC_044335.1, read as the reverse complement.
GGGAACCCCACAGCCCAGCCCCCCCGAGACCCCTTGCCCCACAGCCCAGCCCTCCCCCAAGACCCCTTGCCCCAAGGGCTAACAGCCCCAACCCTGCCTCACAAGGCCCCCATCCCTGAGAGCCCTGCCTCCCAGGTTCTACAGCCCAGCCCCAGCCTGGCCTCCCAGTCCCATGACAGTCTCCCAGCTCCCTGCTCGCTGTCCCAATCTCAGCTCCCTCCCAGGGCCCCCATTCTGTGAGCTCTCTGCCCTTTGCCCCAACCCTCCCTGTTCCCCAGGCTGGTGTCTCCCCCCTGACCCCCCTCTTGTTTCAGGCCTCGGCTGAGTGAGTGCCTGGAAGCTGCCAGTGCCCTGCTGGGCTTCAACATTGGCCCTGCCGTCTTCGAGCTCTGAGCTCCCCCTGCCCCGGGATCCCTGTACCCAACCCCCAAGCTACCCTGGGCCTCTGACCTGGAGCTTGGAGGCCAGCAGGGGGCACTGGGGGCAGCCCCACCTAGCCGGTCTCCTCCTAGCCTGGAGCTAACACCCAGCTGAGATCCCACCGCTGACTCCAATTCGGATGCATCTGCTTCCTGCTAACTGAACAGGACTAAGCTCCACCCCACACTGGCTGTAGACTTTATTTCTATTTAGCAGAGAGTTAGTGATGTTATCTTACCCACGGTGGGTTCGCCTCTGGTGGCCACAGTTTGAAGCTCAACAGAGGGAAAGACCCCTCCGCTACTTGGTTCAGACTTAGAGCCTCTACGTACCTCGCAGTCACTTTTTCACAGCATGACCCATCAGCACGTCTTTCTCATGATCTTCTGCCATAGAGTTGCTCTTTGGTCACTTACTTATGTCAAGCATCTCTTATGCCTAGGGCGTCTTATGGCTAAGCTGGCATCTCACAGCTGTTGTGATAAATAAAGGGGGGAGGGGTAGCTCCCTTTGATGGACACCCAGCCAGCCAGTTAGCTGGAAAATCCCTCTTACTTGTTTTACTGTAAAAGGTTAAAAAGTCTCCCAGGTAAAGAAAAAAAAATGGGCACTTGACCAAAAGAGCCAATGGGAAGGTAGAACTTCCTAAAATTGGGAAAGAAACTTTCCCTTTGTCTGTTGTTCTCCCTGGACTGGAGGGTCAGAGCAGCCATACGCTACGCAGCTAAACCAGGTATGATTATAAATCATCAGATCATGCCTAGAGCTACTGATCTCAACTCCAAATGTGTAGATAGATCAGAATGCTCAGCTAGACGCGATCAGGTTATTTCTTATTGACTCTGTGCAGGGGCAGCTCCAGGCTCCAGCACATCAAGCGCGTGCTTGGGGCGGCAAGCCGCGAGGGGCACTCTGCCGGCACTGCGGGGGCGGCAGGCAGGGTGCCTTCGGCGGCTTGCCTGCGGGAGGTCCGCTGGTCCCGCGGCTTCGGTGGACCTCTCACAGGCATAGCTGGGGGAGGTCCGCCGAAGCCACGGGACCAGCGGACCTCCCGCAGGCAAGCCGCCGAACGCAGCCTGCCTGCCATGCTTGGGGCGGTGAAATGCCTAGAGCCACCTCTGCCTCTGTGCGAACCTCGCGTGCTTTTGTTTTGCTTGTAACCTTTAAGCTGAACCCCCAAGAAAGAGATTTTGGGTGCATGATTTTTGGAATTGCTCTTTTAAAATCTAGCAAAAGCCTAAGTCCCAGATGTATTTTCTTTCTTTTTGTTTTTAATAAAATTTACCTTTTTTAAGAACAGGACTTGGATTTTTTGTATCCTAAGAGGTTTGTTTGATTAGCTGGTAGCCACAGCTAATTTCCTTTGTTTCCTTCTCAGCTCTTCCCCAGAGTGTGGGGGTGTGTGTGAAAGGGCTTAAGGGTACCCCCCCAGAGAGGAATTTCCAAGTGCTCCTTCCTGGACTCAAAGGGTTGTGGGTTTTTTTTGTTTTTGTGGGTTTTTTTGCACTTGCATGGTGGCAGCATCTACCAAGCCAAGGTCAGAGAGAAGCTGTAACCTTGGGAGTTTAATACCAGCCTGGAGTGGCCAGGATTAATTTTTAGAATCTTTTCAGGCCCCACCTTCTGCACCCGGAGTGCCAGAGTGGGGAATCAGCCTTGACAGCTGTGAACACCGTGTTTCAGCCCTGCTTTACTTAGATACCTACTGTCCACGTATCCCAGTCGCTCCCCAGCCTCTCCAGCCGTACAGCCTATCTCTGATAATGATCCATAACGGAGCCTCTGAGTTAATCATAACATCACCCGGCACAGCACTGACCCCACAGCTCCGTATCCCCCAGGCCGCTCCCAGCCGCCACCACCTCTCTGCACTGGGGGGGCATCCTCGGGAGCAACACCACCACCGTTTGTTTTTTCCAAATGACCAAGGGGTCCCTATATGGCCCCACTGAGGCAGCCACGTCTCAGTGCCATGCGAAGGGTCCCTGTACAACCAGACCCACCCCAAGGCAGCTGCATCTCAGAGCTGGGCAAGAGGTTCCTATATAACTAGCCCTCACGCCCCACTCCCGAGGTGGCCTCATCTCAGCACTGGGTGAGGGGTCCCTGTATAACCTGCAACCTCCCTCTTCCCCCCCCAGGCAGCTGCATCTCCGCACCTGGCCTCAATGATCCTGCCATGGGTTTCAGTTTTCTGATGCTAAATGGGAAGGAATTTCTCTGCCAGCCTCTGGCCACCAGCTGGCCCCATTGAATCAATTTTCAGGTCAGTTCTGTGCCAGAACTAGGCTCTGATCCAGCCCCAGGGCAGGGCCTGGCAGGCTGGGGGGAGGATGTGGCTCAGGGTCTGTCCCCTCTAGGGGGTGCCAGCTCCCATCCAGCCCTAGGGTGGGGCCCAGCTCTCTCAGGGGTATTCAGGTCCCCTCCACCAGCCTTGCTTGGCCTTACCCCTCCCCAAGAGGTGAATCTAGCCACTGTGCCCCCCCGAGTGCCGGGGGGGTGCTGGAGCAGGGAGGGGCCCATGGGGCAGAGGGTCCTGCCCCTCCCCCCCCCACATTGGCAGCCCAGGCACGCAGTGAGCCACATAAAGGAGCATTGATGCCCCCCCACCTTGGCACCGCCAGCCCCATTCACATTGTTCCCGTCCCTCGAGCAGCCCCGTGCAGAGAGAGAGACACCGCCGGGGGCTGTGGGCCAAGGGCTGGACCTCTGCATCCCCCAGGTGGGGCGACAAAGCTCACCCACCCAGCAGGGTGTCAGACGCGCCCAGATGGCCCTGAGCTTTCCCGCTAGTGCCCCTCAGTCCCAACCCACAGCCCCCTGCTAGCCCAGCCCTGGGCTTCCCCCTCCCCCGAGCTCCGCCAGTGCCCCTCATTCCCGACCCACAGCCCCCTGCTAGCCCAGCCCTGGGCTTTCCTCTCCCCGCTGAGCTCCGCCAGTGCCCCTCACTCCCAACCCACAGCCCCCTGCTAGCCCAGCCCTGGGCTTTCCTCTCCCCGCTGAGCTCTGCCAGTGCCTCTCACTCCCAACCCACAGCCCCCTGCTAGCCCAGCCCCTCTCCTCCGCCCCACTCCCGACCCGCAGCCCCCTGCTAGCCCAGCCCTGGGCTTGCCCCTCCACCCCCCGCCCCGAGCTCCGCCAGTGCTCCTCACTCCCGACCCGCAGCCTCTGCTAGCCTGGCCCTGGCCTCCCCGTGACCCACACATTCACTTTTCCTGCATGGGAATATTTCATTTCCCCAGCAAGGGTCAGTGTTCATTCCAGCCCCACACCACAGTCCCGCCCACTCCCGCTAGGGGCGCTGTTCTACTGGCCGTGCAACAGCAGCCGGCTCATAATTCATTTAATTAAATAGAATAAATCAGCAGCAAAGCAGCCTCAAGTGTTGACTTGAGACCCAGGCTGTTCAGGGAGGGGCCGAGACAGCGAACTGCTGATAGAACCCAGGCGTCCTGGCTCCCAGTCCCTGCCCCACACTAACCCATTACAGCTCACTGCCCTCCCAGGGCTGGGCAATGAACCCAGGAGTCCTGGCTCCTGCCCCTGTCCCACAATAACCCATTACAGCTCACTGCCCTCCCAGGGCTGGCAGTGAACCCAGGAGTCCTGGCTCCTGCCCGTGCCCCCACACTGACCCACCGGACTCCACTGCCCTCCCAGGGTGGGGCAGAGAACCCAGGAGTCCTGGCTCCTGGTCCCTCTGTTCTAACCACTGGACTCCACTCCTTTGGGGGGGCAGCTAGGACACAGGAGGGGAAGGGAGTTCTGGACCCCAAAGGGTTAATTGTGCCCCCTTGCCCCACCCCCAGGGGGGTCCCCCCCTGCTCCGGCCCCTTTAAATCGCTGTGGCCTGGCTCACGTGCTCAGCCAAGTGCCCTATTTTTAGAGCCGGTTCTTGTCTTCAATCCCACCCCCCTCGGCTTGTTTTGCAGCTTCCGCTGCCAACTCCTCGGATCCCTGGCCAAGGAATCCAGGCGCCTCCTGCCTCCTCCCTGCCGCCCCACGCACAGGGCTCCACTGGTGGCCCTCACTCCCGGCCCCCAGCCCTCCCACGCCGGTGCCCCTCATCCTGCTAGCCCAGCCCTGGGCTTCCACGACCAGTTCTGCGGGTGGCCCTCGCTCCCGACTCGTTGTAGGTCCTACTCCAAGTGTGGCTGCAGCGTCTCTCTCCACAGGGCAAGGGGTTAATAATCCAGGTGCCCCACCCAGGCTGAGCTGCGATTCGGGATGGGGGGGGTAGGGGGCCTGGTGTTTTTAAAGTGGCTCCGGGCCCATGACTCTGTGTTCACAAAGGGAACACGATGTTCAGGCCGAGAGTCTGGGGCGGGGGAAGGGAGCACAGAGGCCTGGAGCTAAGCGGAAGGGGGGAGGGGAAGGGAGAGGAGGGGGTTGAGGGTGTCAGAGGGAGGTGGGGGGGCGGGCGCTGATGGGCTGGGTCAGAAAGAGGCTCTCAGCGCTGGGATGGGGGGGGTGACACTTTTCTCTCCTGGGGGGGCAGCTGCCCCGTCCCTCCCCACTGTCCCCACATTGGCCTCTGGTCTTGCCCCCCAGGCACTTGGGGGGCTAGGATGTGACCAGGGCTGGACCCCCCCAGTTCAATCTCCCGCAGTGCAGTTTCCCTTCTCACCCCCCAACAACCCCCACTGCACTCCCCCTTCCCACACACACCCTGGGACCCCTGCAGCTGTTTCTGTATGGAAGGTTCAATTCAGCCAGGAAACGCCCCCCCCCGCCCCACAACGAACCTGGAGGTGGCCGGGGACTCGCCCTCAGCAATGCAGGGCCCAGGACCCTGAGCCATGTAGGCAGGGCCACCCAGAGGATTCAGGGGGCCTGGGGCAAAGTGGGTGAGCTGTGGCATTTATACTCACCCAGCAGCGGTCCGGGTCTTCAGCGGCATTTTGGCAGTGGGGGGCCCTTCAGTCGCTCCATGTCTTTGGTTGCTCCATGTCTTGGCTCCTGCAGGGCCTGGGACCTGGGGCAAATTGCCCCACTTGCCCCCCCTCCGGGCGACCCTGCATGCAGGCTGATGGGGGGGAAGGTTCCAGTAGCCGGTTGGGGTGAAAGATCGAACAATTCCCCTCGCTAGCTTTGGGTGCCCCAAGGGGTTCTCAGATACTGGGTCAAACTGGGCTGGCCAGAGCCGAGCAGCCAAACAGCTCGGGGCCTCCTTCGCTCCAGCAAAGAGACGGGCCCATCTGTCGGGGGGAGGCCCAGCCTTCCCAGGAGGGTTGGCCTCTGGAGGCCCCAGACAGGGCCGCCCAGAGGGGGGAGCAAGAGGGGCAATTTGCCCCAGGCCCCAGGCTCCGCAGGGGCCCCCACAAGAGTTTTTCGGGGCCCCTGGAGCGGGGTCCTTCACTCGCTCGGGGGGCCCAGAAAACTCTTGCGGGGCCAGGCCCCGGAGCTTCTTCCGCTCCCGGTCTTTGCCAGCGGGGGGATCCTTCCGCTCCGGGGTGGAAGGACCCCCCGCCATTGCATTACTGCCGAAGTGGGACCTGCCGCCGAAGTGCAACCCGGTCTTCGACGGTAATTCGGCAGCAGGGGGCCCTTCCATTCAGGGACCCGCCGCTGAAGTGTCCCGAAGACCCGCGGTGGGGGCTCCCCGCCACCGAATTACCGCCAAAGAGCGGGCTGCACTTCGGCGGCGGGTCCTGCTTCGGCGGTAATTCGCCGGCGGGGGGCCCCCGCCGCAGGTCTTCGGGGCACTTCAGCGGCGGGTCCCAGAACGGAAGGGCCCCTCGCAACCGAACAGGGCCTGCTCTAGACATTTCGCCGCAGGGGGGGCCCCTGCCACTTGCCGGTCCCACGGCTCCGGTAGACCTCCTGCAGGCATGGCTGCGGAGGGTCCGCTGGTCCCGTGGCTCCAGTGGACCTCCCGCAGGCGTGCCTGCGGATGCTCCATCGGAGCCGCGGGACCAGCGGACCCTCCGCAGGAACGCCTGCGGGAGGTCTACTGGAGCCGCCTGCAGCCAATGGCCCCAGGCCCCCGGAATCCTCTGGGCGGCCCTGGCCCCAGACGCCCACTGGGGAGTGTTTCGCGTGTAGGAACTGGGACATTCTGTGGCCCCATCAAAATAACTGTGCCTGGCATCAGCTCAAAAACCACCCTGTGATGACAGACACCAGCCCATGGGTGACGCTGGGCCCAGCATCGAGCAAAACCCTCGTGCGGCCATAGCCTGCCTGGCTCGCCAGGAGGGATGGCGCAGCCAGGAAAAGGCCCACTGGGGGGAGCGAGATGTGGGGCTCTGCCCAGAGTGGGACCCCAGGAGCCGGGGGGAAGGGCATGGTGCTGAGCGGCCCCTGACAGGGGAACAGGCACAGCCACCTTGAGCTGAGACAGGAAGGGAAGATAAATGGAGGGTGGCTGGCTGGGTGCAGGAATGTGGGGGGGCAGCTGGCCACGTGGGTGGGGGGTGGCCCTGGGGACAGCTGGCTGGGTGGAGGCTGTGGGGGGATGGGGGTGGGAGAAGGGGAAGTGGATGAATATATGGACGGAGAAGAAGGATGGATGGACTGACAGATGGATAGATGCAGGGAAGGAGATGGATGGATGGGGGAGATGGGGTGGATGACGGAGAAGGATGAATGTTTGGGAGTGAAGGGGCGGACAGACAGATATGGATGGATGGATGGGGGAGATGGACGGATGGATGGATGATGCGGGGGAAGGGTGGACGGATGGAGGGAGGGAGGGGAAGGGTGGACAGATAAATGGATGGGAAGATGGATGGATGGATGGATAGATACCAGGGAAAGGTGGACGAATGGATGGAGAAGAAGGATGGATGGATGGGGGAGATGAATGAATGGGGGGAGGGGATGGACGGAGAGATGGGTGGCGGGGTAGATGGACAGATGGATGGATGAGGGGGAATGGTGGATGGATGGATGGGGGTGGATGAGGGAGGACATGGACGAACAGATGGGTGGGGGTGGACGGTCAGATGGACGGGGGAGATGGACGGATGGATGGATGATGAGGGGGAAGAGTGGACAGATGGAGGGAGGGAGGGGAAGGGTGGATGGATAGATGGATGGGGGAGATGGATGGATGGGATGGACAGACAGACAGGGGGTGGACGGGGGAGGAGATGGATGGACAGATAGAGGGGGGCAAAGCACACATCTGGCTGGCTGCCAGGAGGGGCTGCCCATGGTGGGTCCCTCAGGCAGTGCCCCACACACTGGTCCCACAGGGACCCTGGTCCAGGACTGAGTGGGTGATGGGAGCCAGCTGCACCCATGGCAGCCCCACTGCACACCCCAGGGGCCAGTCCTCTCTCCTCACATGTCCAGAGTGGGACCCCAGGAGCTGGAGGGAGGGGCGTGGCACTGACCCCTGACAGGTGCTGCCAGCCTGAGCTGAGACAGTAGGGGAAGATAAATCGAGGGTGGCTGGTTGGGTGCAGGAATGTGGGGGGGCAGCTGGCCACGTGGGTGGGGGTGGCCCTGGGGACAGCTGGCTGGGTGGAGGCTGTGGGGGGATGGGGATGGGAGAAGGGGGAGTGGATGAATTTATGGACGGAGAAGAAGGATAGATGGACTGACAGATGGATAGATGCAGGGAAGGAGATGGATGGATGGGGGAGATGGGGTGGATGACTGGAGAAGGATGAATGTTTGGGAGTGAAGGGATGGACAGACAGATATGGATGGATGGATGGATGGGGGAGATGGACGGATGATGCGGGGGAAGGGTATGTCATAAACATATTTATGACAGGGTAGATGGATAAATGGATGGATGGGATGGACAGACAGACGGGGGGTGGACGGGGGAGGAGATGGACGGACAGATGGGTGGGGGGCAAAGGACACATCTGGCTGGCTGCCAGGAGGGGCTGCCCATGGTGGGTCCCTCAGGCAGTGCCCCACACACTGGTCCCACAGTGACCCTGGTCCAGGACTGAGTGGGTGATGGGAGCCAGCTGTACACCCCAAGGGCCAGTCCTCTCCCCTCACATGCCCCCCAGCATGGTTTCCCTCCCCCCTGATCTGACCTATGGGCCCATCCGCTCCAGCAGACCAGCTAGTGCAGCGAGCTAGGATGCCTGGATTCTATCCCTGGGTTTGGGGCGCGGGGGCAGGGAGCCAGGACACCTGGGTTCTATATACTGGGGTGTTTTGCAGGGGGTGGGGCTGGGAGCTACAGCCTGTTTTGTGATGGTTGGAGGCACACAGAGCTGGTGAGGGGGCCTATGCCCTGGCCCGTGGCTGAGGATCCGGGAGAAGCCGGCTGTGCTGGCTGGTGCACGGCAGGGTGGGGCTAGACCCAGACCGGTCCGACTGGGTGAACGGGGCCCAGGAATAAGGCATGCGGGGGGCGGGACAGCACCTGCCATGGGGTCCTTCTCCAGCAGGGGACCAGGCCCCAATCCAGCCAGCGTGGGCTGGGACTCCCTAGGATGGGTCCACTCCCCTCACTCTGCCCCCTCCCCCATACTCCATCCTGTCCCCGCACTCTCCCCCTCCACCCATACTGCCCCCTCTGCCTCCCCCCACTCTGCCCTTTCCCTGTCTCCTCCCCCCACTCAGACCCCTCCCCACTCCCCCTCCTCGTCCCCTCCCCCCATGCTAGCGTTGTAGCAGGGACGTCCCCTGCGCTCCCGCCCCGGCCCTGGGATTGGCAGCCCGGAGCTGGGGGGGCGGGTGCAGGAGGAGGTGGGGCCTGCGGCGGGGGGGGGGGGTGTTGTTTGTATCCAGAGTCAGTCAAAGGCAAGTGAAGGTGGAGGGGCGGACGGAGGGAGGTGCAGGCAGAGCCGGATACGCGGACACAGCAGGTACCGGGGGGTGAAGGGCTGGAAAGGGTCTGATGGGGGGGATCGGGGGGTGGGATCAGATAGGGCTGGAGGAGGACCTCGGGGTGGGGGCTGGTGTTCGAGCGGGGGCCAGTCTGGGTGGGGAGGGGGTCTTAGGCAGGGTCCCCGGGGGAACAGTGGGGTGATGTGGGGTCACAGCTGAGATGGGGGGGATCGGGGCGATGGGAGGGAGTGAAAATGGGGGCGGGGTTGGTAGGACTTGGCGGGGGGATTGGGCGAGGGGGGTGATCACTAAGGAGGGGGGCGGGGGCGCAGCGCCGTGTGTCCGTCTCCCCGGCCCGATTCCCGGCTCTTTCTCTGAGCAGCGACACGCGAAATCTCAAGCGGAAAAACCCACTATAGCGAAGGGACCGGACGCCTGGGTTCTCTCCCTCGCTCTGGGAGGGGGGGCTGGTGGGTCATAGCCGTGGAGGCTGGGTGGAGCCAGGACTCCTGGGTTCTCACCCTCGCTCTGGGAGGGGGGGCTTGTGGGTTAGAGCAGTGGGGGCTGGGTGGAGCCAGGACTCCTGGGTTCTCTCCCCGGCTCTGGGCAGGACGGGCGAGGTTTCTTTGCGGGTCCTGAGGGAGGGGGTTCTTGGGGGCCCATCCTAGCGTCCCTAGGGCAGGGCTGTTTCTGGGGGGTCCTGAGGAGGCTGAGGCACTAGTCTCGGGCCCTGGCTGGCCCCTCTTGAGCCCAGCCCTGTGCCCCTCTCCCCTGGAGCTGGAAAGAGACTCGTTGGTCTCTTCCCTGCTTGCCAGACACACACGCACACCTCCGTGGGGCCGCCTGGCCTCCTCTGAGAACAGAGGCTGGGAGCCAGGACTCCTGGGTTCGATCCCTGGCTCCGGGAGAGGAGTGGGGTGTAGGAGATGGAGCTCTCCACCTGTCTGTCCAACCAGCTCCCAGCCATCCTACCCCTGAACTGTCCATCCGTCTGTCCACCTCTGTCCCTCCCCCTGCAGAGATCTGTCCACAAGGGACACTGGATCTGGCTACCCCAAGCCAGCTGCTGGTCTTCTCCCCTTCCCCTGAAGCTGACCCCCAAGCTAGCCCAACCCAGCTACCCCAAGCCCCACAGGAGCGTGGAGGGAGATCTGCCCCATGGCCAGGAGAGCTAAGCTCAGGGGATTATGGGAGGGGGCCTTCCCAGCCTATGGGACAGCGCATAGACAGACTGCAGGTCTGCCTGTTTCCCAGAGCCCCACATGTCCTGGGTCTGGAAACACCCCACACCCTGTGTGGCAGGGGGAGGGCATTAACTCTTGTTGTACCAGCACTGAGGGCCTGGGGTCCAGGGAGTGGACCATGCACTGAGGGGACATTGGCTGCTGGCATCTGGGCAGAGACCCAGCTTGGACAGTCACTGACCCACCCCTTCCTGCCTAACCCCTCAGTTCCCCCAAACACCACCGCTCCCTGTGACATCCTGCCTGGCACCCACCCTGGCTCCCCATGACTCTTCCAACTCCCCCACACCTATGACCCCCCCACCTGTCCCTGTTGCCCCATAACTCCCCTCTCAACTCCCCCACACCCTGCCTGGCTGCCAGGCCTGCCCCCCATAACCGTTCCCACACCTGGCAACCACTCTCATAACATCCCCAACACCCATAACCTCCCCCTGCCCCCAATCTTGTGTCCCAGATCCCTAGGATCGGTGCTGTGCCCCCAGCTTTAGAGCAGCCCCTTGCAGGACCCCAGGGGGTCCCATTCTCCCTTCAGGGGATGCCACCTGGGCTCCCCGACCTGCTGGGGCTCCAACCCTCCTGACGCACCCAATGAGCAGAGCCAGACTCCTGGGAGAGCTGTGACTGACGCGGAATAGGTTTGGTTAGTCACCAGGACGCGGCCCAGGAAGCCCTTAGGGCAGCAGGGAGACGCAGCATCAGGTCGGCCCAGGCACCCCTGTGTTATGGCTGCTTCTGAGTGTCTGTCTGACCCCCTGGTCCCTTCCCGGGTGGGCAGCCCCCATTTGCCCCCAGCTCCCACCTTCCCAGCCCTTCCTGCTTCAGCTGGGGGGGTCTTTGCTCAGCTCCCCTGCTGAGCTGGGGGAGGGGTAATCTAGGCATCACTGGAGCTGGCATCAGGTCACTGGGCACCTTGTTCATCTGGATCGGTTCCAGCTGGTTCCTTAACGACTCCTCATTGGCTGGCCTTTTAGCCTCTCCTGAAAGCACACACAGCCCTTCCCTCCACCCTGAGCAACAGAGTGACCGTACTCCTGATAAGTTGGGACTGTCCCGATGTTTAACTTTCTGTCCCACGTCCCGACCGATGTACGATGGGGATGCCATTTGTCCCGATGTTGTAGGGCTCCCTACCACAGCTCCTCAGAAGTGGTGACATTTCCCTCCGTGCGCTGCCCCCACTGCAAGCACTGGCTCCACAGCTCCCATTGGCCAGGAACTGTGGCCAATGGGAGCTGCGGGGACAGCACCTGGGGGCAAGGCAGCATGCAGAGCTGCCTCACCGTGCCTCCGTCTAGGATCCAGAGGGAGATGTTGCTACTTCTGGAGAGCCACCTGAGGTAAGCACAGCCCAGAGCCCGCAACCTGAACCCCCTCCCACACCCCTGCCCCAGCCCTGAGCCCCCTCCCACACCCAAACTGCCTACTGGAGTCAACACCCCAAACCCCCTCCCACACCCTGCCCCAGCCCTGAGACCCCCACCGTTTACAGCGGGAGCCGGGCCCATGTGCCCCCTTTGCAGCTCCCTAGGGCTGTGCACCCTCCTCCCCTATTGCTCCAGTGGAAGCTGTGAGCCTATGGCTCCCCCCTCGCCCCATGTGTCCCAATATTTTGCTCTTGCGTTCTGGTCACCCTACTGGGCAACCACACTGCATATGGGGAAACTGAGGCATGCACTGGGGGTCATCAAAATACCAGCAAAAATCCCCCCTTCATTGCAGCTCTTCCCCCTTGGACAGCGCACCAGAACCAGCAGCCTGAGGGGGTGGGGGCATTCACACCCACACATGCCATCTAGAGAGGCTGCAGCCTGGGCCCCAGCTCCACTCACGCCGTCCCTCTGTGCCCCAGCTCAGTGCCCGTTCACATCCTCCTTTAGGTCGGGTCCAGCTGATCGTACCTTGCGTCCCCCTGACCTCCCCCTGGCCAGAGCACCCCACCTCTCTCCCCTTACTGGGCTGCAGGGACTAACCCCTTCCTGCCTGGGGCACTGTGGGGCTGGATCCCCGCTCCCACAGGTGCTGTGAGGGGAGGCGACAGAGGCAGGACAACTTTCCCAGCAAGAGGCGCTGTGGGGCATGCGGCAGGATGAGTGGGAGACGGTCAGGTCCCAGATTGGTCATTCAGCCAGCACCTCCTGATTGGGGGGGCAGAATATGCCCCCCCAATGGACCCTGATGCCCAAACTTCCTGGGACACCAATGGGGGGAGGGTCTTCCTGAGCCTGATCCCCAGCCCCAATCCTGGGAAAAGCCCCCTCCCTCCTGAGGCCCTGCCCAGAGCAGGGTAGGGGGCTGGACTAGGCAGGGAGCTCCTGGGATGTGCAGTGGAGGTCGCTGAGCACCTCAGGCCACAGGGATCTCCTGGGTATTTTTTTTGGGGGGAGGGGGTCTGTGTGTCAGGGGATGGCTCTAGGGGGCTCTGTGTGTCGGGGGAGTGACTCCAGGGGGCTTTGTGTGTCAGGGTGGCTCTAGGGGGCTCTGTGTGTCGGAGGAGTGACTCGGGGGGGGGTGTCTGTGTGTCAGGGGGTGGCTTTAGGGGGGTCTGTGTGTCAAGGTGTGGCTCTGGGGGGGTCTGTGTGTTGGGGGAATGACTCTGGGGGTTGTGTCGGGGGAGTGGCTCAGGGAGGTCTATGTGTCAAGTCATGGCTCGGGGGGGTCTGTGTGTTGGGGGAGTGACTTGGGGGGTCTGTGTGTCAGGGGGTGGCTCTGGGGGGGTCTGTGTGTCGGGGTGGCTCTGGGGGGGTCTGTGTGTCAGGGGGTGGCTCTGGAGTGGTGTCGGGGGAGTGGCTCTGGGGGTGGTGTTGGGGGAGTGGCTCGGGGGGGTCTGTGTGTCAAGGCATGGCTGTAGGAGGGATCTGTGTGTTGGGGGAATGAATCTGGGGGCAGTGCTGGAGGAGTGACTCGGGAGGGGTCTGTGTTGGAGTGACTCTGCGGGGAAGAGAGACTCGAGGGGGGTCTATGTGTCAGGGAGTGACTCGGGGAGGTCCATGTGTTGGGTGGCTCTGGGGGGGGTCTGTGTGTCGGGGTGGAGAAGGGGCAGCACTGGCAGGTGTCTCTATGTCCTGCTCTGACCCCCCTGCTCTTCCCTCTCCCCCAGGCGCAGCCATGACTGAGCTCCACGAGGTGCAGATCACTGAGGAGAAGCCCCTGCTGCTGCCCCCCTTGCAGCCCATCCCAGGCAAGGTCAGAGGGCAAAGAGCACGCTGGGGAGGAGGGGTGCTCACTGCTGTATTGCCCCCCCAACACCCCATCCAGTCCCCAGCCCCCCGCCATCTGGCCCTAGAACCCACTCCCCTCCCAGAGCTGAGGAGAGAACCCAGGAGTCCTGGCTCTTGTTGTCTGAGCTGCCCTGACCCTTGCCTGGCTTGAACTCCTCTCGCAGTGTCCTGGGTGTGGGGGAGCAGGACATTAGCACTGGACCCCCAGGTACTCTGGCCTTGCTTCCGCTGGGGAGTCAGGATTTGAAGTCGGGGGTTACCAGCTCTGTAGGGAGCCCATGGCAGGGTATGGGCCATGGATCGGGGGCAGGGACTTTTTGAGGACCAATATCTCAGGCATCCCCTGGGCGGTGGCTGCCCAGCCTGCATTGTTGGAAAGTGGGGAGCCCCCTCTCTGCAACGGCATCGGCTATTTCCACCGGGGACGTGTACCAGCCGTGGGGCAGCCCCTCACACGCCTCACAGCCCCCATCTCTCTCTCTTTGGCAGAAGCACTCAGTGGAAACGCCCTATGGACTCGTGGCCTTCACCGTCCATGGCACCCCAAAGCCCAAGCGCCCAGCCATCCTGACCTACCACGATGTGGGGCTCAACCGTAAGTGGAGCTGGGGGTGGGGACAGGACCCCTCCAGGGAGCTCCCCCCACAGCCAGTGCTGTGACCCTGCTGCCCCAACAGCTAGCGCCCCCTGCTGGGAGCTTCATCCCACTCCCCCACCAGTGCACCCTGCTGGGAGCTCCCCCCTGCCCTGCCCCCCCAGCATCCCCTGCTGGGAGCTCCCATCCCACTCCCCACAGTGCCCCCTGTTGGGAGCTCCCCTCTGCCCTGCCCCCCTAGCATCCCCTGCTGGGAGCTCCCATCCCACTCCCCCACCACTGCCCCCTGTTGGGAGCTCCCCCCTGCCCTGCCCCCCCACCACTGCCCCCTGCTGGGAGCTCCCATCCCACTCCTGCCCCCTGCTGGGAGCTCCCCCCACAGCCAGAACCCCCTTCGCACCCCCTGCTGCTCTGACACTATTCCGCCCTCCCCAGACCAGTCCTGCTTCGAGACGCTCTTCCGTTTCGAGGACATGCAGGAGATCGTCAAGAACTTCGTGGTGGTTCACGTAGATGCCCCTGGCATGGAGGAAGGCGCCCCACTGTTTCCCTTGGGGTGAGACCCCCTGCCCCCATCCCCTCCCCGTCCCCCACCCTTTCCTCCCCCTGTTCCTCATCCCCGCTGTTTCCCTTGGCGTGAGACCCCCTGCTCCCCATCCCTTCCTCTCCCCACTCCCGCTTTCTCCATGGGGTGAGACCCTCTGCTCTCCACCCTGCTCTCCCCACTCCCAGTTTTCCCTTTGGAAAGAGACACCTCACCACCACCCTATCCCTCTCTGCTCCCCTCCCCTCCTGCTCTTCCCCATGGGGTGAGCCCCCCATCCCTTCCCAGTGCAGTCTGTCCCCCCCCACCCACCTGACTGATGTGCCCTCTTCCTGCAGGTACCAGTACCCGTCGCTGGACCAGCTGGCCGACATGATCCCCTGCATCTTGCAGTACCTGAAGTGAGTGGGGGGCAGGAACAAACACAGCATGCATGCCTCCCCGTCCTGCCACTGTGGGGCTGGCTGGGGGGGAATTGGCTCCCAGAGCTTAGGTGTGGGGGGGGACCCTGTCTCGGGGTCGGGGGGTCTATGCGGTGCCTGGCCAGACCCTGATCTCTGGTCTGTTCAGTTAATCGAGATGGAACAAAGAGCCAAAGGTGCGAACAGCCCCCGGGACTGCCCAGCCTCGCACCGTGTGAACCAGGCTCCGTCGGTTTGGGTCAGCCGGGGCCCAGCCGGAGGCACCCTGTGTTCCGGCTGCGTCTGGGTGTCTGCCCGTTCCCAGCTCCCACCTCCCCAGTCCTTCCTTCTCCAGCCAGCATTTTTGCTGAGAGGCAGGGGACCCATCTCCTCTGGGGTGGCCATGTCCTGGGGACTGTCTTTGCGACGTTTCCGTTGATACAGGGTCAGCCTGTCCCATTCAGGATGCTCAGACAGCAGGCAACGCCCCCACTTGTGTCTCTGAGGCCACGTCTACACTACAGCCAATGTCGGCAAAGCGTGTGTCACTCCAGGGCGTGACTATTCCAGTGTGAGCGTCCGTGTGCGCAGCGCTTCTCCCACCCGCACAGCTTCTGCCGCCCATGGGGCTGGGTATTCACACCGATGGGAGAGAGCGTCCTCACGGCTAAACATGGCCTTCGCCTGCCCTAAGAGCAAACGCAACTCCTCTGCACCCCGCTGGGTAGCCAGGTGTCAGGGACTCACAGGCCTGGTGCTCCTGGCTCTGTACGGCCCCTGGGAGAAACCCCACTTTGGCGGGAAGATCGCTCTCTCTCACTGGGGATAGGCGTTCTGGCCCTGCTGCCTCCCGAGACTGCACCTCTGTGCCTCCAGCACACCTGGCTCTGCCATGGGCCCCTCAGGGAGTCCCCTTGCTCTGGCCCCCCAGGGAGCAAAGCGCCCCCTCCCCACCATCTCTAGTCTGCAATGACTCAGCCAGCATAAAACAGGAGGTTTATTGAGCGTCTGAACCCAGCATAGGAGGTTCTCGGGCCTAGCAACCCTCAGCACAGCACAGCACATCTAGGTCTCTCCCACATCCAGGTGGGCTCTGGCTGCCCCCTCTCCTCACTCCAGCCGCCCCCTCCTTCCAGCCAATCACCCAACAGCACCTCCCATACAGCCCCTCCCCTGTCCTTTGTCTTCGGTCCCAGGTAAACAGGTCACTGGGGCCCTCTCCCAGCCTTTGTTCCCCCTGCTTGGAACTGGATGGTCAGGTCACTGGGCCCTTCTCTCCTCAGCTCTTTGTCCTCCCACTGGCCAGAACCGGCTGCCTTCCAAGCTGGGCTGGGCCTTTTGGTCGCTAGGGTCCCCCATCTCCAGGCCGATGTCAGTGTCCCTGCTGCTAAGCAGGGTCACACCTGGTCCTCTGTAACAACAAACCCCCTCCCCCTACCTTGTTACACATGCAGCACACAGGGAAACTGAGGCACACACACCACTCCTGCAAAACACCAAGAAAATCCCCTGCTTTGTCACCCCATGCAATGTGTTGGGGAAATTGAGGCACACACAGGCCTCAAAAATACAACAGAAAATTCCCTTTGTCACAGACACATTTGCAGCCTCACTGCTGGCAAAACCCAGGCCCAGCTCACAGCCTGATCAGCTGTGCCGAGACCTGGCAAACTCAGAGCAGCATCGGGCTGTTCAGGGCATCGCGTTCAGCTGCCTGTCTGGTCTCAAGCTCTCAGCCATGCTGCAAGAAAGCCAGCCTGGAGCAGCTGAGCCAGACGCTCCTTAGACCCACAGGAGACAGAGAGCAAGAGGAAAGAGACGAAATCTGGCCCCTTGTTTCCCAGTTCAGCCGCATCCGACCTCCCGGCTTTGGGGCATTGGTTTCCAGCCCCGTGCTGGCCTCGTGCACCAGGCCTGATCTAAACACTGTCCCTGGGTGACATCGTGCAGCCAAGGCCTGCATCCATCTGTCGCCTGTTCCAGGTCACCATGACATGCTCCCTGTTACTGCGGGGGGGGGGGGGGGGGCATGAATTTGTAGGGCCGGTGACCAGATAAGACCCGGATTTCATGGTCCGTGGGAGCTAGGAACAACGCGTCTCCCTCACCCCCGAAACACATGGTTTATTAACCCCTCCTGCTCCTCCCACAGCTTCACCAGCATCATTGGCATCGGGGTGGGAGCCGGCGCCTACATCCTTGCCCGCTATAGTGTGAGTGACACAGGCCCAGGGGAGCTGCAGGTCAAGAGTGAGGGGCACCAGCAGAGCTGGGGGGAAAGGGCTGGGCCATCAGGACTGCGGGGAGCACAGGGCTGGGATAGCAAGGGGCTGCAGTTTGGGAGTGAGGGGCACCAGCAGAGCTAGGGTGGGAAGGGCTGGGGGGAGCACAGGGCTGGGATAGCAGGGGGCTGCGGTTTGGGAGTGAGGGGCACCAGCAGAGCTGGAGTGAGAAGGGCTGGGCCATCAGGACTGGGGGCAGCACAGGGCTGGGATAGCAGGGGGATGCGGTCTATGAGTGAGGGGCACCAGCAGAGCTGGGGGGGGGAAGGGCTGGGATAGCAGGGGCTGCAGGTCAGGAGTGAGGGACATTGGGAGGGCTGGCGGGAGCACAGGGCTGGCAAGGGCTGGGCTAGCAGGGGGTAGTGGGGGCTGGGAATGGGGGCTGGTTTCACCCTTATTTTTCTTCTCCCCCCTCTCCCAGCTCTCTCACCCTGACACCGTGGAGGGCTTGGTTCTAATCAACATTGACCCCAATGCCAAGGGCTGGATGGACTGGGCAGCTCACAAGGTAGGGGGGTTGGGGGTCCCTTCCTCTGGCTCTCCTGTATGGGGGTAGTTGTGCCGGGGGTGGGGCGTACAGGTCTGGGGGACCACACAGAGACCCTGGACAGCTGGAGAGATCAGAGGGAACTTCCTTCTGGCCTAAGGTCAGCTCTTGGCATTCCCCCCCATACCCAGTCACATCTCTCTCACCCCACTCGGTGCTGCCCCATCCCCAGTGCCCCCTCTCACCTTCTGCTTTTCTCCCCCAGCTGAGCGGCTTGACCTCGTCCATCCCCGAGATGATCCTGGCCCATCTCTTCAGCCAGGTGACAGGGGAATCTGCGTGTCACCCCGGGGACTAGGGGTGGGCCCCACTCCTGGCGCTCCCAAGGGCTAGACCCAGGGATCTTCCTGGGGCAGAGGGAGATTAGACGGGCAGGGCTCTGTGAAGAAGGAGGCGGGGAGCAGGACATGTGAGGGGGAAGGGAGGGTCAGCAGGATTGGCAAGGGGGGCCGTATCTGGTCAGTAATATCCTTCCCCCCTCAGGAGGAGCTGTCTGGCTGCATGTAGCTGTGTGGGCAGGGCGTGGGGGGGGGGGGGGAGGACCAGCAGGGGGCTGTAACTGGACATAACACCCTGCCCACCCAGGAGGACCTGGGAGGGGCAGGGCTGGCCAGGGGGAGGGGGAAGAACAGGACCGGCAGGGGGCTGTAACTGGAGAGTAATGCCCTCTTTCCCCCCGCCCCCCCTCCAGGAGGAGCTGTCCAGCTGCACGGAGCTGGTCCAGCAGTACAGGGAGGCACTGGTTGGCGCCCCGAACCTCAGCAACATTCAGCTCTACTGGAGCAGCTATAACACGTGTGTGGGGGGCTCAACTGTGGGGCTGGGCTGGAGGCAGGGTGGGTATGGGGGGCTTGGCAATGGGGTGGGGCTGGAGGTAGCTGGAGTTTGGGAGGGCTCAGCTTTGGGGCTGGAGTTCGCTGGGTGGGGGCAGAGGGCTGGAGGGTGCTGGGTGGGGGCTGGAGGGTGCTGGGTGGGGGCAGAGGGCTGGAGGGTGCTGGGTGGGGGAAGAGGGCTCTATCATGGCTGCCATGACTGAGGCTGGAGTTACCATAAAGGCTCATGGGACAGACGTGACCTGGGGGCCCCAGGCAGGGAAGTTTGCTGCTGATTCCACCCCCCTGTGCTGAGACCAGGGGGAGCTGGGGGGGGGAGGTCAGGGCTGTGTTGGGAGATGTGGGGGGTGCTGGGCAGTTCTCAGACCCCCATTTCCTCCCTCCCTCCCTCCCAGCCGCCGGGACCTGAACTTCGAACGCGGAGGAGACGTCACCCTGAAGTAAGTGAGCCTGCCCTCCCCCCCCCCCCCCCGGTATCCCTCATATACCCCACAGCCCCCCTAGGACACCCCTGCTCATGGCCCCCCATAAGTGCCCTAATACCTCTCAGCCCCCCACAAGCCCACAGGGACCCCCTTCCTCCCCCGGTACCCCACAAACACCTCACAGCAGCCCCATACCACTGCCCACCCAAGTAACTCTCAGCCCCCCGGTTAGGGGTGGGGCCTGTCCCCAGAACCTCCCAGGAATGGAGGGGGGACACCCAGCAGACCCCTAACCCTCTCCACCCCTGTGCTCTGCTCTGCCCAGCTTCCCCCCCCCCCGACCACCGGAGCAGCTGCTGGGGGAGGGGCGCTCTGATCATCCCTTTTCCATCTGTCTGTCCCCACAGGTGCCCCGTGATGCTGGTGGTGGGAGACCAGGCCCCCCACGAAGATGCCGTGGCGAGTAACAGAACAAACCACACAATGCACAACTACACAACAGAGCGCACTGCCCTGCAGCTACACAACCCGCCACAGCTACACAACAGAGCGCACAGCCCTGCAGCTACACAACCCGCTGCAGCTACACAACAGAGCGCACTGCCCTGCAACTACACAACCTGCCGCAGCTACACAACCCGCCACAGCTACACAACAGAGCGCACAGCCCTGCACCGCACCCTGCTACACACACACACACTCACACACGCAGCTACGCAACCACCCACAGCTGTACAACATAGCACATAGACCCTCAGCTACACAACATAGCGCACAGCCCCACAGCGCATCCTGCTACACAACCCCAGCACACCACACAATGGGACATGCACCCAGAGCCAGGCTCATTCCCGCCAGCAGGGGGTGGTGGGGATAGGGCCAGACAGTGCAGGATTCATTCCCTCCTGCTGGGGATGGACAGACGGACGGACACACACACACTCTCTCTCTCTCTCTCTCTCTCTCTCTCTCTCTCTCTCTGAGCTGGGCTCATCACCCCCAGCTGGGGGCAGCAAGGACACGGATGTTCATTCCCTCCAGCAGGGATGGATAGCCAGACAGACGGACGCACGCACATTCTCTCCCTGCCTGTCATCTGTTTAGAACAGGCAGATGCTCCGCGGTTCTGCTCCCCAGCTGATTTGGGTCTGATCCCTGCTAAAGGGGGGGGGGGGGGGGTGTCACCTGCCCTCTGGACTGCCCTGGCGGAAACTGGCTGGATTTCCTGCTCTGGGCATTGACCAGCACTGTGAAACTGACCAGGATTGTGTCGGTTTCCCTCTGGACCTGCTGGGGATCACATCCCTACAGCTACACAACCCCCTCAGGGAGTCCACCCTGGTCCCTGGCCTGCAGTGACGCTCAGCCCGTGTGAACGTCTGAACCCAGCCCAGGGTGTTCTCAGGGCCCTCAGGCCAGCTGGGTCTGTCCCCGTCCCCATGGGCTCTGGCTGCTCCTTGTCCCCTGTCCAGCAGGGCCCTATATCTCCTCCCCCAACAGCCCCTCCTCCTCCCTTTGTCGTAGGTCCCAGGCAAACAGCTCACAAAACCGGATGGCTCCAGGTTCTGCTGGGCCCGTGGGGCAGCTGTTGCTAGGTTACAAAGGGTCCTGGCCCTAGGCTGAAATCCAGGCTGCTAGGCAGGGTCATACCTGGGCCTCTGCAAGAGTAAACACCCTCTCCCACCCCCTGCTTAGACATGCAGCACATAGGGGAAACTGAGGCCCACACAGCTGTCATACAAAGTGTCACTGGCCAGGCCGGGGGCTGCAGGCCTTACAAACCACACATACCAGGCAAAGCATGGGTGACATCTGACTCCCTGGCCAGCCCTCTGGGGGCACAACGAGCTCTGGGCCTTGGGCTGTCGTCGGGTTGGGAGCGTGTTTCAGGGTCCAGGTGTCTCTGTGCTCTGCTCCCCCTCACACTGTTCTCTGTCCCCCCTGCCCCCCTCCCAAACCAGGTGGAGTGTAATTCCAAACTGGATCCCACCCAGACCTCCTTCCTCAAGGTGAGTGACGTCCCCTGCCCCCACCCCATCCCGACTCGCAGCCCCTGCTAGCCTAGAATTGGGTGCCCCTCTACCCAGCTCTGCCAGTACCCCTGGCTCCCGACCCACAGCCCCCTGCTAGCCCAGCCCTGGGCTCCCACCCTGCCCCAGCTCTGCCGGTGCCCCTCACTCCCGACCTACAACCCCCTGCTAGCCCAGCCCTGCCGGTGCCCCTCACTCCCGACCTACAACCCCCTACTAGCCCAGCCCTGGGCTCCCCCCTGGCCCAGCTCTGCCGGTGCCCCTCACTCCTGACCTACAGCCCCCTGCTAGCCCAGCCCTGGGCTCCCCCCTGCCCCAGCTCTGCCAGTGCCCCTCACTCCCTACCCACAACCCCCTGCTAGCCAAGCCCTGGGCTCCCCCCCAGCCCCAGCTCTGCCGGTGCCCCTCACTCCCGACCCACAGTCCCCTGCTAGCCCAGCCCTGGGGTCCCCCCCTGCCCCAGCTCTGCTGGTGCCCCTCACTCCTGACCCACAGCCCCCTGCTATCCCAGCCCTGGGCTCCCCCCTGTCCCAGCTCTGCCGGTGCCCCTCACTTCCTGCCCACAACCCCCTGCTAGCCTAGCCCTGGGCTCCCCTCTACCCAAGTTTCCTGGTGCCCCTGGCTCCTGACCCACAGTCCCCTGCTAGCCCAGCCCTGAGCCCCCCAGTAGTTGAGTGTTGGGTTTGTTTTCCAGATGGCAGATTCCGGTGGGCAGCCCCAGCTGACACAGGTGAGAGCTGCCTTCCCAATGGGGATGGAGGGTGCAGGGCAGCATGAGGGGGAGGTTGTCTCTGGGGCGGTAGTTGGGGGGGTACAGGGCAGCATGGGAGGAGGGGCTTGGGGGAGGCACTGGAAGGACATAATGGGGAGTGCTCTGGGGGTACAGGCAGGATCTCTAGGGGGACAGTTGTGGGGCACAGTCTGGCTATGTAAGTGATCGAGCGAGGGTTGGGGGTAGCCGCAAGGGAGGGTTATGAGGTGGGGTGCACAGCCAGGGTATATAGGGGGCGGGTGGCAATAGGGGAGGGTCTGGGGGTAGCCCAGCTGTGGGGCACGGGTTCTAATCTCCATCTTGTCCTTATCTCTCAGCCTGGGAAGCTGACCGAGGCATTCAAGTACTTTGTCCAGGGCATGGGATACAGTGAGTAGCCGCCATGGGACGAGGCGGGGGTCCCAATCTCCCAGTCCTGCCTCAGGGCCGGCTCCAGACACCACTTAGCAAGCAGGTGCTTGGGGCGGCCAATGGAGAGGGGCGGCACGTCCGGCTCTTCGGCAGCAGGTCCCTCACTCCCTCTCGGAGTGAAGGACCAGTCACCGGAGACAGAAGCAGCAGCAGTAGTGCCGCAGATCACGATCGGGTTTTTGGTTTTTTTTCTTTTTGCTGCTTGGGGCAGCAAAAACCCTGGAGCCGGCCCTGTGCTACTCCCTCTCGCAGACCCCCCCCTCTCCCGTGCATTGGGTCCTTGGCCCTTCCCCAGCCCTGAGCCTCTGCCCCACAGCCAGGCCAACCCCTGAAGCATCTGTCTCTCTTTCTCAGTCCCCTACGTCCTGGACAGAAAACTGAGTATGGGGTCAGGTACCTTCTCTGCTGTTCCCCCCCATGCACCCCCAGACCCCCCCACATGGCTGCCCCACCCCACACCCTGCACTGGCTCCCTGCCCCCCACACCCTAATGTCCTGCACTGCCTCCCATGCACCCCACATTGGCTCCCCCCCTTCGTCCCCTCCATCCACTCCCTGTACAGGTGTAAGGGGCATTGTGCAGTTTGTGTGGGGAGCTCCCTTCCCCTCTGCATGGCCTGGCTGTGCCCCCCCCCCCCACAGCCTGTTGTGGGGCACACCAGTACAAATGGGGGCCTATTGCTGGGATGGGCTGTAGGGGTGGGCGTGGTCTGTTGCTGGTGGGCGGGGCAGAACAGAGGGGCATAGCCAGTCTGACTCCTCCCCTCTCTCTCTCCCTGCAGTGGCCTCCTCCTGCATGACGCGCCTGTCGCGCTCCCGCACCGCCTCGCTGTCCAGCGCTGCCTCAGGGGAGGGGAGCCAGTCCCGCTCCCGCACCCTGTCCCAGAACAGCGAGTCGGGGAGCCCCCAGCAGCCGCCACGGCCGGCCCCGGGGAGCGGAGCCCACACCATGGAGGTCTCCTGCTGAGCAGAGGAGGGGGAGGGGATGGAGATGCCTCCTGCCTCTGACCAGGACTTCCTGCTATCCCACAATGCACTCCGGCCCCAGGGGCCACGCGACACTCACCCCCTAACGGTACTAAACCGGGGAGGCCCCGATCTCAGAAACAACAGCACAAGCAACGTTAACCCTTTAAAAACAAAATAATCAATGCCCCTGGGCCCCGCCCCTTTCCCTTTGGCTCCTCCCCCTCCTTAGCCCCACACCTTCCCTCCCCCATTGCCTTGGCTCCTCGCCCCTCCTCAGCCTGTCTGAATCTTTGGAGGAGGGGGTGTTTTGCAAGTGGAGGGGAAGAGGTTCTGGGGGGGGGGGAGGCCGTGTGTTCCCCACACCCCCTTTGCCTGTCACAGCCCTGACTTCTGTCCGTCTGTCACAGGGCAGTCCTGTTCCTGCCCCACTCGTGTCCATCTGTCTGTCATGAACACCCCCCTCCTGTGAGCCCTCCCCCCTGTCCATCTGTCTGTCCAGAGACAGCCGTGCCATCCAGCCATCCCAAGAGTCACCCACCCACCCCCATATACATGTCTGTCCTTGGCGCCTCTCTTCTGGGAGTCTCTCCCCCACACACACACACACCATGTCTCTCTCTGTCCCGAGTGCCCCCTGCCCACATCTGTCCTGATGTGTGTGGGGAGTTGGGGATCACACACACACATCTCCATCCTTTCCCAGGATGCACTGCAAAGCCATTCCCCATCCCCCAGCCTGGGTTCTCATTGAGAGGTTGGGAGGCCCATGTGTCTGCATTTGGCTCCCTTCACGGTTATTCCCCACAGACGTTGGGTGTTCAGGGTGTCTCCCCCAGGGGGCACAGGTGCAAGGGGGCGGGGCACTGTGCACTAACCTGCGTAGATATTTAGTGGCGTGGCGTGTGTGCAGGAGCCATGCTGGCTGAAGCGTGGCTGAGGCAAAGAATTGCTCGGCGGGGGTGGTGGTATGAGAAGAGGGCCTGTGGGAATGTGGTACTCAACTGGCTTCCAACTGTGCCAACTGTTTCAATAGTTGCAGGCCACAACTGTAGCAGGTTCTGACTGTTGGGTTCCGGTTGTAAAAGGGCCTGGTTGTACCAGCCTCTGGCTGTAACAGCTTTAGCCTGGGCTAGGTCCCAACAACTGCATCAGGCTCTGACTGCTGGGCCTAGTAATGGACTCTGTACGGACTCTGACTGTAGCAACTGTGTATGTAACCAGCTCTGGTTGTACTGGGTTTGTAATCGGCACTGTAAGTAGAGGGCTACAGGTGTAATAGACTCATGATGGTGTAGAGTTACTGCTGTAAGCCCTGCCTGTATTGGGCACTATAAGGCTAGGCTCTGACTGTGACAGCCTGAATGTAGCGACCGCTGCCTGTGCTGATTGTAACAGGTCCTGTTTGAACTGGGTTCCAACGGTAACAAGCTGTGAATGTAATTGGATCTGACTGTAACAGCTCTGTGCGTACCAGGCTCCAACTGTGCTACCCATGGACCAGTCTCTGGCTCTGGCTCTGGCTCTGACTGTACCGGTGACGTACCAGGCTCCAACGGAAACAACACCGTGTGCTGTGCTGTGGCTCCGCCAGGCTCCAGCTGTACTGCTAATGTACCAGGCTCTTATGTCCGACTGTACTGCTGATGTATTGGGCTCTGTCTGGCTGAATAGCTGTATATCCATGGGGCTGGGGCTGTACCAGAGCAACTGACAGCCAATCCCAGCCTTAACAATAAAATCTGTTGAGGAATCTGCCCCTCACCTGTCTGTGACTGGCCGTGTGTGACATAAGGGGACGGGGAGGTGGGGCTCCATGGGACACAGCCGGATGAAGAAGCAGCTAGGATGGGTGTTGCCCAGAGCAGGCTCAGGCGAGAATAAGGGGGAAAAAAATCCAGTAGGGGCCCAGGAAGCCATAGGGGGCTGATCGTAGACATTACAGGTGGGGAAAGTCCCATCATGTGACCCCACAGCGCAGCCGCCCCCCTCCTCGCTGAGCTCCTCACTCTGTCCCCAACAGCACACTGCCCCCTGTTGAGCCCCTAGTTTTCCCTCACAGCATAACTCCCTCCCCAGTGAGCCCCTCGCTCTGTGTCCCACAGCACAGCACCACCTAGCCCCATATTGGGGCAGCACTGGCTGGCAGGGGAGAGCGCCCGTTGCTGATTTCCCCCTGCCCTAGCACCACAGAGGGGTACTGGTGCCAGCCCCGAGTGCCAGGGAAAGAGCCCCTGCCCCCATGTAGCTGGAGCCCTAGAAGGTGGGCGAGGACAATGTCATGATGCTACACATGCCTGGCTCGCCCATTCTCCCCTCCTGCATCGCTGAACCTGGTGTGAGGGGCCCGGCAGCGCGTGAAACCTGACGCAGCTGGGGTCAGGCCACCATGCTTTGAGTTACAGGCTCCTTGCACTACTCAGGATGGGATGCCAAGTGGCACTAAGCTTGCTGGATTATTCCCAGGGCCCCATACTGCTCTTCCCAGGTGCCCTAAAGCGGAGATTCATTTTTGTGTACTATGCCTCAGTTTCCCCACATGGCCTGACCAGGAACAGCACCACGGAGGCTGGGATTTTCAGAGACCGTTGGGCTTTAGGTGAGTGACGCTGTCAGCTCCTTGGTGCGTGGCTGCTGAGGGCCTTGGAACACACTGTGCTAATGCTCGGTGTCCTCTTGGCTTGTCCAGCCTTTTTCCCTCTGGATTGGAATACTTTGTGCTCAGTGTCACCCCCACGTGGGTGGAAGGGGAATTACAGCTCTGGCAGCCCATTAAAGAACTTCCATTCTAACCCACCGGCATACACAAGAACTAGGAGTCACCCACTGACATTAATAGGCAGCAAGTTTCAAACAAACACTAATTATTCACACGTCTCATATGCAGCCTGTGGAACTCATTGCCAGGGGATGTTGTGAAGGCCTAAATATAGCTGGGTTAAAAAAAGAAGAGGCCCTATCCTCCATGAACTTACTTATCAATGACAATTAGCCACGGTGGTCAGGGATGCAACCCATTCTCAGTGTCCCTAAACCTCTGACTGCCAGTAGCTGGGACTGGGTGACAGGCGATGGATCACTCAATAACTGCCCTGTTCTGGTCATGCTTCCTGAAGCACCTGACACTGGCACCTCTCAGAAGACAGAATACTGGGCTAGAAGTCCCCTTCTTATGTCCTTATCCCCAGCTCTGGGGAGTGGGGTCTAGTAGTAAGAGCGGGGGGGGGGGGTCTGTGAGTAACTCCTGGGTTATGTTCTTAACAAGTGTCATGGGAGAGCTCAACTGAAAGCCAATGGCCCATTGGGTTTCACCACGATTGTGCGCTGTATGTACATCTCCCATGTGAGCAGACTGCACAGCTCAGCCCAGCTGGCTGACGGGCCCAGTAAAGGTGGGTTCCTCGCTGCCCTTGTGGGGCTGATACTGGGAACTGATTTGCATACTTGGGCCAACACTAATGACGCGCTGATGGACATTGAACAAGAAGTAGAGCCCAAGGGGTGGGAGTGGGGGAGATGCTGGTCACAGGGAAATGACAAAGGCCAGGTCTGGGCCGAGAGCTCAGCAGTAGGTTTGTTCCACTGGGGGAGTGGAGCAGATACAGACCTGTGAGCAGGTAACAAGTCACCCTGCAATTAGCGAAATGACTGACTGGCTCAGATTGCTGGGGGTATCCAGCAGCCACATGGTAAATCAGTAACAAACCCCAGCACACGCTAACGGGAGAGCTGGCTGCTCCACATACTCTCCCCATGCCATGCAGCGGCCAGGTCTCTGCTGGGGCCAGGCCGTTGTTACTCCTAGGGGGTCTCTCTCCCCCCAACAAAGTCCAGCCTACAATCCGTGCGCCTCTCAGCATAGTAGAAGTCCGGAGCTTGCCGCTGCCAGCCAGGCTCTCACTGGCTGGGGACTAGGCACTGAACAGGGGGAGGTATTTATGCCACGCAGATTTCGCTGCTGCTGCCACGGCCTTGGGTGGCTGCAACGTGCCAAAGCCCCAGTGCATGGGGAGAACTCCCAGCTGGCGTATTCCAGGAAGAGTGAGCATGTTATCGGCGGGCTCTTATCTCAGAAGCTTTCTATAGCTGGGCTGGCGTCCGGGTCAGCATTGCTGGGCTGGTACGACGACACTGGGCCAGGTTGTGCGCCCAAGTACGCAGCGTGAAGCTGCCACGCTGGCACGAGCAACGCCGTCTCCGTTCCGCTGGGCAGAGAGCCGCACGGGGCGACGCCGGGGAGGTCCCGGCTCTGCAAGCAACTCTGCCCTGGGCACTTGGCTAGTTAGCGCCCAGCTGGCAATGGGCACCTGCTAGGCAGTGGGTGCAGGGGGGGCGCTGGCACCCAGGCAGTCACAGCCAAAGCTGCTTCGAGAGCCCCTTCCCCTGAGTGCAGGGGCTGCAGGCTCCGCTAATAGCTGGTAGCGTCCTGTATTGTGGACAGCAGCTCCCCCCAGCCCGGCGAAGCCCAGCTTGACTGTTCCCAGTGCCCTAAACTCTGCACCGTTACTCAGATTTGGGTGCCTCATGGGGGGGGGGTGGGCTGGGACCCCAATTTAGGGTCTATTGACCAAGGGATCCCCAAGCTATAAAGGCCCCGGCTTTTCTCCAAGTTACGGGATTTTACCAGGGGGGGTTTGCCCAGACCTGGGGAGCAAACCACAGCACCGAGCCTGGCTGGACGTGGCACCCGCTGCCCCTCTGGGGGAGAGTGGTGAAAGTGAGTGGCAAGAGAGTTACACTATCCCCGTGGGCACACGCCCTAGTGCTCACGTGCCTTTACCAAGCAGGGGCGAGAGCATTATCCCCCTGCTACAGGTTGGGAAACTGAGGCAGGGAGCAGGGCAGCAATTTGTCCAAAGTGAGAGTGGGGGAGGGTGTCCCAGGGATATAGCAGCACATCACCCAGTGCCACTCACCGTGTGTTCAGTCTTGTAGGGCGCTATTTCTATATCCACATAGTTTAGCCCATGTGCCTCCCACACAGTCTAGACACACAGCAACCAGGAGGCCTGACTCCCAGCCCCACAGCCCCAGGGCTGGTTTTACGCCAATTCCACCAATTTCCCCGAATTGGGCCCCACACCTAAGAGGGCCCCGCACCCAGTGAGAATCCCTTCCCTGGCTAGAGGTGCCTTTTTAATTTTTACTCACCTGGCGGCGTGTCGGGTCTCCAGCGGCACTTCGGTGGCGGGTCCTTCACTTGCTCTGAGTCTTCGGCGGCACTTCGGTGGTGAGTCCTTCAGTGCCGCCAAAGATCTGGAGCGAGTGAAGGACCTGCCGCCAAAGACTCAGAGCACCGCCCGGTGAATACAAGCCCCACATGTTTTTTTACAGGTTTGTTTTGTTGTTGTTTTGGTTTGGGTTTTTTTTTTTTTAGTCATCCCTGTCGGGGCCCCGTCGAAACTGTTCGAATTGGGCCCCGCACTTCCTAAAGCCGGCCCTGCACAGCCCCATCACCAGCCCTACCCCTCCGAGAGCAGAACCCAGGAGTCCTGGCTCCCAAACTGCCCCTGCTCTAACCCACTAGCCCCCAGCCCCTCCTCGAGCCAGGGAGAGAACCCAGGAATCCTGATGCCCAACGATCAGTCAGAGACAAGGTTCGTGACATAGACCTGCTTCATTTAGTGTCTCCAACAGCCTCTGTATCACATGACATGCGCCTTTGGAAGGTACCGTTCCCCACGGACCCCACTCAGATGGAGCTGGCTGCCCACCCCCCTTACGGCCAAAAAGGCTGGAGCTCCACAGCACCTGCAGGGAGAAAGATGCCCTCAACCTGGCTCCAAGGTGGTTATAGCAGGGGGGATTGGAAGCCAGGATGCCTGGGTTCTATCCCAGGCTCTAGGAGAGGTTTGGGGTCTAGTGGGTTAGAAATGGGGGGACTGGGAGCCAGGACACCTGGGTTCTATCCCTGGCTTGGGGATGGGTGTGTGGTCTAGCGGGTTAGAGTGGGGGGGCTAGGAACCAGGACCCCTGGGTTCTATCCCAGGCTCGGGGAGGGGGGTGGGGTCTAGTGGGTTAGAGCAGGGGGGATTGGGAGCCAGGACTCCTGGGCTCTGGGAAGGGAGTGGGGTCTAGTGCAGGGGTGGGCAAACTTTTTGGCCCAGTGGCCACCTCTGTGTATGGAAATTGTATGGCAGGCCATGAATGCTCACAAAATTGGGGGTTGGGGTGCAGGAGCGCGTGAGGGTGCAGGCTCTGGGGAGGGGCCAGCAATGTGGAGTTCAGGGTCTGGGAGGGGGCTCCACGCTGGGGCAGGGGGTTGGGGTGGGGGGCACAGGCTCTAGGGTAGGGCTGGGTATGAAGGGTTGGGGGTACGGGAGGGTGCTGGGACTGAGGGGTTGGAGCATATGAGGGGTGCAGGGTCCAGGTAGCGCTTACCTCAAGCAGCTCCTGAAAGCAGCGGCAAGTCCCCTCTATGGCTCCTACATGGAGACGTGGCAGGTGGCTCTATACACTGCACCGTCCCTGCAGCTCCCATTGGCCTCTGTTCCCAGACAATGGGAGCTGCAGGGGCGGCACTTGGGGCAGGGGCAGCATGCAGAGCCCCTGGCTGCCCCTACATGTAGTAGCTGGATGGGAGACATTGGCTGCTTCAGGGAGCTGCGTGGAGACACAGCACACACAGAGCAGGGCAAACCCCCGACTCCACTCCCTGGCTGGAGTTCGAGGGCTGGATTAAAACACCTGAAGGGCCAGATGCGGCCACCAGGCTGTAGTTTGCCCACTCCTGGCCTAGTGGTCAGAGCAGGGGGGGCTGGGAGCCAGAAGTCCTAGGTTCTATCCCTGGCTCTAGGAGGGGCATGAGGTCTAATGGGTTGGGGGGGGGCGCTGGGAGCCAGGAGTCCGGGGCTCTGTCCTGGCTCCTATCCAGTGTGGAGTCTGGTGGGACACAGCTGCAGACTTGGGCAGGACGTTGTCCCCATGCTTGGCGAGGGGGGACGGGTTGGCATGGGCAGTGTGGCGCTGTCCGTGGCTTGGCTCGGCATGGATGGCCTGGTGTGTGATCAGCGCGTGGCTCTGGGCAAAGCGCTCCCCGCATCGGGCACACTCATAGGGGGTCTCGCTGTGCACCCGCAGGTGCTGCGCCAGCTCAGCACTCTCCCCAAATCTGCGGCCACAGCAGGAGCATTCGTGGGGCCGTTCAGCGTGGATGCGCCAGTGCCGAGCCAGCGTGGAGCTGCGACCAAAGTGCTTGCCGCAGCCGGTGCAGGCGAAGGGTTTGCCGGCCCCATGCCGGGTGCCCTGGTGGGCAGCCAGGGCTGCGGCCTCACTGAAGGCCTTACCGCAGTCAGTGCAGACGTGGGGATGCCGGGCATGGAGCCGCCGGTGCTGGAGGAGGTTAGCACGAAGGCTGAAGCCCCGGCCACAGTCCATGCAACAGTAGGGGCGCTCGCCGGAGTGCACAGCCCGGTGCCGGAGCAGCACCGCACTCTCCGCAAAGCGCCGGCCACAGTCCCCGCAGGCGAAGGGGCGCTCGCCCGTGTGGGTGCGCCGGTGTCGGGCCAACACCGAGCTCTGCCTGAAGCGCTTGCCGCACTCCGGGCAAGGAAAGGGGCGCTCCCCGGTGTGCACCCGCCGGTGAACCAGCAGGTGTGAGCGCTGGGCAAAGCCCTTCCCACAGTCTGGGCAGCCGTGGCGCTTCCCCAGGGGAGCCACCAGGGAGCCTGGGCTCCACCCCTTCAGCCCTTGGGACTCCTCCCCCTCCACAGGGATTCCCTGCTGGGTCACAGCCTCTGAGCTCCGCCCCTTCAACCCTTGGGACTCCTCCCCCTCCACAGGGATTCCCTGCTGGGTCACAGCCCCTGAGCTCCGCCCTTTTAGCCCTTGGGACTCCACCCCCTCCACAGGGATTCCCTGCTGAGTCACAGCCTCTGAGCTCCGCCCCTTTAGCCCTTGGGACTCCACCCCCTCCACAGGGATTCCCTGCTGAGTCACAGCCTCTGAGCTCCACCCCTTTAGCCCTTGGGACTCCTCCCACTCCACAGGGATTCCCTGCTGAGTCACAGCCTCTGAGCTCCGCCCCTTTAGCCCTTGGGACTCCTCCCCCTCCACAGCAATTCCCTGCTGCCTGAGAGTCTCTGCACTGGGCTCTCCCCCTGGGGTGGGGTTCCCCCGCAGCATGCTATGGGTGGCTAGGTGGCGGCCCAGGTTGGACCTGCGGCTAAAGTGGCGGCCGCACTGGGTGCACTGGTAGGGGCGCTCCCCGGTGTGCGTGCG
The DNA here is from genome assembly GCF_007399415.2 of Gopherus evgoodei. Lineage (NCBI taxonomy): Eukaryota > Metazoa > Chordata > Testudines > Testudinidae > Gopherus > Gopherus evgoodei. The sequence continues at coordinate 33,637,719 of NC_044335.1, read as the reverse complement.
CTGGTGGAGCAGGAGGCCGGGCCCGCGGCTGAACCGGCGCCCACACTGGCCGCACTGGTAGGGGCGCTCCCCGGTGTGGGTGCGCCGGTGCAGTGCCAGGTCGGGGCCACGGATGAAGCGCCGGCCGCAGTCAGGGCAGGGGAAGGGGCGCTCGCCCGTGTGGATGCGTTGGTGCAGCGCCAGGTCCGGGGCCCGCAGGAAGCGCTTGCCACAGTCGGGGCAGGGAAAAGGACGCTCGTCCGTGTGGATGCGCTGGTGCTGCACCAGGGAGGAGCCAGCGCTGAATCGCTTGCCGCAGTCAGGACAGGCAAAGGGGCGCTGCCCGGCGTGGGCCCGCTGGAACCGCAGGAACTCAGGGCTGCGGCTGTAGCTGCGCTCCGCTGGCGGGGTGGGGAGCCCCGCGGTGCCATGGAGGCGCCGGTGCTTGGCCAGGTGAGCACTCTGGCTGAAGCACCGGCCGCAGTCAGCACAGGTGAAGGGGCGCTCACCTGTGTGTACCCGCTGGTGGCGCAGCAGGTTGGAGCTGCGGCTGAACCGCCGCCCACAGCCGGAACAGCCAAACGGCTTCGCTACCGCACCTCTGCAGGGCATCCCCTGGTGGGTCAGCAGAGCCACACCATCCTCAAAGCTCTCTCCGCACTCGGCACAGATTGTTGGTCTCACCTCGAAGCGGCTGATGCCCCACTGTCCCTCAGTCTGCTTCTGGCTCCAGCAAGCGTTCCCCTGTGGCTCCACTGTCCCAGCCCCCTCCTGGCTCTCCGTCCCGATTCCATCCAGGCAGGGAGCCCTCTCCTCACTCTCACTCATGGCTCCATCTTTCTGGGGAATCCCCTCCTCGCTCTCTGGCCTGATCCTGTCCAGGTGGGGAGCCCCCTCCTCGCTCTCACTCATGGCTCCGTCGCCTGCTGGGACAGAGAGTAAATCCAGAGATTAATCCGTCCCTGTGCCAGAGAGAACGGGAACCTCAGGGGGTGGAAAGGGGCAGCGTCAGAGCAGCCTAATGGATAGGGACACTCACTCTGGGAGTCGTAGTCACCAGTAACTCTTGGAATGCCAGCACTGAGAGAAATGCAAAGGGCTGCAGGTCCTGATTCACTGCAGCTCATGGGATTCAGACACCCAGGCTAGACTGACAGCTGTTTGGACACCTAAAAAGCCAACAGGGGCCTAGTGGGTGCTTTTATCTACTTCTCAGGTGCCCAGATCTCTTTAGAATCTGGCCCTCAGTTCTTGTTGTTATACCAACCGGGAGACAGGCACATCCCAGCCCCTTCGGCCGCTCTGCGAATCCTCCTCACGTCTGCAATACCAACATCTTGGACACAGCCGAGTAGATCTCAGAGAACAGCAGCCAATGGGGGAACCCTCATGCAAGGAGGGATCTGTTCCTGGCACAATGCTGCTGAGGACCTTTACCAGGGATTCTGGAAGGAAATCTCAACTCCCAACTGGTAAAGCAAGCAGCTGGCACCCAAACCACCAGGGAGGAAGAAGGGCTCCTGATACTAAGGGACAGCATTGGCACAAAAACAAACGGGGATAAATGGCCAGGAGTAAATGCAAGCTGGAAGAAGAGGTTTCTAACCACCAGAGGAGGGTAAGGGGGGGCTGGAGCAGCGGGACAAACATCTTACCTAGTTTCCCAGTGCAGCTTGAGAACTGTCTGACCAGGATGGTTCGCTGGGGCTACAGAGCACTGCGCTGGGCAGCCGAGCACAGCCACAAGGAGATTTCTGGCAGCTCTTTGCTCTAGCAGGAAAGGGCAGAAGGAAGGGCCAAGGCTGGAAGGCGGAGAGACGAATTCAGGGTGGGAACAAGGATAGCTACCCCACAAAGCAGTCTGGCTGGCTTAAGAGTTTTACACCGCTGCCAGCACCACAGCAGCTGAGTATCCAAGAGCCAGTCCGGTTCCTCTCTCGAGGTGACAGAAAGCTCCGCTGGGGTGATCCAGCCAGAACTACAGCATGCAGCAGTGCCAGGGCCTGTAAATTCGGAGTGAGGTGCAGTTCTGCTCCAGCCCAGCTCCAGGTGAACACAAGCCCTAGGTGCACGTTTTTACCATGTCACCGTCTCAGAATCTCCTTCCACCGGGCACGAGGGGCAACAGAACAATCTCTCTCGAGCATCTAGGCACCTAGCGGGGCCGGTCTCCAGCCTCCCCTGGCTCTGACACTGACCCCTGCCCTCCAGAGCCCACAAAGCTCCTGCCAAAGGAGAGGAATGGGCTTCTCACCCACAGCAGCTGTGAACTTCGGCTCCCGCATGTCTTCCCGCACTGGGTCTCCGTACAGGGTCAGCTCTGCCTGGTAGATGCCCCCCGCCACCTCCCTGCGCGTCCAGGCTCTGAAACAAGACTCCCACACTCAGTCCTGGCTGCTCTCCCCCATTCTGCTCTGTTTGGTCACCACTTCCTCCAGCCCCCCACATCTCCTCCACCCCTGCTCCCATACAGAGAGACGGGCACTTCTGCAGATTCCCCACACACAGCATATTCACTGCCCCGCCCATGGGAACAGACCCCCACAACCCTGGAAAGCCCACCCCCAAGCCAGCTACACACATGGGGTCACCTGGGGGATGCACAAGCTGCTGCTCAGGACCTGCCAGGCCCAGTGAGAGCAGGGGCCCATCTAGCCTGGTATCGGGGCTGCGACGCTGGGCAGCGCCTGCTGCTTCAAAGGAAAGAACAAGAGCAGAGGCCAGTGAAGGAGGAGAAAACGGGCCCGTCCTGGGCCACCATTCCCTGCAGCATCCCCACCCCACAACTGTGCGGGGAGACCCACCCCCACCCCTCACTCCGGGGAAATCAAGACACATCATTGCACCGTCGGGCACGCGCACTTCCTCTGTGGCTGGGCCGGGATTTCTCACGCCCACACCCCTCACCCCACGCGCACACACGCACCATCGCTCCCTAGGCAGCCCCGAGCCCCGGCCACCCCGCGGGCAGATGGGCCCCCACGGCTCCCCGGGACCCGCCCCTCCCCGGGCACAGGGGCCCCGCCCCCGCAGCTCCCCCAGTTACCGGGACTCCTGCGCTGATGCCGCGTCCCCAGCGCTCGCCCCGCGGGGCCCCGGGCGCAGCCGGCTCGGTGGGCGCTGGGCGGGGCGGGACGTGGGGCACCGAGCGCCGCAGCTGCGCTCCGGAGCCAGCCCCCTCTGGCGGCGCCTGCTCCTGGCCGGGCTGCGAGCGGCGGCGGATCCTCCCCCCGCCCTGCCCATTGGGGGCTCTCGCCGGCGCTGCGGGACCTGGTGCCTTAGTTCTGCTTTGGCTCGGTCCGGTTTCCGCTGCCAGGCACCGGCTCCTCTGGCGTTCTCCGCTCCGGGGGATTCTGCCCTGGGCTGGGCCTTGGACACTGCGAGCGAGTCTCCGCTCTGGCTGCTTGGGGATGGGCTGAGCGGAGTGAGCTGTGCCCGCCTCTCCCCGGCAGGCTGGTCTCCAGGCCGCTCCAGTTATTGGTGTGGCTCTGCTCTGCGCCCTCCGCGTCCCTGTACAATGTGGCCACCAGAGCGGGGCGGCCCCATGCTCCAGTATCCATGTCAACCCAGTGAGCTATACAGACGTTCCTACTCACTGCCCCGTGTAGACATCCGCACCTCCCCTTAGCCTTTCTGCCACAGCATCACTCTGGGAGCTCAGGGCAAGTTTCTTGGGTTTGTGCCCCCTCAGGCCTTTCCAGGGCGCTGCTGTCCAGGACTCTGGCCCCCAGTCGGTAGGGCTTGCCGGGTTTTTTGGGCCTAGATGTGTCACATTTCGCTGGGCTGAAATAAAATGCCTTTTGTTTGAATTAGGCTATTTTCCCAAGCAGTCCAGATGGCTCTGTATCCTCTCCATGCTGATATTTGGGTTCTCTGCTGATTTTCTCAGTGGTGAATTTATACTGATTTCCACGCCACTGGAGATCATGGTGAGTTGCACCAGGGCTGGCATGATCCCCGCAGAACCTCACTAGAGACTACCACATTTTATGGAGCTTGTCCACGGATGCTCAGAGTTTGGTCTGTGTGCACATCCTGCATGTGTGCTTAGTTGATACCCTGCAATGCTAGCTTTCCATGCCAAACCGCTCAGAAAGAGCCCAGAGTCCAGTTGTGGAGCGTGTATTATTGCTAGTGTACAGGTGTGCGTTATTGCTAGTGTGTTTTGGTGTCCGCAGCACCTCAGGTCAGGGTATCACAGACATGCCCAGCCCCAGGGCTTGGGAGGGGGCAGGGAAGGCAGGAGCCATGCTGGGCACCTCGCTGCCCTGAGCAGGGGTGGGGTGGCTGCTGCATGGGGATCCCACAAGAGGGGCACCTGAACAGATACTGCTTCTGCACCTGGTTCAAACTCTGCCTGCGTTAGCGATGAGCATCTCAGGACTACATCTCCCAGCATGCACCATGCCCAAGAGGCCTCTCCCAGGTGCATCACTGCCGGTAGAGACGCATCTCCCGGCATGCCCTGGCCCAAGTGGGCGGTGAATCTCCGGGCACGCCCCGTGTCCCAGCGGAATCTCCCAGTATGCATCATGCTCAGTGAGAGATTCAACTCCCAGCAGGCCCTGTACCCAAGGGAATCTCCCACCATGCCCTGCGACACGTCCGGGAAGCAAGTCCCAGCATGCCGCTTGGCTGCTGTCCTGCCCATGCTGCTCAGAACTACCTCTCCCAGCATGCGCTGCTCCCAGTGCGGGGGGCTGCGGCCCCGCCAGGGGGAGAGGGCAGATGGCTCTCTTGCGGCGAGGCAGGGCACAGGGAGCTGGAAAGGCAACCTGGGCAAGCCCCAGCCCCCAAACACCAGCTCATTGTAAGGTCACATGTGAGGAGGTTTGCTGTCAGGGGTCTGAGCTGGAAGTCTGTGCCTGTCTGTGGCACATTGTCGCTTCCCCCTATAGCCCTGATCTGTGCTTGTGAGGAGAGACACAATCCCAGGACTCTGGGAGCTGGGGCTGGCTGTGAAACTCCACTGGAGTGGGCAGTGCAGAGGGAGGGGCTCCAGCCTCTGATTTCACTGGAGACTAGGCCTCTGACTCCCCCAGAACCCTGTGAGAGCCCGAGGGCTGACATCACACTGAGACCAGCTGCCACAGCAAACCTCTTTGACCCTATCCCCATACATCCTCCCTCTATCTATAAATCCATCCCCCTACACTCTTTGTTCTATCTAACCCTGTACACCCCTCTAGCTATATATTGTTAATATCTGTCACCTGTTAGTAAATATTCACTCTTTTAGTCCTTTTCGTTCTGTATATTTGATTCATCTATATATTAATTATTATTTAGAATCGCTAGAATATTAACAAAGAGTATATGTGAATTCTAGGGCCCAGAACACTGGTCCTTGACCAATAAGTAACCTTGATCAATAAGAATGGCCATCCTTGGTCAGACCGAAGGTCCATCTAACCCAGTATCCTGTCTTCCAACAGTGGCCAATGCCAGGTGCTTCAGACGGAAAGTGGAGCACAAGATCTGGTCCAAAATGTGAACCATCCCTGCCTATCCTGGCTAATAGTCATTGATAGACCTATCCTCTATGAATGTATCTAATTCTTTTTTGAACCCTGTTATAGTCTTGGCCTTCACAACATCCTCTGGCAAAGAGTTCCACAGACTGACTGTGCGTTGTGTGAACAAATACTTCCTTTGATTTGTTTTAAACCTCTTTCCTATTAATTTCCTTGGATGACCCCTAGTTCCTCTGTTATGAGAAGGAGTAAATAACACTTCCTTATTTCCTTTCTCCACACCAGTCATGATCTTATAGACCTCAATCATATCCCCCCTTAGTCATCTCTTTTCCAAGCTGAAAAGTCCCAGTCTTATTAATCTCTCCTCTTATGGAAGCTGTTCCATACCCCTCATCATTTTTGTTGCCCTTTTCTGAACCTTTTCCAATTCCAATATATCTTTTTTGAGATGTGGCGACAACATCTGCTCACAGTATTCAAGATGTGGGCATACCCTGGATTTATACAGAGGCAATATGATATTTTCTGTCTTATCGATCCCTTTCCTAATGCTTCCCAAAACTCTGTTCACTGTTTTGCCTGCCACTGCACATTGAGTGGATTCCTATTCAGGAATTCTGTGTGTTAGGCCATAGCTAACAATCTGTGGCTTCCCTGTGTCTATAAAACTCCAGCTAGTCCGAGGAACTATCCTCCTTCACATAGATATCGATACTGCTTACATAAGCATATATAAACCTGGGAAATTGATAAAGGAGGATTGTTCCAGCAGATGTTTTCTATTAGGGAATCAACAGGGAAGACTGATTATGGGGGAAGAAAGAGCCAGTGAACATTATTATCTTGAAAAATTATTAGTCCTCTTGGCTGTAAATAATCCTGCCTTCACCCATAAACCAGGTAAGATGAGCATGTATCGCTACGACATCACAATGTATGGTTCCTTTGGCACTGGCAAAGAGGGTCTTTATGACACTGGTGTTGGAACTGGGCTGGGGAATGAAACCAGGCATCCCTCCAGGTGCAGTGAAGGAGCCCTACCAGCTCTGGATCTGCCGTCACAGGGTGGTTAGCTGTGCAGTGCTGTACAGTACTACTCTCTGATGGAACCTGTGAGTAAATAATTCCAACTCCTCACTGTCATTCAACAAGTGGGAGTCAGCATTAACTCAGACACACACAGGGCCCACTCCAGCATTTTTGCCGCCCCAAACAGCAAAATAATATAAAATAAAATAAAAGCTGCAATTGGCAGCAGCTCTACCGCTGCCACATCATTCTTTGGCAGCAAATCCTTCGCTCCGAGAGGGACTGAGGGACACGCTGCCGAATTGCCGCCAAAGAGCCGTCCGTGCCCCACCTTGCTGTTGGCCGCACCAAGCACCTGCTTGCTATGCTGGTGCCTGGAGCCGGCCCTGGACATGCAGCACCCCGTGCTTGGAAACCTAGCACCAAACCCTGCTCATAACCAGCTGGGGCATCTGATCATGGAGGCATGGGGGTGCGGCAAAGCCTGACAAAACTCCTGTTTTCATTCAGCACCAGCAATTATTGAGCTGGATCATCTCCCCCACCAAGATCTGGGGAGGGGCCACGCAGCACCTGGTGTCATGGGGGCCCGAGATTTTGGTCAGCGTCTCCAGCAACTGGCACAATGGGGGAGAGATCTCAGTCTCGGGGTTCAGGCAGCAGCCGCCCACACGCCCCAGTCCCCCATGGATAGGACCCCGAATAGAGCCAGATTGCGACACAGCCGAGCCAGACCCTCTCGGGGGGGCTGGGCAGGGGGCAGCCATGGGCCGGGCCTGGCCGGCAGCAGAGCCGGTCCCCGCGGGCGGACCCCGCCAGGAGCAGGCGCCGCCAGAGGGGGCTGGCTCCGGAGCGCAGCTGCGGCGCTCGGTGCCCCACGTCCCGCCCCGCCCAGCGCGCACCGAGCCGGCTGCGCCCGGGGCCCCGCGGGGCGAGCGCCAGGGATGCAGCCCCAGCCCGGGGGCCCCGGTAACTGGGGGAGCTGCGGGGGGCGGGGCCCGGGATCGGGGCCGGGCTCCCTGCACCAGGCTGGGGGGTGGCTGCAGCCTCTGCTGGCAGAGAGGGGCTGGGGGCTGGGCACTGCCCTCTGTCTCCCCTCCCCCCCAGCAGTGGGGCCTCCCCGGATCCCGCCTGGGCACAGCCTCCCTGCCCCCCAGGGCCTGGCTCTCCCCAGGGCCAGGAGTGGTGCCAAGGGAGGCGCCTGTCTCCTTCCCCCTCCCCGCCCCAGCAGGACCCCACTCGCCCAGGCTGCCTGGCTTCCTGGATGGAAGAGCCCCGGGTCGCGGCCCCACAGGACTGAGAGAGAGGATGGGCAGATGCCTCTGGGTTAACTGGCTCCAGGGTGGTGCCCAAGTGCCATGAGATGATAACCTCAGAACTGACTGCCTGGGAGAGCAGCGGGCTTGGAGTCCCCCAATGCAGCCTGGCTGCCTTCCTAGAGGCCCCGTTCAGGTGTGTGGGATGTACCCCTCATGCACCGTCTGGGGGCTCCCACGGGCCAGGTCCCCCCGGCCCCAGTCCAAAAGCTGAAGGAAAAAGTAACATTGTTATGAAATACCCTAGGGTAAAACCAAAGCAACCTCTGGTCGAGAGTGAGGCCAGATGGGGCCATGGGACCAGCTCATCCGGCCTGGCACGTGGAGCAGAAAGGGGAGGTTTGGGCTGGCCTTAACTCCCTGGGGCTGGGCAGCTTCATTTCCCAGCCTGGGACAGTCCCCAGGGGCTCAGCTGCCAGTGTCCCTGCAGCCCTGGATGCTACTCACCTGGAGATTCCCCAGGCTCTGACACTGTTGTTTCTTGACAGGCATCTCCGAGCCTCTGTAGCATGGCCTGCCTTCGTGGCGCATCGGGGAGCAGCATGGTGAGTCCCTTCTCTTTGTGAATGTGTGGCACAGAGGCTGCTGGCTGGGAAGAGGGGCCCTGTCTCAGGCGGCCAAGGACGATCCGAGAGGCTCCCTCACTGGGGGGAGCTGGGGGCTGCGGAGCAATATGGTGGCAGCCTTTTACCAGAGACGCAGAATCTAGAACCGTTGGGTCTAGAGACACTGGGGCTTGGAAATGCGGCCGGGACCATGAGGATCCAGTTTAGACCTGACTTCTCCCATCTCCTTCCCCTGTCCCAGGCTGCCCTCAACTCCCAGATGGAGCGTGGGGAGGAGCTGCGGGTTCCGGATTCCCAGGGCCGTGAGGAAGAGGAGATGCCACTTGGTATGAGCCCAGGTGAGGAAGGGGTTAACGCAGCTCTGGCACAGAATGGCCCCAAAGCTGCTGCAAAGCTCCCAGCATGACCCATCTGTATTCACCTGGCCTGTGATACAGCCCCACTAGCCTAGGGGAACCCCCACTTCTCTGTGTTGTCTCTGGGGCTCAGCCAGGATATGGGGCAGAACTGGCTCCTCTGCCCTCCCCTGGGGCAGGTTTGGGGTGAGACCCTGGTTCCCAGCCCTACAAACAGGGGTTTATTAGTGACATGCACCCCCACCCGCAGGGTCCCTTTGCCCCAGTGCAGGGAGCTATTCACAGTCAACTTGTGGAACTCCTTACCTGAGGAGGTTGTGAAGGCTGGGACTATAACAATGTTTAAAAGGGAACTGGATAAATTCATGGTGGCTAAGTCCATAAATGGCTATTAGCCAGGAAGGGTAAAGAATGGTGTCCCTAGCCTCTGTTCATCAGAGGATGGCGATGGATGGCAGGAGAGAGATCACTTGATCATTGCCGGTTGGGTTCACTCCCTCTGGGGCACCTGGCATTGGCCACTGTCGGTAGACAGATACTGGGCTAGATGGACCTTTGGTCTGATCCGGTACAGAAGTTCTTATGTTCTTATCTGTGTCTCAGCAGATGACCAGGTGAGTGAGGAGGGGTCTGCCCAGGTGGACGGGGCACCCAAAGGAGCCCAGCTGAATATTTGCCGGCGCTCAGAGCGGGTCGGGAGCCTGCGCCGGTCAGAAAGGAGAAGTGGTGCTGGGCAGCAGCCAGAGACCCCCGCCAAGCCCATCCCCCAGCCCCGAGGATCTCAGCAGCGCTACGTGTGTGCTGAATGCGGCCGCGGCTTCACCGTGAGCGCCCGCCTGGTGAAGCACGAGCGGACGCACACCGGTGAGCGCCCCTTTGCCTGTGCCGAGTGCGGCAAGTGCTTCACCCAGAACGCCAACCTGGTGCAGCACCGCCGCACCCACACCGGTGAGCGCCCCTTCTGCTGCGGCGACTGTGACCGGCGCTTCAGCACCAAAGCCGACCTGGCCCGGCACCGCCAGTCCCACACCGGGGAGCGCCCCTTCCGCTGTGCCGAGTGCGGCCGGGGCTTCAGCCAGAGCTCCAACCTGCTGCGCCACCAGCGCTCCCACACCGGCGAGCGCCCCTTCGCCTGCCAGGACTGTGGGGCCGCCTTCGCCCGCAACGCCCACCTGGCGGCCCACTGCCGCACCCATACTGGCGAGCGCCCCTTCCGCTGCGGGCAGTGCCGGGAGCGCTTCGCCCAGGCCACCGCGCTGATCCAGCACCGCCGGCTGCACACAGGCGAGCGCCCCTTCGAGTGCTCCGACTGCGGCAAGGGCTTCACTCGGGCCGCCACCCTGCAGCATCACCAGCGCCTGCACGCCGGCCAGCGCCCCTTCCCCTGCCGGGACTGCGGGGCCACCTTCGCCGCCCACGCCACTCTCCGCCAGCACCGCCGCAGGCACTCCGGGGAGGCTCCCTTCCGCTGCGCTGAGTGCGGGCGCTGCTTCGCCGTCAGCTCCGCGCTGCTCCGGCACCAGCACGTCCACACTGGGGAGCGGCCCTTCACCTGCCACGAGTGTGGTGCCGGCTTCAGCCAGAGTTCGGCGCTCGTCCGCCACCAGAGACTCCACGACTAGTGCCTAGTGCTCCTGGGCCCGGCAGCAAGCCAGGGCATGACCCCTGGCAGGAGGGGGAGGCTCTGGGCCCTGGTGGGAGAAGGGTGCCACAGGGGGCCCCATGCGAGTGGATGAGGGGAAGGTGCTCTGCAGAGGTGGATTAATTCAGCTGGAATAAATGAGCCCACAGGGTCTGCGGTGTTAACGGGACCCCGTCGCTGCCCGGTGCTAAGCAGTCCCACTGAGTTTGGGGTTCCCGTCCAGAGACCCCGGCTTGCTGAGCCCATGGCTGATGTCCCAGCGAACATCTCCTTAGCCTTCGATTAAAGCTACCGAAGAGTGCTAACCAGTTGTAGCCTTTGAAACAAAGTATTCAGTCTGGCATCCACTGTGAACTGAAACCAAAAGGAAATGGGGTGACAACAGGTGCTCACGAGAATGGGGTGACAAGAGGTGCCCATGGGAATGAGGTGACAGCGGGTGCCCACAGGAATAGAGTGACACGAGGAGCCCGAGGGAATTGGGTGACAGTGGAAACCAAAGGGCATGGGGTGACAGTGGGGGCCTGGAGGAATGGGGTGATAGCAGGTTCCCAAGGAAATGGGGTCACAGCGCATACCCACAGGAATGGGGTGACAGGAGGAGCCCAAGGGAATTGTGTGACAGCGGGTGCTCATGAGAATGGGGTGCCAGGGGGAACCAAAGGAAATGGAGTGACAGCAGGAGCTCATGAGAATGGGGAACAGGAGGTGCCCAAGGGAAGTGGGGACAGTGGGTGCCTGAGGGAATGGAGTGACAGCAGGAGCCCAAGGGAAGGGGTGACAGTGGGTGCCCAAGGAAAGGTGATAGCAAGTGCCCGAGTGAATGGGGTAACAGTGGGTGCCTGGGGTGACAGCAGCTGCCCGAGGGAATGGGGTGACAGTGGGTGCCCAAGGGAAGGTGACAGCAAGTGCCCGAGCGAATGGGGTAACAGTGGGTGCCTGGGGTGACAGCAGCTGCCCGAGGGAATGGGGTGACAGCGGAAGCCCAAGAGAAGGGGTGACAGTGGGTGCCCAAGGGAATGGGGTGACAGGTGCCCAAGGGAAGGTGACAGCGAGTGCCTGAGGGAATAGGGTGACAGCGGCTGCCCGAGGGAATGGGGTGACAGCGGGAGCCCAAGGGAAGGGGTGACAGTGGGTGCCCAAGGGAAGGGGTGACAGCAGGTGCCTGAGGGAATGGGCTGAGCAAGCCGCTGTTGGGTTGTTGAAGCGCAGCTGAATGATTCAATTTGTCTCAAACCCACCTCACCGTTGTTAACGGGACTAGAACCAACAGAAGGCAAAAAGGAATTGAATTGTCATGGAGTCGTAGTCAGGTCCGGGGGGGGTCTCTAGGCCCGATGCTATTCAGTATCTTCAACAATACTCAGCTAACGGTGCCCCAGGCTCCCACACAGACTTCGGTGGGGGGGGGGGGTTGTACATGCATGCCCATCACCCCGCCCCCCAAATCTGGTCTCTGCCCCCACTTCCTGTCTGCTTGGGGAGGTCCCCTCCCTGCCTCCCACAGGGAGCCTCTCCGGCCTACCCAGTCCCACAGGTGGCAGTCGCTCCCCCTCATCCTAACCCTTGGGGCTATTTCCCCACTGGCTCCGTGCTCCCAGCTCCAGGGCCCCCAAACAGATCCCAGGGAAATGGCCCTTTCCCAGACGGGCCCACCCTGCTGATGGGTTCTAGGCCACCACTGCTCTGGGTAAGTTTTAACCAGGAACACCTCACCCCTCAGCTCCCAAATTCCACCCTACAGCTGCGCAGCCCCAGGACCCCAGCAATCCCAGGGCTGGAGCAGCAGCAACCATTCCTGTGGCTGGGGGGGAACCCAACCCTGGTTCTGGCCCCTTGGCCTCCCACAGGAGCAGAGTCACTCACCACTTCACGCACTGCCCCCGCCCGTGTATAGCCCCAAGACCAGAGTGGCAGGGCCTGCTGGAACCTGAGGTTCCCAAAGGGGAACTAGATCTCATTGCAGCAGGTGCTGGGCGCCTGACGCCCCATGGGTATCCCAGCCCTGGGTGAGCGGCTGCATTCCAGCAGGGGTTTGGGCTGCACCGCGACAGAATCATTCCCCCTGCAGGAATGGCTGTGTGAGCACGCCGGCCTCCCCCGCAGCGGAGAAGCTCACACAGGATTCGCGGCTCAGGCTGTTTTGCTCTCACACCAGGGCCACAGCCCTTGCCCTGTTCCCGAACAGCTGCAGAGAGACGATGCGCGTTTACAAGGGAGCATTTCCCCCTCTTCAAAACCGTTTATTGACAGAAAACTCTATAGAACATGGCACAGAAAGTTCTCCCCTCTGTTCCCCCCCAGCCTCACCCAGCATTCCCCATCCCACCACGTGCCAGAGAGAAGCCTGCCAGCTCCACCGGTAGTGCTCCTGTGCCGTGGGCTCTGCTGGCACGCTCTGTGGGCTGCTTGTACCATGGCTCTGTGGCTCCAGGGCTGCTGTGGCTCCCAGGCCCGGGGACCGGCTCTATCTCGTGTGGATGCGGCGGTGTTTGCAGAGGTAGGACCGAAGGCTGAAGCGCTTGCCGCACAGCGCACACTCATGGGGTTTGCCGGCTGCTGCGGCATGGATCCGGCGGTGCTTGCAGAGGTATGAGCGTTGGCTGAAGCACTTGCCACACTGGGGGCACTGGTGGGGCTTCCCCGCCCCGTGGATCCGGCGGTGCTTCACCAGGTACGAGCTGCGGCTGAAGCACTTTCGGCACTCGGGACATTGGAATGGATTCTCCTGCACCAAGGCCATGGGGGATGGGGGGGTCTCGGCCAGGCCTCCCCCTCGCTCAGCCATGACACATTGAGCCTCTCCGGCCTGGAGACTCTGCAGCGAAGCCAGCGCCAGGCTATGGGCCATGGGACTCTCTGCTCCATGGCAGGGCTCCCTGTGGACTGTCTGCACTGCACTCAGTGCCAGGCTCTGCTCGGTGCCGTGGCAGGGCTCCCCATGGACTGTCTGCACTGCACTCAGTGCCAGGCTCTGCTCGGTGCCGTGGCAGGGCTCCCCGTGGACTGTCTGCACTGCACGCAGTTCCAGGCTCTGCTCGGTGTCATGGCAGGACTCCCCGTGGACTGTCTGCACTGCACGCAGTGCCAGGCTCTGCTCGGTGCCGTGGCAGGGCTCCCCGTGGACTGTCTGCACTGCATGCAGTTCCAGGCTCTGCTCGGTGTCATGGCAGGACTCCCCGTGGACTGTCTGCACTGCACTCAGTGCCAGGCTCTGCTCGGTGCCGTGGCAGAGCTCCCCGTGGACTGTCTGCACTGCACGCAGTTCTGGGCTCTGCTTGGTGTCATGGCAGGACTCCCCGTGGACTGTCTGCACTGCATGCAGTGCCAGGCTCTGCTCAGTGCCGTGGCAGGGCTCCCTGTGCACTGTTTGCACTGCACGCAGTTCTGGGTTCTGCTCGGTGTCATGGCAGGACTCCCCGTGGACTGTCTGCAAAGCATGCAGTGCCAGGCTCTGCTCGGTGTCATGGCAGGACTCCCCATGGACTGTCTGCACTGCATGCAGTTCCGGGCTCTGCTCAGTGCCGTGGCAGAGCTCCCTGTGGAATATTTGCACTGCATGCAAAGCCTGACTCTGCTCAGTGCCTTGGCAGGGCTCCCCATGGACTGTCTGCACTGCACTTAGTGCTGGGCTCTGCTCGGTGCCTTGGCAGAGCTCCCCGTGGACTGTCTGCACTGCATGCAGTGCTGGGTTCTGCTCGGTGCCGTGGCAGGGCTCCCCGTGGACTCCCTGCAGGGTAATCAGGGCTGAGCTCCCCTCTGCTCCATGGCAGGGCTCCCCATGGACTCTCTGCAGCACAATCAGCTCCAGGCTCTGGGCCGCGGGTCCCTCAGTGCCATAGCAGGGCTCTGCATGAATTCTCTGCAGTGTAAACACGGTTGGGCATTGTGCCATGTTACCCTCTGTGCCACGCCAGGGCTCCGCATGGACCCTCTGCAAGGCAATCAGCGCCGGGTTCCCTTCTGGGGTGTGGCTGGGCTCCCCGTGGATGCCCTGCAATGCACTCAGGGCTGGGCTCCATTCTTGTCCATGGCAGGGCTCCCCGTGGACTCCCTGCAGCGTAGTGAGCACGGGGCTCCACCCTGCTCCATGGCCTGGCTCTGCGTGGACGCCCTGCAGTGTAGTGAGCATTGGGGTCCACCCTGGTCCATGGCCTGGCTCTGCGTGAACACCCTGCAGCGTAGTGAGCACCGGGCTCCACCCTGCTCCATGGCAGGGCTCCACATGGACGCCCTGCAGTGTAGTTAGCACAGGGCTCCACCTTGCTCCATGGCCTGGCTCTGCATGGACACCCTGCAGTGTAGTGAGTACTGGGCTCCACCCCACTCCGTGGCCTGGCTCTGCGTGGATGCCCTGTAGAGTAGTGAGCACCGGGCTCCATGCCGCTCCATGGCAGGGCTCTCCGTGGACTCCCTGAAGTGCAAACAAGGTTGGGCTCTGTGCCACATTGCCCTCCCCTCCGTGGGCAGGCTCCACGTGGCTTCTCTGCAGCGTAGTCAGCACTGGGCTCCACCCCGCCCCGTGGCAGGGCTCTGCATGGACTCCCTGCAGCATAGTCAGAGCCCAGGTCCTCTCTCCTCCATTGCCGGGCTCCGCATGGACTCCCTGCCCCTCACTCAGCCCCGGGCTGTGCCCCACTCCATGGCCAGCCTCCACGTGGACTCCCTGCTCCTCACTCCGCCCCAGGCTCTGCCCTACTCCATAGCCAGGCTCCGCATGGACTCCCAGCCCCTGACTCAGCCCCCGGCTCCGCCCCACTCCATGGCCAGGCTCCGCGTGGACTCCCAGCCCCTCATGCAGCCCCAGGCTCCGCCCCACCCCATGGCCAGGCTCTGCGTGAATGCCCTGTAGTGTAGTGAGCACCGGGCTCCACCTCGCTCCACGACAGGGCTCTCCATGGACTCCTTGCAGTGCGAACAAGGTTGGGTTCTGTGCCACATTGCCCTCCCCTCCATAGGCAGCCTCCACGTGGCTTTTCTGCAACGTACTCAGAGCCCAGGTCCTCTCTGCTCCATTGCCAGGCTCCGCGTGGACTCCCTGCCCCTCACTGAGCCCCAAGCTCCGCCCCACTCCGTGGCCAGGTTCCGCGTGAACTCCCTGCCCCTCACTGAGCCCCAGGCTCCGCCCCACTCCGTGGCCCGGTTCCGCGTGAACTCCCTGCCCCTCACTGAGCCCCAGGCTCCGCCCCACTCCGTGGCCAGGTTCCGCGTGAACTCCCTGCCCCTCACTGAGCCCCAGGCTCCGCCCCACTCTGTTGCCAGGCTCCGCGTGGACTCCCTGCCCCTCACTGAGCCCCAAGCTCCGCCCCACTCCGTGGCCAGGTTCCGCGTGAACTCCCTGCCCCTCACTGAGCCCCAGGCTCCGCCCCACTCCGTGGCCAGGTTCCGCGTGAACTCCCTGCCCCTCACTGAGCCCCAGGCTCCGCCCCACTCCGTGGCCAGGTTCCGCGTGAACTCCCTGCCCCTCACTGAGCCCCAGGCTCCGCCCCACTCTGTTGCCAGGCGCCGCATGGACTCCCTGGCCCTCATTCAGCCCCAGGCTCTGCCCCGCTCTGTGGCCAGGCTCCGGGTGGACTCCCTGCCCCTCACTCAGACCCAGGCTCCGCTCCACTCTGTGGTCCGGCTCAGTGTGGACTCCCAGCCCCTCATTCAGCCCCAGGCTCTGCCCCACCCCGTGGCCAGGCTCCACGTGGACTCCCTGGCCCTCATTCAGCCCTGGGCTCCGTTCCACTCCATGGCCAGGCTCCGGGTGGACTCCTTGGCCTCCATTCATCCCCAGGCTCTGCCCTGCTCCGTGGCCAGGCTCCACGTGGACTCCCTGGCCCTCACTCAGCCCCGGGCTCTGCCCCACCCCATGGCGGGGATCCAACTGGACTCCCAGCCCCACATTCAGCCCTGGGCTCCGTCCCACTTCGTGGCCAGGTTCCACATGGACTCTCTGGCCCATACTCAGCCCCGGGCTCTGCCCCACTCCATTGCCAGGCTCCCCGTGTACTCCCTGCAACAGACTCGGCACCGGGCTACTCTCCGTTCCGGGGCTGGCTTCCATGTGGGCTCTCTGATGCTGCAGAAGCCGCGAGGCCCGGCTGAAGCCACGGCCACACTGAGAGCAGTGGTGGGGACGCTCCCCCGTGTGCATGAGCTGGTGCCGGAGCAGGTCTGAGCGCCACAGGAAGCCCTTCCCACAGTCCCCACAGCTGTGGGGTTTGTCTCCAGTGTGGTTCCTCTGGTGGGAGCTCAGCTTGGAGCGGCGGCTGAAACTCTTTCCACAGGTGGCACACGTGTGGGGTGGCCCCCCGGCAGCTGCGCTCTGGGGCACAGTGATGTCCCGCAGGGGGCTACCTCCTTGCCTCCCCGGCAGGGGGTCATAGCAGCTGTTCTTACCCTGCCTCCTCCGTGGAGGGTTCCTCCTCTCTGCCCGGTGCTGGTTCCCACCAGCTCTGCCCTGCTCTGGGATCCAGGGAATGTTCTTTCCAGTGCTTCTCAGGAACGGCCTCTCTGGCTCCAGCATCCCTGCTACACCTGGCTCCGGCATCTCCTGCTTTAAAGTCCTCACAGAGCTTCTCAGGAACGGCCCCTCCGACTCCAGCATCCCTGCTATGCCTGGCTCGGGCCTCTCCTGCTTTAAAGCCCTCACAGCACTTCTCAGGAATGGTCCCTCCGGCTCCAGCATTTCTGCTACGCCTCGCTCCGGCATCTCCTGCTTTAAAGCCCTCACGGCACTTCTCAGGAACGGCCCCTCCGGCATCCCTGCTATGCCTGGCTCGGGCATCTCCTGCTTTAAAGCCCTCACAGAGCTTCTCAGGAACGGTCGCTCCGGCTCTGGCATCCTTGTTACGCCTAGCTTCAGTGTCTCCTGCTTTACAGCCTTCACAGAGCTTCTCAGGAAAGGCCCCTGCGGCTCCAGCTTTACCACTTCGTCACCTGCTGGGACACAGAATGCAACCAGAGGTGAGTCCCAGCCTCAGCTGGGGGACCACCTGGGTGCAGCCAGGAAGGCCCATGCAATCTGACCTCCTGCGTAGTCCAGGCCCGAGACCTGCCCAGAATCCATCCCGGTTTGTACCAGAGCAGCCCTTTAAGAGAACCATCCCATCTTGCCTGAAAAATTGTCAGTGATGGAGAATCCACCACCACTCCTGGTAAATGCTTTCAATGGTTAATTCCTCTCCCTGTCAAGAGGCACACCTTCTTTCCAGTCTGAACAAGGCTGGTTTCAGCGTCCAGCCAGTGGCTTGTGTTAGACCTTCAACTGCTAGACCACAGAGCCCATTATCAAATATTTGTTCCCCCTGCATAACTGTGTATAGACTGTGGTCAAGTCACCCCTGAACCTTCTCTTTGTTAAGCTACAGAGATCGAACTCCAGGGATCTATCGCCGTAAGGCAGGTTTTCTACCCTTTCCTCAGTCTGGTGGCTCTTCTCCGACCCCTCTCCACTTCATCAACCTCCTTCCTCAACTGTGGGCCCCAGAACTGGACCCAGCAGCGGTTGCCCCAGTGCCAAGTACCAAGGGCAAAGAACCTCGCTGCTCACTCACCACTGGGATCGCCGTAGGGCTGCAGCTCCAGCACCCACACATTCTCCCCTTCCACCCAGGACGCCGGGTCCGGCAGGGGAACAGAGCATCCTTCTGGAGGAAGCAAAGAGGTGAGGTCAGGGAGACCTCCTGGGGATGGGAAGGTGGCACCACCCTGTGCCTGGGGGAGGTCACATTCGCTTGGAGCTACAACCCCAGGGTGACTGTCATTGCCTGGCGGCTCCCGCTGCACCAGGGGAAGCCCTCAGGAGGCCAATTCCAACAGCCCCTCACCGAGGGGGCTGCACAGGGTGTCCCCTATTGAACATCCCAAGGGATTCCCCCTCCCCTGATTCATCCCATGCGACTCACACCCCAGTAGGCAGGGCTCCCGCACATCACCCTCTCCCCAGGGCGGACTCACCCGCAGCTCGTTGAGAGTCCCTTCCCTGAGCGGGCTCTGCCGCAGCCATGAATGAGCCGGTTCGGCTCTGCAGCCTGCCAGGGTGAGAAGGGCAGTCAGTGGGGGAGTGCTGGGGGGGCAGGGTGCTTCTGCCCATTTGCTGCCCCTGGATCTGGTGTCTGTGTTGCTGGGAAAACATTCGGTCACTCTCTAGCCAACAGTATTGGCAGCAAAAAGAAATGGAGTGGCCAGTGCCGCCCGAGACAGAGCCCGAGGTGCCCCCCCAACCAGGCCCCAAGAAATCCACCTGCCAGGCCCCATCCCCAGAAACACAGCCCCCCCACCTCCAGGCAGCCCCAGAGAGACACCCCCACCCACCTAGCAGCCCCCCTCAACATTCTGATATTCCAACGCCCACCCGACCCTATCGCCACCCCAAACACTCAGCAATGCTCCCGACTGCCCAGCCCTCTACCCCTCACCCAGCCCCTCTTCCCCAGACACCCAGTCCCCTCTCACGCTGGTGCCAGCCCCACACCTGCCTCAAATATCCAACTCTGCACACCCTACACCTGCCCCCCATGCTGCACCCAGCCTGCTGACCCCCCACTACACTCAATCCCCCCACACTGCACCCAGGACCCCTGCCCAAACCCCCATGCTGCACCCAGCCCCCACACTGTACCTAACCCATAGACATCGAGACCCCCCCCGCTGCACCCAGTGTGCCCAGCCCCCCACTGCACCCAGTCTCCCCTGCTCAGCCCACCCCAACATTGCACCAAGCCCCCCATTCTACACCCAGAATCCCCCCACTGCACCCAGTCTCCCCTGCTCAGCCCCCCCCACTGCACCCAGGCCCCCCCCACGCTTTACCCAGCCTGGCCAGCCCCCGAATGGCTCCCAGGTCCCCGGCCCAGCCCCCCACGCTGCGCCCAGCCCAGCTGCTCCGCCGCCGGGTGCAATTACCGGGTGAGCAGGAGGCTCCGCGGCGGGCCCGGGCTCGGCGACCCCCAGCGCTGTCCGGGGCGGGGTCCACCTGGAGCTTCACCCCTCGCGCCAGGGCTGCAACCCCAGCCCCACGGGACCCTCCCGCCGCCAGCCCGGGGACTCCGCCCTGTGCCCCATAGCCGGCCCCACGGGACCCTCCCCCGGGGCGGGCCCAGAGCTGGCCCGGCCCCGGGGCCTCCAGGGGAGCCCGGCCCCTGCCCGTAAATAAGCCCCCGCCCCTCTGCTGGGGCCCCGCTGCCCCTCCCGGCTGCGCCTGCCCCTAAGCGTCCCCCCCTCCGCAATGCCCATTTCCCCCACCTCCCATTCTCTCCGGCCCTTTTGCACCCCCACACCCCTGCCCCCATTCGCTCCGGTCCTCCTGCACCCCACTTCCCCACAGCTCTCCACCCCCTGCACCCCTCAACTGCTCCCATTTGCCCCGGCCCCCCTGCACCCGTCCACCTGCCCCCATTCGCGTCAGCCCTCCTGCACCCCATTCCCCACAGCTCCCCACCCCCTGCACTCCTCCACTGGCCCCCCATTCGCCCCTCGCCCTTCTGCACCCCCTTGCACCCCTCACACCTTCAGCCCCCCATCTCCTCCCATTCCCCTGCACACGTCACCTCCTGTCATTCTCCCCTATTCCCATTGTGCCACACTGCCTCCCGAATCCAACTTCTTGGCCTCCCCACCTGTCTCCAGTGTCCCCTGGCCCTCCTCAGACAGGGACAGCAGAGGGAGATGCAGTTCTAGCTGCCCACACCCCCACCTGGGAGTCCTACTGGGCTGAGGTTGGGTCTGTCCAGGTGTGCAGGTCACACACCCAACTCAAGCTCACACCACTGTGGCCCAGGGCCCAGCGCCAAGGAGCAGCCGTGACCTGTCCAGCACTCACCCTGGCAGACCAGCTGCCGCCCATGCCAGGCACTGCACAGACACAGAGCAGACAGATGGTCCCTGCTGCCCCAGGAGTCAGTCTGGATTCACTCCTAAAGCTCTGGAGTCTCCCCCAATAGCCTATTGTTACTCAGATCCCCCCAGGGATTCACAGAGCCCTGGTGAAAAGGAAGGAAATCACGCTCCTTGGACACAGAATGGAAGGCACTTAAACAAGCCGCTAGGTGAGGCATGCATGCCCTGGAGTGAAACAGGAGCAGAGAGCTGGACATGCTGGAGGTGGCGTTCACAGGCCCCCCCGCCCCGTTGGGAACAGAATCCAGACCCCGGCCTTGCCCGTCTGGGAATGCTACAGCCCATGTAGGAGACTAAGGGCCCCCTCCCAGGCACTGTACATACGCAGGACAAAACACCCATCCCTGGTGGGTCTAGCCAGGCTGATGAGGGAGCACAAGATGATGTGACAATGGGCAGCCACCTCAGTGCACCAGCTGCCAAACCCTTGTCAAGTTTATTGTAGGCTATTTTGGCCAGTTTCCTAGAACTAGTGGACTAAAGATCCCGCAGGCTGCATGTATGAAAGGCAGGTGATCAATCCACACCCTTCCCTGTCTCTTGCCCACCCTTTTCCCACCTGACTTGGAGTTCCTCTTTTTTCTATATATGTTTGTTTGGATACAGGACTGGGAATATTGTCATGGGAATCCAAGCACCGTGTCAATAGCTAGAGGCCAGATCCATAGACGTATTTAGGCACTGAAGGCCCCTGAGGATTTTTAAATCCCTTTATAGATCTGGTCTTTGGTCTCTCCTTTTTTCTGGCATAGACGTTTTTTGCCCTTGGCTTGTTCTGTGCGTTGGCACCTGAAATGGATTTGGTTTGGTACAAGAAAAAGATGGGAAAAGTTTAACAGATGATAATAAAAATGTTTATTGAAGGCCTCCCAGCAAAGGAGAGCTTGAGGGAGGTGTTTGACAGCAAATCCAGAGGACGTGAGATTGGCAGGGACCTCTGGGGCATGGAATCCAGGCCCTGTTATTGCGAGAACCACATCCCCTACTCCCCTTCAGAAGCCCAAGTGTGGATGATCCAATTTCACACAATGAAAGTGCAGGTTAAATCTGTTCCTTCTTGAGGTAAGCCAGGGCTACGCTTCAGAGCTACCTCACCAGCAACTGCTGTTTGGGGGTGATTTTGAATGACATTTCTGTACTAGCAAAGCAGCTAAAGTATAGCTCATTTCACACCCTGAGCCAATATAAGTTATACCAGCAAAAACATTTTCACACTGGTATAGCTGGGGTTTTAGCTGGTATAGCCATAGTTAAGGGGTGACTTGATCCCGGCCTATAAATACCTACAGAGGAACCAGGAATGTGACAGCAGATGGCTCTTCAGTATAGCAGACAAACATCACACAAGATCCAGTGGCTGGAAGTTGAGGCCAGACAAACTCAGAGTGGTGCACATTTTTAATAGTGAGGGTAATTAACCACTGGAACAACTTGCAGGGCTTGTGGTGGATTCTCCATCCCTGGCAATTTTAAAATCAAGATAGGATGTTTTTCTAAAAAAGCTGCTTGAGTTCAAATAGGAATTGATTCAGGGACGTTCTCTGGCCTGGGTTATACAGGAGGTCAGACAAGATGATCACAGGGCCTTGGAATCTACGAATGAGTTAACACTCCCAAGGTTAGACCTGACTTTAAGCTAAACCAAAATGAGGCAGATTTGAACTCAAGTCAGAATATCCACACAGCCCTTTGCACCTTGAAACCCCAGCAGTAGTGATGCTGGCAGGACAGTTTGTGAGGGTTGCGTGGCCGGATGTGATGCGAGCCAGATGAGAGCCTTCAGGAATGGAAACCCAGGAAAAGAGCGTCTGCCACTCCCACAGGTGACATGGAAATCAGGAGGGCTGGAGGGAATTTGAAGAGCAAATAGGCAAGGCTAGCAAACCAAACAAGAGATTATCTCAGGAGCAGGAAGCCTGCAAGGAATTTGGCAGGGCCTGAGCGGTGACTTGGAATTACAGGAAGATAAAGACGTGGCTGAGAAAGTAAGGACATGTCTACACTATGGAGACCAAACAGCGCAGCCTCGCAGGGTAGACGCAGCTTTCACCCACTGGTTTTTCTGCAGTGTAGGAACATCCCTCCCGGAACACTACTAGCTGCCTTCCACTGGCATAGCTGTGTCTGCACTGGGGAGGCTTTCAGCAAAAGGAAGTTGGGGTGTTTTTTCACACCTTTGACTGACCAAGCTATGCTAATGTACCATTTCAGTTAGAGCAGACCTGACTTTCAAGACCCAGCCCTTACCATCCATCAGTCCCAAAGAGCATTGAAGCATTATCCCCATTTTACAGATGGGGAAACTGAGGCTCAGACCAGACTGTGACGGGACTTACCCAGAGCTGGGAATAGAGCCTAAGGGCCAGCCTGTGCGCTGGCCACCAGGCCACACCAATTTCTCTGCATCACCCTGCACCCTGGAGGGTGTCGGGAAGATACTCTCCACCAAAGCTGAGGAGCTGTCAGATTCGTGGGGTGTCAGAAGAGCAGCAGGGGTGCTGCCACAAGTCCTGCAGGGACTGGAGCCTTCAGCAGCCTCCTTAGCTACCTTCACATCCCTCCGCAGAACTTTTCTCACCTATGAGCCCTACAAAAAACCAGCAGGTCCCTGGAGAGCGGAGCCCATGCCCATCATGCTGACAAGCACTGTCTCCTTGTGCTCCCCCCTCGCTCAGTAACCATCTCTTGGCCTCTGCCTTGGACTTGGGCTGGGAGCTTCTGGGGGCAGGGACGGTGCTGTTGTTCTCTGTGCAGCACCCACCACGACTGGGGTCCTTTCACGCTACAGTAATACACAGAAGTGGCTGAGCTACTGGGAACTGGCTGTCGTGTGGCTCCCCGACCACCAGTACATATTGCCCCTGTCCCAGGTACACTGAGGAGCAGAGTCATCCCATTAGCATGATGTATTGCCACAATTAAATTGTGTGAGTAGCTTACATGACATCCTGCCCCCTGCACACAGCCTAGCGAAGGGACCCAGAAAGGCAGATGTTGCTGCATTTTGCACTGAGAAACAAACCCCAACTTTTGCCCTTCCCAGCCCTGGCATGGGTCATGGTAGGGCAGCAGCAAGTTGTGCCAACAAATGGTGTCAGCAGAGGAAAAGGAGACTGGCTGCTGAACATCTGACCTTAGAGAAAAACTGAATCATCCATAACAGAGGAGGAGGGCTTTGAATATTCTGGGCCATTGGGCCCTGAACTTTAATCCCTGATACTATTCATCAGTAGATCTCAAAGCACTTCAGAGCATGATTCTCATTTAATGGATGGGGAAACTGTGGCACAAAAAGGGGGAAATTATTGGCCCAAGCGAACCCAAGCAGGAGGGGCAGAGTCAGGAAGACAAGCCAGGTCTCAACAGTCCCAGTCCACTGCTCTGAAGAGACCCCCCCACCACCGAGATAACTGCACACCTAGAGTTCACCCATCCACGGAACTCCTCCTCCAGCTGCAGCAATCTGAAGGTCAGTGGCTGTAAGGATGTGCTTGACAGCAGATTGGCCAAAGATTCTTGAAAGTCTACAGTCTTGACCAGCTAGTAAGTTACAGAAGATAGAGACCAGCGTAAGAGAGTTCTCTGCATCCATTCCAATGCAGCCACCATTACGATGTTCTAACGAAAGTGTGAAAAAGGAAGGAAACGATACTTTTGTTTAGTAGCAGAAATAAACACTAGGTAAGAAAAGCAAGGGGGTATTTCCAAAGCTTTTTATTCCTTGAAACATTTACAAAAGGGTGTCATAACTAAACAGCTAAAACCATCAGCAGATGGAGGGATGAGATCGTTCCCCTCTATTCGACATTCCCCTCATCTGGAGCACTGTGTCCAGTTTGGGGCCCCACACTACAAGTAGGATGTGGAAAACATTGGAAAGAGTCCAGCAGAGGGCAACAAAAATGATTAGGGGGCTGGAGCACATGACTTATGAGGAGAGGCTGAGGGAACTGGGATTGTTTAGTCTGCAGAAGAGAAGAATGAGGGGGGATTTGATAGCAGCCTTCAACTACCTGAAAGGGGGTTCTTAAGATGGACCTAGACTGTTCTCATTGGCAGCAGACGACAGAATAAGGAGTAATGGTCTCGTATTGCAGTGAGAGAGGTTTAGGTTGGATATTAAGAAAAACTATTTCACTAGGAGGGTGGTGAAGCACTGGAATCGGTTACCTAGGGAGGTGGTGGAATCTCTTTCCTTAGAGGTTTTTAAGGTCAGGCTTGACAAAACCCTGGCTATGATGATTTAGTTGGGGGTTGGTCCTGCTCTGAGCAGGGGGTTGGACTAGATGACCTCCCGAGGTCTCTTCCAACCCTGATATTCTATGATTCTATATATACAAATCCTCATAAAAAACTTGGGCCTTGACCTACTGCTCTGTGATGGCATTTCAATACACTGGCATTAATAGAATTGTTCTCTGTAGATTCAGCACACAGCAAAAAAACATATAAGGTGTATAAGTGGTTTATTTTGTCACCTTTGTAATAGTTCCTTTTTTGAACCATTATAACATAATAATTCTATGGCCTGCGCTATACATTTTTATAAAATACTTTATTAACCCAGAGATGATACCTAGCCCATCCTAAGACTAATTCACACAGAACAAAACGTCATTTAATGTCAGCTGAAGGTCTCTGTCCCCATTGTATACAATCACTAAGAAACTGGAAAACTACAAAGTAAGTGAAGGACATCTTCAACCTCCCATTTTTTACTCCCAAAAGAGAATGACACTGGATTTTCCACAATAGTCTAACCCTCCATTTTAAAATGTCTAAGCTCTTTAAAAACAAGGTATTTTCCATCAAACACGCCATTTCCCATATTGTCTTAGCCCAACAGATATTAAGGCCAAAGGGTCATTCTGACCCTGCACAGCACAGGCCGGAGAATTTCACTCACTGATTCCTTCACCACGTCCAGACTTAGAGCACATCCCTTAGAAAGGCAGCCATCTTGATGCAAACGCTTCAAGTGCTGGAGAATGCACCGCAGCCCTTGGTAAATTGTTGCAATGGTTACTCACCCACAGTGAAAAATTTCCTCCTTCTTTCTCATCTGAATTTTTCCAGCTTCAGCATCCGGCCACTGGATCCTGCTTTGACTTCCCCTGCTGGGTTGAAAAGCCCTCTACTCACGCTTTTGACCCCAGTTAGATTCTTAGAGATCACGATCACACACTCACTTTACTTCTTCACTTTCTCGCTGACAAATGAAAGAGATGAGGCTCTCATGTTTTCAGCCTCTATATGGTGTTTTCCTCCAAGTCCCAGCCCCTGGAGTCATGTGATTATTGGCTGAGACACTGAGTGTGCTTGTTAGTAAACCAGACGGATCTAGCTCTTTATGCTGGTCACTCGAGGGCATTTTCTCCAGCCGTCAAACTGTGCGTGTGTCTCTTCCCTGCATCCTCTCCAATGTACCACCCACCTGTTAGAATGTGGACACCAGAACTAGGCACAGTTTTCCAGTGTCAGCCTCCCAGTGCCACCCAGCTCACTACACCCATGTATGTTCCGCACCCAGGGATTACACGACCCCTCATGCCATGGCACTGTACTGGTAGCTTGTGTCCAGCTGCTCGTCCACTGTGCCTCCTAGATCCTTTCCCGTCAATGCCGTCCAGTAGACAGCTCCCAGAGCCACCCCGGCACTGGGGCAAAGGGACGCTCTGAGATGGTGTGGGGGGGTCATTAACCAATCACTGTTAATGGGGCTGGGAACCAGGCCTTAACCCCCCACAAACTCTCCCCAAGGGGAAAGCAGCTGTGACCACCTCCCACCTGGTCCCAGAGAGGGCAGGGCCCGGGGGACTCCACAGGGTGCCACACCACAGGCCACTTACCACTCATGGCAGCACCAGGGCCATTCCACATAATGGCACTCCTGCACCAACCAACCGCACCACGGCAGATTAACCCCTTCCTCACCTGGACAGTTGCCACATGGCAGCTCCCCTTCCTCACAGCCCTGGGGCTCTGTGACCTCCTCCCTGTGCTTCCTCCAGAAAGTCAGGGCCGCCTGGGATGGGGGATCCTGCTTGGGGGAAGGAGACAGGCCAGGTCACCCCTGAGACCATCCCATGCCTGTGCCAGGGCCTCGGGGAAAGCCAGACCTTGCAGGGGTGCGGTAGGGGGGCTGTGTGCCATGTCTGGGATTTGGGGCATCCCAATGCTTGGGGGGGCCACATGGAGCCAGGGCAGAGGGCAGTGCCCAGATCACTATGCCAGCCAGGAGAACAGCCCCACGGGGGCGGGGACTGCTCAGAGCGCAGGGGACAGGAGCGTTCTGGGAGGGGAGCCCCATGGAAAGCCCTGAGGCCAGTGGGGGGCGCTGTTACCAGACACCCTACCAGAGGGGTCCGGCCGGGCAGCCTCCCACCGCTCGGGCTGTCAGTGTCTGTGCAGCGCCCGGGACCCGCCCCGGCCCCGATCCACCTGCCCGATCCCGGGCCCCGCCCCCCGCAGCTCCCCCAGTTACCGCGACTCCCGGGCTGGGGCCGCGTCCGCGGCGCTCCGGGGCAGCCGGCTCGGTGGGCGCTGGGCGGGGCGGGACGTGGGGCACCGAGCGCCGCAGCTGCGCTCCGGAGCCAGCCCCCTCTGGCGGCGCCTGCTCCTGGCCGGGCGGCTGGTGGCGGCTGTTACCGACCCGGCCCGGCCGGCTGCCCCCTGCCCCAAAGACCTGGCCACACCTGTTGGGGTTGGTCCTGCTTTGAGCAGGGGGTTGGACTAGAGACCTCCTGAGGTCCCTTCCAACCCTAATCTTCTATGATTCTGTGACATTGGTGTCAATCCTGTTGGCTCCCCTCTGCCCTGTCAGAGCTGTGAATCGCTCTGCGGCTGGGAGAACAGGTTATTGTAGCCATGTCACACGTGGGGAAACTGAGGCACGGGGCAACCTGAAGTGAATCGCCCAAGGATATCTGTGGCAAGGACAGGATGCTATACCCCAGAGTCCAGATTGTCTCCTGTCCATCTTAGCTCTGACAAGCAGCAAGCCAGCTCCTGCTCTAGCCACTAGCCCTCACTCCCTTCCAGAACCAGGGACAGAAGCTAGAAGTCCTGATGGGTGGCCAAATTCCAGCCCAGCAAATCCCATGAGTCCCTGACTGGGATGGACCTGGATCTCCCCACACTCTCCAAAGCAACCAGGAATGGCCCCTTTGAAGCATCTCAGCTCAGGGCTGTTTTACTTCCCTGCAGCCTGCCACAGGGTCCTAGGGAGCTTGCCCCATCCCAGGAGCCACACATGGAGCCTGTAGTGTGGGGCCATGCCTGGAGGCAGGGGGATCCCCCCAGCCTCAGGTAGCAGCTGTGCAGCCAGCGAGCAGCTGGGGCAGGGGCTGTGGAGCCACAGTGTGGGGTAGGATGGGATGACCCATGATGTACCTAGAGCATCACAGGGGCAGTGGGGCAGGCTGGGTGCTGGGGGTGGAGGGCAGGAGCAGGCTGGGTGCTCATGGGATGGGCTCGATTTCCCAAGCAACATCTGGGAAGCATCAACTCCTGCTCCAGCTCCGAGTTGGGGCTGGAGGCAGCAAGGGGGCGACTGCTCTTGCCCAGAGATGCTGGGGCAGGAATCCAGTGTAGCAACTGCATGGCTGCAGCGCTGTCTGTGAATCCATAGCAGGAGGGTGGGTCCTACCAGAGCAGAGCTGCCTCCCTCAAGGCCTGTCCAGCACAGTATCCCTCCCTTGCTTCCCCCTCCACCACCCCCGCCAATCAAATCCACAGGCCCATACAGTCCAGGTCCCCCCTCCTGCCCCACAGATCAGAGGCAGTGCTGTACCATGCCGCCGAAGGCACCCTGCCTGCCGCCCTCGCGGCGGCCAGCAGAGTGCCCCCCGTGGCTTGCCGCCCCAGGCACGCGCTTGGCGTGCTGGTGCCTGGAGCTGCCCCTGGCTGGGGACTGGAGGAGACTTACCCATCCTCTCTCCAGCCCCAGGGAGATTTCCCCAATGCACCCTCTCCATTCTACCCCATGCTCTGCCGTGGCCCAACTGGGCTTATTCCCAGAATGCAGTGGGGCAGGGAAGAGCTGGGGTTAGGGTGACCAGATAGCAAGCGTGAAAAATCAGGACAAGGGGTAGGGGGTGTGATGGGGCAAGGCCAGATGGCTACAGTAAAGTACTGAGGAACAGGTATGTTAGCCCCAAGCTAAAAAAATCCCTAGGACCATGGTAACCAAATGGCAGTTGCTCCAGGTTAATCAAGGCACCTGGGGCCAATTAAGATCTTTCTAGAAGGCAGTGGAGATAGCTACATTGATTAGAACACTTGCAGCCAATCAGGGCAGGCTAATCAGGGCATCTGGGTTTAAAAAGGAGCTCATGCCAGTCAGGTGGGGAGGAGCCAGAGGAGAGGAAGCGTGTGTGAGGAGCTGGGAGCAAGAGGTGCAAGGAGCTGGGACCGAAAGGGTGTGCTGCTGGAGGATTGAGGAATTATCAGACAATCAAGCATTATCAGACACCAGGAGGAAGGTCCTGTGGTGAGGATAAAGAAGGTGTTTGGAGGAGGCCATGGGGAAGTAGCCCAGGGAGTTGTAGCTGTCATGGAGCTGTTAAGGAGGCACTATAGACAGCTGCAATCCACAGGGCCCTGGGCTGGAACCCGGAGTAGAGGGCGGGCCTGGGTTCCCCCCAAGCCTCGCAACTCCTGATCAGACACAGGAGGAGCTGACCCAGACTGTGGGTTCCACCACAGGGGAAGATCACTGAGGTGAGCAAATCTGCCAATAAGCACAGGACCCACCAAGGTAAGGAGGAACTTTGTCACAACTGGTGTCAGGGGTGGGATTGATGGTGTACACAGCGCAGCGGAAGAAGGAGGGTGATTTAAAAAAAAAAAAAGAGAGAGGGTTACTTTTTTTTTGTCACCACAATTGATGACGTAGTGTGAGCACTGATACGAGCCACGGCGGCCCAGCAGGAGGCTACCTATGTCCAGGCAGCTGCCCAGCAAGAAGCAGTGCGGCTGCAGCAAGAGACTAATCGCCTGCTGAAGGACCAGGCTTCTCAAGACCGGGCTATGTTGCGGGAACTGGTAAACCAGGTAAAGACCCTTACAGAGCTGAACAGTGGTCATGATGGGACGCGGCTCATACGGGCTAGTCATTGGCTGCAGAAAATGACACGGGCGGATGATGTAGAGGCATACCTTCTGGCCTTTGAGAGGACAGCCCTATGGGAGGCCTGGCCTCGAGATCAGTGGTCTGGCATCCTTGCCCCATTCCTGTGTGGGGAGGCCCAGAAGGCTTACTATGATCTGCCTGAAGAGGCTGCAGCACACTACCCCCAGCTGAAAGCAGAGATCCTGGCCAGATCTGGAGTAACGACAGCAGTGCGGGCCCAGCGGTATCACGAGTGGAGGTACCAGGAAGACAAAACCCCGCGGTCCCAATTGTATGACCTCATTCATCTCGCATGAAAGTGGTTGCAAACAGAGTCCCGGAGTCCGGAAGAGATACTAGAGGTTCTGGTCATCGACCAGTACATGAGGGCACTGCCACCAGATCTCCGCAAATGGGTAGGCCAGAACAATCCATCCACCTATGACGAGATGATCACACTGGTAGAAAGACGCATGACAGCCAGGGAATTGACCAACTATCCAAGCAAAGCCCCTTTCGTAGCAAACACCCAACCCCAGCCCTGGAAGGTGGGACAGCCAAACCCTGGGGAGTCCTAGGTGGAGGAAGAGGGGGGCTGAAAACCAGCAGAGACCCCAGAAGGAAGGGATTGTCTTAAATGGGGGGAACCCTGGGACTAAACCCCCTAGCCCACATGATAGGAGAATAATTAGAAACAATTATAGATGTTATGCATGTGGGGAGTGGGGACACATAGCAACACAGTGTCCCTGCACCGAGGAGCCTATGCAATGCAACTTGAGGGATTGGGAGGTCCCATGCGCCCTTATCCACCTTGCGGGTGTCGCATTAGCCCCACATAACTACACCAGGCCGGTGAAGATAAATGGAGCAGAGAGTACAGCACTTGTGGACTCGAGGAGTGCTATCACCCTTATATCGGGTAAACAGTAGCCAGCCCAGCTGCTGCAAGCCAAACGCGTAACAGTGACATGTGTACATGGGGCCATGAGCCATTACCTCGCCCTCCTAGTGGAGACAGAGGTTCAGGGGAACCCCATTAAGCTGACAGTGGGCGTAGTTCCTAAACTCCCATATCCTGTAGTTATTGGGAGGGACTATCCAGGGTTTGATAAGTTACTCCCCCTAGAGAGGCTAGAGGGAGGTGGAGAACCTGTTGGCAGTGACTCATCATTGGGGGGAATGTCAACCCCCAATGTTTTCTGAGTTTTCTCAGGATCTATTCTCAGCCCCCCAAAAGGCCTGGAAGACAAAAAAGGAAAGGAAGGCCACGAAGGCTTTGGGAACCCGGATCCTGACCCAGGGCTAGAAGACCGTGCTCGTAGGCAGATGGACTCGAGCAGCCATCAGAGAAACAACCAACACAGAAGGTGAGCCGGAGGCTGGCCCCAGCCGTGATGGCGACGAGCCGTTGGAAGAAGCAGAAGCCAGCCCCTGGGAGCTCAGGCAGGTTAGTCCTGGGAGAGAGACTTTCGAACAGGACCAGGCAGAGGACCCTAGATATGATAACATCAGGAAAGAGGTGGCTGAGATAGATGAGATACCAGTGGAGGGGAGGGTCCGGGGTCCAGGACCCTACTTTATAGTGAAGAAAGATCTCCTGTACCGTGTGGTGTAAATGCAGGAGCAGGAGATACATCAACTTCTGGTGCCCCAAAAACATCAAAAAGCCATATTGAGCCTCCCCCACAGTCACCTGTTTGGAGGACACTTAGGGGTAGAGAAAATCCAGGCCAGGATCCTGCGGAGGTTCTTCTGGCCAGGAGTACATGAAGATGTCAGGCGATACTGCACCTCTTGTCCAGAGTGTCAGCTACATAGCCCTCACCCACACTTACGGGCCCCTTTGATACCTCTTCCAATAATAGAGGTACCATTTGAAAGCATAGCCATGGATCTGATTGGGCCCCTAGAGAAGACAGCTTGTGGCCACCAACCTGTGCTGATTGTACTAGACTATGCAACCCGATACCTGGAAGCTGTCCCTCTCTGCAACACAGCTTCCAAGACAATAGCTAAGGAGCTAGTACAGATCTTTTCCCGGGTTGGGCTACCCAAGGAGATACTGACTGATCAAGGGACACCTTTCGTATCCAAGTTGATGAAAGATCTCTGTTCATTACTCCATGTACAAGCCCTATGGACTTCTGTATACCACCCACAAACAGACGGTCTTGTAGAAAGGTTTAATCGGACCCTCAAGGCCATGATCAGGAAAGTGGTGAGCCGAGATGGGAAAGATTGGGATACCCTATTGCCTTACCTCATGTTTGCCATCCAGGAAGTTCCACAAGCCTCCACAGGTTTCTCTCCATTCGAATTACTATATGGGTGCCACCCCCGAGGCATATTGGATATAGCCAGAGAAGCCTGGGAAGAGGAGCCAAATCCCGGAAAGAACATAGTCGAGCATGTACTACAGATGAGGCATCAAATAGCCTGAGTTACACCCATTGTACGGGAACACTTGGAGGAAGCACAGGAGACCCAACGGACCCATTATAACCACCAAGCAAAGCTTCGATGGTTCCAACTAGGGAATGGAGTAATGGTCCTGGTGCCCAGAGCAGAAAGCAAGCTGTTGGCCTAGTGGCAGGGACCCTATGAAGTGATTGAAGCCGTGGGAGAGGTAATCTATAAGGTGCGGCAGCCAGGCCACAGGAAACCGGAGCAAATTTACCACATCAATCTTCTTAAACCTTGGCATGATCGAGAGGCATGCTTAGTCACCCAGAAGACCCTTCCCCAGGAGAATAACTTACATGAGCAAGTGAAGATATCACCCGACTTGATGCCAATCCAAAAACTTGAGGCAGCCGACATGATTAATTGCAACCGAGATGTGTTCTCTACAAAACCGGGGCGGACAACTGAGACCTATCACCATATCCGCACGATCCCCGGAGTCAAGGTAACACTGAGACCCTACCGAATTGCAGCAGCCAAAAGAGAAGAAATCAAGACCGAAGTAAAGAAAATGTTAGAATTAGGCATTATTGAAGAATCCTACAGTCAGTGGTGCAGTCCAATCGTTCTAGTGCCCAAACCTGATGGTACCATGAGATTCTGTAATGACTTTCGCTGACTGAGTGAAGTATCCCAATTTGATGCATACCCCATATCACGCATCGACGAACTGGTTGACCGACTGGGTAGTGCCCGATTCTTGACTACACAGGATCTGACAAAAGGGTATTGGCAGATTCCCCTGACCAAAGAAGCTAAAGAAAAGACAGCATTCTCCACCCCAGATGGGCTATTCCAGTACACTGTCCTCCTTTTTGGGTTACATGGGGCCCCAGCCACATTCCAGCGCCTCATGGATAAGCTGCTGCGTCCCCATACTAGTTATGCAGCTGCATACCTAGATGATGTCATCATCCATACGCCAGACTGGGGAACCCACCTGGAGAAAGTTGAGGCAGTACTGCGCACCTTAAGGCGGGCTGGCCTCACCGCTAATCCTGCTAAATGTGCTATAGGACTAGCAGAGGCTAGGTACCTGGGATATATTGTAGGAAGGGGTATAGTGAAGCCCCAAACTAATAAGCTAGAGGCGATTCAAAACTGGACCCGGCCGACCCGAAAGAAGCAGGTCCGTGCATTCCTAGGTGTGGTAGGCTACTACTGACATTTTATTCCCCACTTTGCCAGTAGGGCAAGTCCTCTAACGGACTTGGAGAAGGCCCGAGGTCCAGACGTGGTGAAGTGGACCGACGGAGCAGAGGGGGCATTTTTAGACCTTCGGACAACCCTCTGTAATGACCCCATACTCGTAGCCCCAGACTTTACCAAGGAATTTATTTTACAGACAGATGCTTCTGAGGTGGGGTTGGGGGCGGTTCTGTCACAAATGATTGGAGAAGAAGAACACCCAATCCTCTACCTAAGCAGAAAGCTGCTCCCAAGAGAACAGAAGTATGCAGTAGTTGACAGAGAATGCCTTGCTGTCAAATGGGCCATGGAAACATTGCATTATTACCTCTTAGGCCGGTGATTTACTCTTGTGACGGACCATGCAGCCCTCCAGTGGATGCAGAGAAATAAGGAAAAGAATGCAAGGGTCACCAGGTGGTTCTTATCCCTCCAACCATTCCAGTTCCGCATAAAGCACAGGGCTGGATGCCACCATGGCAACACTGATGGTCTTTCATGAGCACACTGCCTGGTGTCCCAAGTTGCCCAACCCTATGGTGTTGAGCAGAGGGGGGGGATATGTGATGGGGCAAGGCCAGATGGCTACAGTAAAGTACTGAGGAACAGGTATGTTAGCCCCAAGCTAAACAAATCCCTAGGACCATGGTAACCAAATGGCAGTTGCTCCAGGTTAATCAAGGCACCTGGGGCCAATTAAGATCTTTCTAGAAGGCAGTGGAGATAGCTACATTGGCTGCAAGTGTTCTAATCAATCAGGGCAGGCTAATCAGGGCATCTGGGTTTAAAAAGGAGCTCACACCAGTCAGGTGGGGAGGAGCCAGAGGAGAGGAAGCGCGTGTGAGGAGCTGGGAGCAAGAGGTGCAAGGAGCTGGGACTGAGAGGGTGTGCTGCTGGAGGATTGAGGAATTATCAGACAATCAAGCATTATCAGACACCAGGAGGAACGTCCTGCGGTGAGGATAAAGAAGGTGTTTGGAGGAGGCCATGGGGAAGTAGCCCAGGGAGTTGTAGCTGTCATGCAGCTGTTAAGGAGGCACTATAGACAGCTGCAATCCACAGGGCCCTGGGCTGGAACCCGGAGTAGGGGGCGGGCCCTGGTTCCCCCCAAGCCTCGCAACTCCTGATCAGACACAGGAGGAGTTGACCCAGACTGTGGGTTCCACCACAGGGGAAGATCACTGAGGTGAGCAAATCCGCCAATAAGCACAGGACCCACCAAGGTAAAGGAGGAACTTTGTCACAGGGGTAATAGGTGCCTGTATAAGACAAAGCCATGAATATTGGGACGGTCCCTATAAAATGGGGACATCTGGTCACCCTAGCTGGGGTCTCTGAGGCGAGGTTGACTGGTGGGTGTTGGGGAGCTGCCCAGGTGGCCGGGGCATTGGCTCCCAGGCAGAGTCAGCAGCTGCTAGGGAGTTCAATGAAGGGCTGAAGGTGTATGTGGGGTGATGTGTCTGGGACTGTGGGATGAAGCACCTAGGGGGTTTGGAGGGCTACGTGTCTGGTTGTGTGGGGGGAGGTGACACCCCTGGGGGCTGAGAGGGGCTGATGCAGCTCGGGAGCTTTGGTGGGAGTAATGTGGCTGGGGGGTGTAACGTGGCTAGGGGATCTTGGGAGTGATGGGGCTGGCCGTGTGTTGGGGGGGTGATATGGCTGGGAGTGTGGGGGAGTTACACCCCGGGGAGTGGGGAGGGGGCTGATGTGGCTGGGAGTGTGTGGACTGACGTGACTGGGAGGGTTACATGGTTGGGAGATGACGTGGTTGGGGGCTGGGAATGGAGTGATGTGGCTGGGGTGGTGGACGACTGATGTGTCTGGGACGGTGATAACACTAGGATGTCTGTGGATGACTGATATGGCTGGGAGGTGACGTAGCTGGGGGCAGGTTTGGCTGTGATGTGGCTGGCGGTGTGTTGGGGGCTGACATGACTGGGGGCTGGGAGTGGGGAGGGGAGTGATGTGACTGAGAGGGTGATATAGCTGGGTTGTGTGGATGACTCACGTGGCTGGGAGGGTGATGTGGCTGGGTCTATGTGGATGACTGATGGGGCAGGGAGGTGACATGGCTGTGGGTGTGTGTGGGTGTGATGTGGCTGGCGGTGTGTTGGGGGTGATGTGGCTGGGAGTAGAGAGGGAAGTGATGTGGCTGGGGTTGTGTCTGACTGACGTGGCTGGATGTGTGTGTGTGGATGACTGATGTGGCTAGGAGGTGACATGGCTGTGTGTGTGTGTGGATGACTGACATGGCTGCGGGGTAACATGGGATGGGAGGGTGTGGATGACTGACTTGGTTGGGAGGTGACGTGGCTGGGGCTGATGTGGCTGGGGGCGAGTGTGGGTGATGTGGAGGGGGACACTCCTGGGAGGTGAGGACAGTCTCAGGATGGGTGGGTTGGGTGCAGCTTAGATCTGATGGGCTGTGGGGGGAGCCAGCCCTCCAGCCTGGCTGCCAGGGGGTCAGCTGACTGTCCTACGTCCCTGGGGTTGGGAGAGCCAGTGGGAGAAGCTGACCCAGGGAGCTTGAGGGGGGACTGGTCCCAGGTTGGAGAGCTGTTCTGCACAAGGCTGGGACCTGTGGGGGAGTTTCCCATCAAATACACACTCCAGCCTCCTGGGGCGAGGGCAGAGAGCACGTCTATTTGTTCTTTTTTCTTTTTATTTCCAGTTTCGAATTTTCTACAAGAAAAGAATAAAAAAAATAGAGAACTCTACGGATCGTCCAGCTGCCACGGCAACCATCGCCACAGGGCCAAGGCCATGGCACCAATCACCATGGAGACGAGGCCACAATACCGGCAGCCACAGGGGGGAGGCCACACAACGATCACCACGGAGACCACACTACAGCTTGAGTCCCAATGGAGACAAGGCCAGGGTGTGGACACTCACACACCCAGAGACCCTTCCATGGACATGGCCCTGCCCAGGACACGGCTGTCTCTGCTCGGCCCGCTTCCTGTGCAGCACTTCGTGTCCCAGAGCTGCATAGACCCACAGCCTCCGCCGGGGCCTCTGTTAGCATGACAACACTGGAACCGACAACGGAGACATCTACAGACACTAGGAAACTACCACCACAACCCCAGGGGAGAGAGCCCCGTTAGCCAGAGCACCCCGCTACAGCCCCCCTGCCAGCCAGGGCACCCTGACTCAGCCCCCGGCCAGCCAGAGCATGCCACTACACTCTGAGTGCCCCACCACAGTCCCCAGCCAGCCAGGGCACCCCGACTCAGCCAGAGTGCCCTGCTAGCCACAGCCCTCTGCCAGCCAGTGGAGCTGGAGTGGGTGCAGAGCAGCAGGGGCTGTCCACTCCCCATGGCTCTCTGCCCTTACCAGGCATATCCCTCATCAGTGGCTCTCTGTCCCCTCCTGGCTTCCCTCCCCTGTTGGCTCACTGTCCCTATGAGTCTACTTTCTAGCGAGTTCTCCCGCCCAGTGTTAGTGTTTCATGTCTACACTACAGGCCCCTGCGTCGGCCTTGCCCCACTAGTGGGAGGACTAGGGGATCATGTCCCTGCCCCTCCTGGACACTGGGGTCTCCAGGCCCTGTGGGGAGAGCAGGGCCCCTGGCTGGCTGCTCTGCTGCCTCAAGCGAGCACCAGCTCCAGCTCCCCTTGCCTCTCACTCGGCTCCGTGTCCATAGGGGTTCCAGGGGGCCGTTGGGACATGTGGGCCACAGCGGTGGGGGGCTCCTCCCCAACTCCAGGCCCCTCGTCCTGGGGGTGCAGTGGGGGCTGCTCCCTGTCCTGCCCCAGGCAGGTGTGGGGTCGTACGGGGGGGGCCATGACAGAGCGGCGCCCCCGGGCCTTGCGGCTGTGGTGGACCTGCAGGTGCAGGGCCATGAGCTCAGGTGCGGAAGTGGCAAAGGGGCAGAAGAGGCATCGGTGCAGGGTGAGCTCACCAGGCGGCACCCCCTCTAGCGCCGGCCGCAGCGACAGGTCCAGCGGCTCGAAGTCGGCCCGGCCATTGCGTAGGGCTCGGCCAGTGCAGGCCGGCTTGCGGCGGGACGGCCGGGCCGGGGGCTCATGGCTGGCCGTGCCCCAGGCCTGCGGCAGGAAGGCCCCGCGGTAGTTCTCAGCTGCCTGCAGCAGCAGCTCCGGCGGGAAGGCGGGTGGCTTGGGGAGGGCACTGGGGGTGGTGCGGCTCCGTGGCTCCAAGGCCCTGGCCGCGCCTGCGCCAGCGCCGTTCTTCTGCTCGCGGTGGTGGCGCTGCAGGTGGTACTTGAGAGAGCCAGACTGGGTGCCAGCATAGTCGCAGTGTGGGCACTTGTACGGGCGCTCGCCTGCCAGAGGAGAGGGGAGACATCAGATCCACAATGGGGAGCCCAGGCAAAGACAGATGCGGAGAAAGGGACACAGGCAAATAGGGAGACACAGACGGACACAAAGACAGGTCAAGTACTGGGCTAGTTTATTCCACACACCCACACACACTTAACACCCATACACACATGCAAGGACACTACACACACACACTACACCCACCCACCCACATGCACACTTACACACACACACACACACACACACACACACACTACACATACATGCACACAACACACACACGCACGCAAACCAAGCATTACTGGTAAGACAATAGCTTTGCTGGTTTAACTTCATGTACCCTCTGGGCTTGTTCGGCAGAGATCACACCACTTCACTCCCCTCTGCCAGCAGGACAGACGGATTCAGAGACTCAGACACAGACACTGATGTACAGATACAGATGCAGACAGACAGACAGACACATCCAGGCACGTCAACCTAGTTCCCTTGGGGCATTTCAAGCAGAACCCATTTCGGACTCCAGCACAGCACTTTTTACCAAACAGCTTCCATCCCCCATCTCCCCTTTTTCCGGTTTTGCCCCTAATCATTT
The DNA here is from genome assembly GCF_007399415.2 of Gopherus evgoodei. NCBI lineage: Eukaryota > Metazoa > Chordata > Testudines > Testudinidae > Gopherus > Gopherus evgoodei. The sequence goes on along the minus strand of NC_044335.1, from coordinate 33,599,822 downwards.
GGGAAGTAAGCGAGGAACACTGGAAACCCACCATTTTTTGGTTTTAAACACACCTGGAAAATTCTAAAAAAAGTTCATGTTAGGGTGAAATGTTTGTTTTCACACAAAAACCACTTTCTTTGATGCAGTCAAGACCTTGCAGCCAGCTCATGCCAGGCTCTCTGGCCAGGCGAGCCCATCAGGACCATCCAGAGCAGCGCACTGCGTGGGCCAGGATGCAGACACTCATCCAGGGATACCCCTTCTGCTATGGGCACCGCCTGCCCTAGCCAGTCCGCTGCCACACCATAAGTCCACTCCATGTGACACTGGCTTTGTGATCTGGAGACCTGCTCAGATGCAACCACCTCTAAGCTGGAACCCACTGCTAGGGAGTCTCAGGAAACCCTTTAGCACAGGGAAGGTAATAGCCTACTGCTGCTGCCAGCACAGGCAGTCCTGCTGTGGGGCTGCCAGTCTGAGTGCAGCTCCTGAGGTGCCCTGCATTGCAAGGGCTCCCCTCTGCCTCTCCCCTCCAGCCAGAGGGGCCATAGAGAGCCTGGGGAGGGCTCTGTCCTGCAGGCTCCCCAGCACCCAGCTCACCTGTGTGGACACGCAGATGCACCTTGAGATGGTGGGAGGAGCGGAAGGTTTTCCCGCAGTACGGACAGTCTTTGCCTGATGTGCCGCGGCCCCCATCTGGACGCAGGGCCCCGCTGCGCAGCCCCTTCTCCTCTGCACAGACAGGAGGGACAGCATGAGCCCAGGAGATGGGGATTCGGGGGAAGGGCAGGGAGTGCAGGCCTCTGGGACTGGGGGGACATGCGGTTGGTGGGAAACGCAGAAGATGGGTGGGAGCTGTGGAGTCCATAGTCACCCTGTATCCCTGGTCTGGGCAGGGCCATGGTGCTATGGGTTTGTAGGTGGGATGGGGGGGTGCTGTTGTGAGGGGGCGCTGTGGGGGCTGTATTCACCCTGTATGCCTGGGCTGGGCAGGGCCGTGGTGCTGGGGGTATGTAGGTGGGTTAAGGAGGAGGGTGGGGGGGCCATACTCACCCTGTATCCCCGGGCTGGGTAGGGCCGTGCCCCAGCCGGTGCCTGCGTTGGAGCTGCCCCCGCCATCCGTGGGCAGACCGTGTCCCGCTGCTGCGTGAAGCGAAGCCAGCGCCCCCAGGGCCCGGCCCCTGGCCCAATCACCATCCTGGGGCTGGTGGCTGCGAGTGTGCACGGCCATCTGCTGGTAGGTAGCGAAGGCCCGGGCGCAGTCGGGGCAGCGGTGCTGTCCCACGCCGGCGCCACCCTCCTCCCTGGCCTCCTCAACCCTATTGTGCCGCCGGCGCTCGCCCCACAGCTGGGAAGCCACCTCCTGCCCACTCTCCACTGCACGGGCCGTGGCCTGGAGCCGCTCGACGCAGCTGGCGTCTCCTGGCGGGCGCAGCTCCAGGTAGCCCAGGAAGGATCCCTGCTCGGCCTTGTCCGGGGGCGGCAGGAAGGCAGGGTACAGTGCCTCATAGCCCAGCAGCAGCCCCCGAGGCGCCTTGGGCTTCCCGCCAGCCGCCGGCACGGCCGCACCCCGCTCGCCCTTCAGCCCCAGCTTGCTGAGATGCACTTTCATGTGGTTCTTGAGGAACCAGGGCTCCTTGAAGCAGCGCCCGCAGACCTGGCACTTGTGGTCGAAGGAGTCCTTGTGTTTGCGCATGTGCCCCTTGAGGAACCAGGACTGGGTGAAGGCCTGGCCGCACACGTGGCAGCGGAACTCGGCGGGGGGCGGCGCGGCTGGGGCTGGGGGCGCTGGGGGGGCGTGGGCCTCCTGGTTGTGCCGCTGCAGCTCCCCCTCCTGGGCGGCAGCAAAGGGGCACTGCCCGCACTTGTAGGGCTGGTGCAGGATCCGCAGGTGTCGCTCCCGCTCATCCACCGTCCGGAACTTGCCTTTGCAGAAGGGGCAGCGGAAGCTGGGGGGAGGCAGTGGCCGTGGAGGTGACAGGGGGGCAGGGGGAGGGGCTGGCGGGGGGATAGGCAGCGGGGGGGGCTCCTCCTCCTCCTCTTCCTCCTCTTCTTCCTCCCCCTCGCTGGCGGCTGGCGGGCCCCGCCGCAGCAGTGCCCGCTCCTCCAGCTCCAGCAGCAGGCGGCTCTGGTGGCTAAGGCGGGCGCAGGCCTCAGGGCGGTGGGAGCGGAGGTGGAGCCGCAGGAGGCCGCGCTGGGCAGCACGGTGCCCGCAGTAGGGGCAGGTGAAGGGGGTCTCACTGGCATGGATCCGCGTGTGCAGCGCTAGGATGCTGTTGAAGCGGAACCGCTTGCCGCAGACGGCGCAGGGGTAGGGCCGGGCTTTGCGCCCCCCGCCTGCCCCCCGTGCAGGCCCTGGCCCATTGAAGTAACGCTGCAGGTCCAGCTCTCCGTTGAAGGCCGGGTTTTCGCCCTCGCCAGGGGACAGCTCCTCAGGCAGGGGGGACGGTAGAGGCTCCTGCTGGAGTGGGGGAGACGGCAGGGCTGCGCAGCTGGCAGGGCTGGAGTCCACCGCCTTGTGTGGGGACGGCGACCGGGAGTCCACCTCCTGCAGGGGACAAGAGGGAAGGGGAGCACTGGAGCTGGAAGACAAGTGAGGAATAAAGAGCACCCAGGAAAGGCCCTCTCCTAACTCCCAGTAGTTGGAGATTGGGTGAGAGATGGGCTGGAAATGGATTTCCCAGGTCAGGAAAAAAGTTGTGATTTTGGACCTAAAGTGACCAATGCCTGAGTCTGCAGAGAGCCTGAGCCCATCACTGTGAGAGGGAGAAGCTGCCCCAAGTGAGACCGTCACAGCTACACTGTCTGGAGGGGCCTCCAGAACGACACTGCTCTGACGGCCTCTCCAGTGCCACCGTGGTAGCATCTCCACACAGTGACAACTGATGCAAAGCAATTCCCTAATTTCCCTGAATGGGTCCTTTAACCCAGGGGTCCAATATGACGAAGTGGGAATTATCTGTAATATTTTCATGAAGCCTACATGTACCTCAGTTTCCCTCTGTAGTTTGCATTGCTATTCAGTGGAGGGAAAAGGGGGCAGTGCAGGACACATGTTGTGGGTGACACCTTGCTGTCTGTACTGCAGTGAATAGGGTCATTAAGGAACTGGTTGAAACCAACCCAGCCCAACAGAGGGTCCAAAGAAACAAAGGAAGCCCCAAGCACTGAACAATCAACACTCAACAGCGCGGGCAGTAGGGCTGTGAACTCAGCAGGGCCCTGCCTGGACATAAAGGAAGAGAGGTGACCAGCAAAGGACAAAGTGTGGGCCTCTGGAAGAGGTTGGCTGCTCTCACCTGATGGACTGCGTCTTAACCTCTGTCTCTGTGCTAACCCGAGCCCTCCAATACTGTGTCCCAGGTGACAATAAACCATTGCCTGGTTTGAAAATGCTGCCTGGTGCCACTGTAAATATTTGCTGAGCACATTTGACCTGGAGGATGCCTCTGAGCTGGACTCCCTCAGCTGGACTCATTGAGCACAGCTCAGGGAGTGACTCAGAACGGCTGGAGCCCCGAGGCTCAGGCACTGAGGCCGCGTGGCCTCCCCTGAAGGAAGCATTGGACCCCTTAGGGCTCTGGCCCACTGATGGGTTCCTCCAGGATGGACAGTGTTAAAAGCAGGAGCCTAGCACAGACCCTATGGCTCCATGAAACTCAGCAACTCCAATCCCCTGCCTGGCCGGGGTTAGGGAATCCCACTGTCTGTGTTTACACCCTCATCAGTTCTCCTTTCCAGGGGGCCTCCCTCTCCCCCAGCCACTGCCTCCAGGCCCAAGGCTAGGAAATGGGATCCCAGCGGATGGAAGAGCACTCACCTCCATGATGCCAGCGATCACATGCTTCAGGCCTGCTCTTTCAGGGCAGCCGAGCGGATGGGGCCAGGCGCATCTTCAAACCCAACAGACAGTGGCATGGGCTGCGAGAGAAAAATCAGAAGAGCTCAGAATTCATCACCCAGGGATTCACTCTGGACACCCACAATGTAGGATTCACCCCCAATGCCAGCATTGCATAGGGACTCCGGAGCAGTGGCACAGCAGCCAGAGCTGAAAACAGGGGAGTTTGAATGGTGGTGTGTGGGAGAAGGGAGACAAGCCCATGTTCCTTCGGGGCAGTGACAGGAGCTCAGGCAGGAAGGCTCTGACTCCTCCAGAGGCAGCAGTGCAAGTGACCCAAGGAACGACAGAGACGATGAAGGTGACTGGATGTGGAAGCTGCAGGATGTACGTTATTCTGGAGAGGGACCCGGAAAGGTGCTGCCTTTGAATGAAGTGCTGCCTGATACAGCTGATGGAAGAGATGACCCAAGGTCTGGAGATGCAGCTAGAAAGTCTGGTTGTGTTTCAAAGGGGATCTGAGCGGCTGATGAAGGGAAGCAGCTGAAGGGAAACCTCCAGACTTGCAGATGCAGGCTAGACCGGAGAGCTGCGAGGTTAGCCTGCCAGGTTGGGTAAGTGCACAGTGGAAGCATAAATCCAAGCAGAAGAAAAGACCCGGCTAGTGAAGAGTAGAACTGAGGAAAAGGTTTGCTGAGCTGGAAAAGGAAGGGGTGCAGCAGGCAGTGACAGAAGTTGGGAGGGTGAGGAAGAAGAGAAGAGCAGCTAGTTCTACAAGAAGAGGGGAAGAGGCAATGGAGATCCAGAGTTCGGAGCCCCAGGACGACAGGAGAGGATGACATGCTGAGGACCGCATGTGAGAGTAGAAGACAAGAAGACACAGCAAGAAAAAACAGAGGGCAGGAGGGTGGAGAATTGCACCATCCCTTGGAAAAGGCAGGTCTCCATGATGGGGGATTCCCTACTAAGGGTATGTCTACACTATAAAATTAGGTCGATTTAATATGTCATTTTTTTAGAAATTGATTTGATACAGTTGATTGTGTGTGTCCCCATTTAAGACCATTAACAGTACCAAGGCTAGCGTCGACTTTCGGAATGTTGCACTGTGGTAGCATGAGCTATCCCACAGTTCCCGCACTCTCCGCTGCCCATTGGAATTCTTGGTTGAGCTCCCAATGCCAGTTGGGGCAAAAACATTGTCGCGGGTGGTTCTGGGTACATGTCATCAACCTCCCCCTCCCCCCCACCCCCCCCCGTGAAAGCAACAGCAAAAAATAGTTTCTTGCCTTTTTTCCTGGGTTACCCATGCAGACAACATACCATGGCAAACCTGGAGCCCGCTCAACTCACTGTCACCGTACGTCTCCTGGGTGCTGCTGGCAGACACAGTACTGCAGTGCTACACAGCAGCAGCTCCTTGCCTTTGCAAGTTAGCAAAGACGATTAGGAGCCGTATTGTACCATCTGCTGCTGTCTCCTGGTTCCTCCCGGCCAGCCTCAGTGAGGTCGGTCGGGGTGCCTGGGCAGACATGGGGGCTCCTGGCCGGCCTCGGTGAGGTCGGTCGGGGGCGCCTGGACATAAATGGGAATGACTCCAGGTCATTCCCTTCTTGAAGTTTCATCTAATGGAGATTCAGTCCTGCCTGGAATATCAGGCAAGCCTACTAAAGAACCAGAGAGGCAAACGGCTGCTCTGGGTCACAGCCCCAAACATCCTGCTTCTATGATGAGCTGCTGTCATTCTAAGGGGTGCCCCTACAACTACCCCACCCCTGTGCATCCCTCCTCCTCCATGGTCACCTCTGCTGATGAGCTCTGCGTGGTCACCTCTGCTGATCAGCTCGCCATGGTGGCCAAACAGGAAATGAAATTCAAAAGTTCGCAGGGCTTTTCCTGTCTACCTGGCCAGTGCATCTGAGTTGAGAGTGCTGTCCAGAGCGGTCACAATGGGGCACTCTGGGATAGCTCCCAGAGGCCAATACCGTCAAATTGTGTCCACACTATCCCAAATTCGACCCAGAAGGGTTGATTTCAGCGCTAATCCCCTCCTCCGGGAGGAGTACAGAAATCGATTTTAAGAGCCCTTTAAGTTGACAAAAATGGCTTCGTCGTGTGGACGGGTGCAGGGTTAAATCAATCTAATGCTGCTAAATTCGCCCTGAAGTCGTAGTATAGACCATGGCTAAGAAGAACAGACTGGTCTGTCACCAGAGCTGATCAGGAGAACAGCCGGGGGTGCTGTCTGCCGGGAGCTAAGATACGGGATGGGGACTTGAGGCTGAAGAGGATACTGATTGGAGCAGGAAACAACCTACTGACTGTCCTTCACGTGGGAACAAATGATACAGCTAGATTCAAGGGAGAGTATACCAGGCTGGGGAAGACATTTAAAGAAATGGAGGATCAGGGGATCTTCCATGGGATTCTGCCTGTCCCTAGAGGAGTAGAGTAAAGGTGAGACAAGATTATGATCATCAGCAGATGGCTCAGGCTGTGGTGCTATAAGGGGGACTTTGGGATGTTGACCACCGGGAGGCAATTCACGGAGGGAGGCCTGTTCTCATGGGATGGACTCCACCTGAGTAGGGAGGGAAATAGACTTTTGGCTTGGAGGTTGGCTCAACTCAGTAAAAGAGCTTTAAACTAGGAACGGGGGGAAGACAGTTGGGCGATGCTCATGTAATCTCCATGCCTGATTCTAACACTGAGTGGGTGGAAAATCAAGTACAAGAGGATAGAGCAATGGAGACAGGAACAGCAGAAGGTAGGAGAATGGACAACAAGAGGAAAGACGGAGCCAGAACCAATGACACTAACAGTCTTAGGTGATGCTGGTAGTATAATGACTGTACCTAATGGACGAGAAATCTGTGCCAAGCCAAGCAGAAACAGCTAAGATGTCTGTACACCAATGCAAGGAGCCTGGGTAACAAAACGGAGGAGCTAGAATGGCTGGTGCAGGAAGTGAAACCAGCTATTACAGGGATAACAGAAACATGGTGATAGAGCAGTAATGGCAGGAGCATGGGTATTGAAGGCTCTGTGCTCTTCAAAGGCAGAAATAAAGGTAAAGGTGGTGGAGAAGCATTATATGTTTATGATGAGGTAGATTGTAAAGAAATTAGAGGTGATGGAATGGATAAAAGGGAATCTGGGTCAAAATCACTTTGGGGACGAAAGGTAACAGAGACTCCCCTGGGGCAGTGCTGGGGATGTGCTACAGACCCCCCAGGATCTGATCTGAATAGGGAGAGAGCCCTCGTTAAGGTTTTTAATGAAAGAAATACTGCTGGGATTTATGTGATTATGGGAGACTTTAACTTCCCAGATATAGGAGGGAGGACAAGTGCTACTAATAATAGTAGGGCCCAGATGTCTCTGGGTGTGAGAGCTGACAGATTTCTTCACCAAATAGTTGCTGAACCAACAAGAAGTGATGCCATTTTAGATCTAGTGTTGGTAAGAAGCAAGGACGGCATGAAAGAACTGGTTGTAGAGGACAACTTTTGTTTGAGTGATCATGAGTTAATTCAGTTTAAACTAAACTGAAGGACAAGCAAACTAGGTCTGCACTGGGGTCCTTGATTTCCAAAGAGCAAACTTCACAAAATTAAGGGACTTAGTATGGAAGTGGACTGGACTGAGGAACTCAAGGATCTGAATGTGGAGGAGGCTTGGAATTAATGTCAGTCAAAGCTATGTGAAGTCGGCATCCCAAGCAAGGGAAAAATTTGTAGAGAGGGTTGCAGGCCAAGCTGGATGAATAAGCATCTCAAACAGGCTAGTGAGAGAAAGCTGAAAGCCTACAAGGGATAGATCAGCAAAGAAAGCCACCTCTTTGCAGGGGTGCTGGGAAAACTTTTTCAGTGGGGGTGATGGCAGAAACCATGTATTTCGGTTATTATACTACTTCAAGCCAGGGGGTGCAGCAGCACCCCCAGCTCTCCTGACCATCGACAAAGTTAGCCTTGAAATTAGGCAAAGGTTTCTAAGCATCAGAGGAGTGAAATTCTGGAACAGCCTCCCAAGGGGAGCAGTGTCTGAGCTTGGTAAGTGTTTGCAGGGGATGTTATGACGGGACTGCCTGCCTGGCGTATGGCCCAATACTCCCAGCGGCCGGTGACTGGGCACTAGGTGGGGAGGGCTCTGAGTTACGACAGAGTATCCTCTCCCAGGGGTCTGGCTGGTGGGTCTCACCCACATGCTCAGGGTCTAACCGATTGCCATACCTGATACTGGGAAGGAATTTTACCCTGGGTCAGATTGGCAGAGACCCTGGGGCATTTTCTCTTCCTCTGCAGCATGGGGCATAGGTCACTTCCTGTTTTGAACTAGAGCAAAGGGTGGATTCTCTGTAACTTGAAGTCTTTAAACCAACATTTGAGGATATCAGTAACTCAGCCAGAGGTTGGGATCTGTTACTGGAGTGGGTGGGTGAGGTTCTGTGACCGGTGATATGCAGGGGGTCAGAATGAGATGAACATGATTGTTCATTCAGCCCTTAGAGTCTATGAGATGTCAGTTTCACACACACCAGCATCACACTGGAATTCACCCCACCCCCAAAACCAGCATCACAACGGTTGCCAACTTTCTAATCGCACAAACCCGAACACCCCTTCCTCGCCCCTTCCATGAGGTCCCATCTCTGCCCCACCCCTTCTCCGATGCCCCACCCCTGCTTGCTCCACCCCCCCTCCCTCCATCACTCACTCTCCCCCACCCTCACTCACTTTCACTGGGCTGGGGCAGGGAGGTGGGTGTGGGAGGTGGTTCGGGGTCCCGGTGGTGCTTACCGCGGCTCCCAGGAAGTGGCTGCCATGACCCTGCAGCCCCTAGGTGGCTAGAGAGGCTCCATGCGCTGCCCTCGTGCTTGCAGGCAACGCCCCCGCAGTTCCCATCGGTTTCCAGCCAATGGGAGCTGTGAAGCTGGCACTCGGGGTGGGGCAGTGCACGGAGCCTCCCTGGCCACCCATGTACCTATGGGTCTAGCGGCCGCTTCCGGGAGCTGCACAGAGCCAGGACAGGCAGGGAGCCCACCTTAGCCCCAGGCCCCCACTGTGCTGCCACCTGGACTTTTAAGGGCCCGGTCACCAGGGCCAACCGGAGCTGCCAGGTTCCCTTTTCGACTCGGCGTTCCAGTCAAAAAAACAGACGCCTGGCAACCCTACCTTTAAACCCATGCTCACCTCCACAGCCAGCCTGGCCTGGCCCAGAGTGCTCTGCACAGCCACCCCCGCCCAAGGCATAGCCCTCTGCCCAGCCTGGCTTGGCCCAGAGTGCTCTGCACAGCCACCCCCGCCCAGGGCATAGCCCTCTGCCCAGCCTGGCTTGGCCCAGAGTGCTCTGCACAGCCACCCCCGCCCAGGGCATAGCCCTCTGCCCAGCCAGTCCAGACCCAAAGCCAGAGTCCCCTGCCCAGCCTCCATGTGGTACCAGGGGCTGGTGCAGCCATGGGCTGGGTGAACAGCTGCGTGTTTGGGTCACTGACAGGTTTGGGCTGAACCAAATCCCAACATTTTGAAAATTTTCTGCAACACAAAACAATCCATTTCTGGTTGAGCCAAACATGTAACCCAGACTGGACTGGTTCAGGCCTTTGTCCAGGCCTAGCAGAGCCCCCCAGTCTCACTTTCAGCCCAGCAGTCACAGCACTTCCCAGGTTCAGTTCCCCCGTGCTGATAGGAAGGAGGGACTTGAACTGGGTCTCCCCCTTTGCAGGAGGGAGCTGTTGGAGCTGTTCCACTGTGTACAGTGCCTGCTCCAAGCCCCAGGCTATCGACTCAGTCTCATGCTCTCCCTGGCCCACTGACTATCCATTGTCACTAGGACGATGCCAGATGGCCACTGGGCCTTGCCCAGCATAGCTCGGCCTCACGTGGGGAACAGGCAGGGGGTATGAATGCATCCTTAAGGGATCGAATCTGAAAGGATGTTTCTCAGCCTTGTCTCTGATTCCTTGGGCCTGCTGGGACCCTGGCTGAAAAGGGCCACAGACCAGGGGACCAGGGAGTCAGTGCCACACTGCTCAGAGCACTTGCAGCTCTGAACTGGGACTATGACTATAATGATAATGACTATCACCCAATGTCATGCTTCAGGGCTGCAAGTCCTGCAGGGTCAAGAAGAATGTTCCCGCCCCATGCACAGCTGCCAGAAGGATTGAGGCAGTGAAGGTGGGGTCACTTTCCTCTGAAGCATCAGTGATCATCCACAGCTGGAAGGAAATACTGGATGTGGCTGCTGTGAGCTGATCCAGAGAATTCTGCCTTAGATACTTGGCTGGTGGGTCTTGCTCAGGGTCAAACCAATTGTCAGATTTGGGATTGGGGAGGAATTTCCCCCTCAGATTGGCAGGGACCCAGGGGGCGGGGTGTGTCTCACCTTCCTCTGCAGCATGGGGCATGGGTCACCTGCTGGGAGCACCTGGGCATGTCCCACCACCTCAGTTCCCTGCCATTGCAGGGGCCGGGCATTGGTGTGCCACAGTCTCCCATTCTCTGCCTCTGGCACATAACCATTTAGTCTCTAAGGACTGACATGCTTTGGTCTAAGTCAGGTAATTGAGTGAGTCCTGCATTATGTCAGGCTGACTGAGAGTGGAGTTGCTAGAAGGAGATGCTCAATCTTTGATTAGTGATGGAGAATCCACCCTGTGAGTTGCTCTAACATCAATTTCCCTCCTTATTAAGCATTTGCATGTTGTTCCCAGTTGGAATTTACAGCCATTGGTCGCCCACAAAGCAAACAGAGCTCTCAGACATGAAGTGTGCCCTCAGATGCTGTGGTGGCTGCCTGTTTTTGCAGAGAGCCTGAAGCCACACTTACCGGGGGACAACTCCTCTGACCCCCATGGGCTCATTGCAGACTCAGTGCCATGCCCAGTGGTGGCTGCATTGTGCACATTAAGCATTTCAGTGCTGATCTGGACTGGGGACAATGGTGGGCAGGCAGTGGGAAGGCACAGCCAGGACACAAGGAGAGGAGGAGGAGGAGGGGATCGAAAAGATGGCCTGAAAGGCTGGTGGGGATTCCCACTGAATGCAACAGTAACGCACTGAGCAAACAGCACCCACACGTTTCACTTCAAGCTGGTCAGAAAATGGGGAGATGTTTTCCCAGAAAATTCTGACTCTGTTGAAAAAATACAAACGTATTTTGCCACTAAAAAGAAAAAAAATCAGTTTTCTGTGGGGGTGAAGGTTGTCCTAGTGAAGAGGAGCGGCCCGTAGCCCTTCCCACCCACTCAGGGACTCCCACCGGAGATGGGCAGTGGTACGAAAGCCCCCCAGCCTGTGTGTGTGTGTGGGGGGGAATTCCCAGTGGACATGGGCAGGGATTTAGTGACTGTCTGTACTCAGTGCTCTCCCTCATGCCTCTGCCCGTCCAGGGGCTCCCATGCACACAGCCTGGAGGGAAAACCCACTTTGCATGGAGAGCACCCCAGCTAGTGCTCTGGTCCATGCTAGCCCTTACATGCCCAGACCCCACTGGGATCCAAGTGACCTATTGACCTTGGTTGTGAGCCCCCGGGAACACAGGCATCACCAGCTGGGGCCATGCTGTGGCCCCTCTAGCCCAGATGTTCTCTCCAACAGTGACCAGCACCAGATGCTGCAGAGGCAGGGGTAGGACCTGTGTGGTAGCAGTGTGTGGTAACCTGCCCCCCCAGCCCCAGGAGATCCATCTCATCCTGCTCGCTAATGCCTTAAGCCCCAAAGCAGGAATAATCTCCTTGTTGGTGTGAACTGTTATAACCCTGGACATGCTTGTACTGCAGAGAAGCTGCCTGTGCATCTTTATAAGCGGGTGCAGCTCTCGGCCTCAGTGACACCCTGTGGCAGAGAGTTCCACCGGCTCGTCACTCCCTGTGTGTGAAAAAGCATTTCTTTTGATCAGTTTTCAATTCCCCCTTTTAATCTAATTGACCAGCCCTTGTCCTTATGCTGTCAGAAGGGATACCCCCCACTTCTCCAGACCGGTCGGTATTATATAGACCCGGGTCCTGTCGTCTCTTAGCAATCCACCTTGTTTCCATCTCTCTCCAGAGAAGTTTTTCCAGCCCCTCATAATTCTAGCTGTACTACTAATATGCACTAGTCTCTGGGACGGGGTGCCCAGCACTGCACAGTGTCCAGAGGGGGCCACCCCATGGATTTATAAAGCAGCTTTGTGACATTTGCTGTGATTCTCCACCCCCAATATTAACTATGCTGTGATTCCCTGCACAGAGCCCTGCCAGAAGGAAGTTAGTCAAGGGGCAAAGCCACAGAGAATGGAGGCTCCGCACACCCTGCTCTCTGTGCCTGGCCTGGGGCTGCCCTCACACCCATGCTCTCTCCACAGGCCTCAGGTAATGTGCAGGGTGTAGGCCCCAGGCTTAGGTCACTATCCCGTCACCGCATCCTGAGCCCTGCATGGAGACGGCCGAGTTCTTGGCCCCTGGACTGACTCATCTCCATGGTGCATGGCAGCCCCTGGGAGGCAGCTGGGTTAAGCCTAAACCTGACCTCTTAGGTGTTTGCCTTTGCCCTCAGTGACCCCCTGCCTCCTCCTTTCCCCTCCACAGGCAGCCCTGCGGCAGCGCCTTTCCACCCTTCCCTCTGGGGGAGCTGCCATCTCGGGGAAGGGGCCCTGCCGCTTGTGATGGGGCCGGCCCAGCCGGGGGAGGGGGAGCTCCCCAGAGTGAGGCCCAGGGAAGAGGGGAGCGCCAGACCTCAGGGAACCCCCAAGTCCCAGCCAGCCAGCCCAGTGTGGACAGAGGAGGGGAGCAGTTCCCAGCTCGGTCTGCTCGCCAGTGTGCACCTGTCCCGGCGAGGGGCGGGGGAGGGAGCTGGCCCTGCGAAAGGGCTTTATCCCAAGGCATCCCCTCCCCCGCCTGCCCGCCCATCCGTCTGCACAAACTTCTGGGGCCTCCATGAAAGGAGCCCAAAGAAAAAGGATTAAGGTCCATCTCCCCCCTGCCGCTGGGAGAGCGGCCGCCCTGCACCCCAGCTCCCCCAGGCCGCACCGGGGACCGCTTCCCTGCCTTGCCCTGCAGCCAGCAGCTCCCAAAGTTGGGCAAGTGCCCCCCCCCCGCCCAAGCTGGGGAGCCCAGACAAGTACGGGATTGTCCCCGCTGGCCCCTTCCCCCAGCCGGGGAGAACAAAAGGAGCCGGAGCCGGAGCAGCAGCAGCGCCTGCCTGACTCCTTTGTGCCACTTGTGCTCATGCAAAACAGCACATTCCAGCTCGCCTGGCCCCTGCGCCCCCACCCTGGCCGGGAGCGCCCCAGCCCCCAAGCATCTTTTATCCCCCAACCCCCGAGAAACTGAGCCCTCCCCCCTAGGCCCCAGCTCGCGTCTGCAGTACAAAGGGCTGCCCCGGGGAGCAGGCCCACTGTGCCACGCAGGCCAGCAGCACCCCCTCTTCCCTGCCACCTCCCTGGCCAGCGAGAGAGCCACAGCAAAAGTTGACTTAGTTTCCCCTGACCGGGCACCCCCTCCCCCATCTGCACGGCACCTGCTCCCAAGTTGGAGCCAGGGCCGGCGCCCAGCCATGGGGCAGCGGGGGCGCTGGCGTGGGCCGCGCAGCACAGCTACTCACGGGCCGGGCGAGGCGACAGCTGGGGAGCCCCCCGCGCCAGCGCTGGGCTGGGGCTGACTGAGCAGAGCAGAGCGGCAAGCGGCCGGCCTCCCCCCTCATTGTATGGAGCAGGCATGCATGCAGCAATTTGCATTTTTTAAGCTTTTCATCACTGCACAGGCAGCGCCGGGAGTTTTCTCCCCCTCTCGCCGCCCAGCTCAAAATGGTGGCAGGGCTGGGTGGAGGGTGTCCCACACAGGCCGGGCTGCCCGGCATGGGGGGAGACAAGGGCCTTTCCCAATCCCCCCTCTTTTCTTTGTTTAGACGGTGACATTTGGTAGAGTCCTGGTTATTGATCACAACATTAAAGAGACAGTGACTGGGAGAGAGACAGAGCAGCCCAGAGACAGGGCGCAGCTGGGGGTAGGAGCCAGGCTGCAGGGCAGGGGGTAGGAGCTCAGGGATGGGGCACAGGGGTGGAGGGTAGGAGCTTAGGGATGAGGCAGGAGCCCAGATGGGGCATGTGGTGGGGCTGTTAGCCCAAGGACAGGGTGGGTGAAGGAACTCAGTGAAGGGTTGTGGGGCAGGGGTAGGACCCATCTGTCCTGTGGGATCACAGGACAGCATAGATGGTCAGAGGGGACTCTAGGCCTCTCTCTCCTGTGGGGTCATGGCCCCAATGCAAGTGGGTTTGAAGGGGCTCTGGGTCTGTTTTGCTTATGGGGAGCACAACCCCAGCATGGAGGATGGGGGTCTCTAGATCTGTCTCTCCTGTGGGGGTCACCGCCCCGGGGCTGGAGGTCTTTGGGTCTCTCTCTCCTGTGGGGGTCATAGCCCCAGGGCTGGGGGGGAGGGGCTGCTCTCAGCTGGTCTCTCCCATGGGGCCTAGGGTCTATGGGCCTGTCTCTCCTGTGGAGTCTGGGGGTCTCTGGCCTGTCTCTCCCATGGGAGTCACCAGGGGTGGCTCCAGGCCCCAGCACGCCAAGTGCGTGCTTGGGGTGGCATGCCGCAGGAGGCATTCTGCCCGTTGCCGGGACCAGTGGACCCTCTGCAGGCACGCCTGCGGGAGGTCAACCGGAGCTGCGGGACAGGCGACTGGCAGAGCGCCCCCTGCAACATGCCGCCCTGCTTAGGGAGGCGAAATGTCTAGAGCCGCCCCTGAGGGTCACAGCCCCAGGGCTGGGGGTCTCTGGGCCTCTCTCTCCTGTGGGGGGGGTCACAGTCCCAGGGCTGGGGTCTCTGGGCCTGTCTCTCCTGTGGGGGGGGGGGGTCCACAGCTCCAGGGAAGGAACAATCAGTTGCACACATACAAAATGGGAAGTGACTGCCTAGGAAGGAGTGCTGCGGAAAGGGATTTGGGGTCATAGTGGATCCCAAGCTAATAATAAATAATAATTTGAGATATACTTATCTCATAGAGCTGGAAGGGCTCTTGAAAGGTCGTCGAGTCCAGCCCCCTGCCTTCGTCAGCAGGACCAAGCTAAATATGAGTCAACAGTGTAACACTGTGACAAAAAAAAGCAAACCTCATTCTGGGATGTTTTAGCAGGAGTGTTGTAAGCAAGACATGAGAAGTAATTCCGCTCTACTCCGTGCTGATTAGGCCTTACCTGGAGTATTGAGTCCTTTTCTGGGCACCACATTTCAGGAAAGATGTGGACAAACTGGAGAAAGTCCAGAGAAAAGCAACAAAAATGACAAAAGGTTTAGAAAACATGAGCTGTGAGGAAAGACTGAAAACACTGGCTTTGTGTAGTCTAGAGGAGAGAAGACTGAGGGAACATAACAGTTTTCAAATACATAAATGGTTGTTACAAGGAGAAAAATTAACCTCTGAGGACAGGACAAGAAGCAATGGGCTTAAATTGCAGCAAGGGAGGTTTAGGTTGGACATTAGGAAACCCTGTCAGAGTGGTTAAGCACTGGAATAAATTGCGTGGGGAGGTTGTGGAATCTCCATCATTGGGGATGTTTAAGGGCAGGTGTAAGGAGGCGCTCTGGCTCCCTGCTGCGCCTGAGGGGGACGAGCCAGAGCAGGCGCCTCAGTGGGCGGAGTCAGCACGGCCTGTCCCCGCCCCCCGGAAGTCAGGGGGCGGGACAGGACGTATAAAAACCCGGCCCCAGCGCTCAGTTGGAGGCAGGTTGCCGGAGAGGACAGACACTGGTGCCCGGGCTCCCGCCGGGCCGGACCTGCCCTGCGCCCACTATCCCGAGGAGCGCTGGCCTGACCTGCCCCGCGCCCACTACCCGGAGGAGCGCTGCCCGGACCTGCCCCGCGCCCACTATCCCGAGGAGCGCTGCCCGGACCTGCCCCGCGCCCACTACCTGGAGGAGCGCTGGCCTGACCTGCCCTGCGCCCACTACCCGGAGGAGCGCTGGCCTGACCTGCCTCGCGCCCACTACCCGGAGGAGCGCTGCCCGGACCTGCCTCACGCCCACTACCCGGAGGAGCGCTGCCCGGACCTGCCTCACGCCCACTACTTGGAGGAACGCTGGCCGGACCTGCCTCACACCCACTACCCGGAGGAACGCTGGCCGGACCTGCCCCGCACCCACTACCCGGAGGAGCGCTGGCCTAACCTGCCTCACGCCCACTACCCGGAGGAACGCTGGCCGGACCTGCCCCGCGCCCACTACCCAGAGGAGCGCTGGCCGGACCTGCCCCGCGCCCACTACCCAGAGGAGCGCTGCCCGGACCTGCCTCGCGCCCACTACCCAGAGGAACGCTGGCCGGACTTGCCTCAGACCCGGTACCCGGAGGAACGTCGGCCTGACCTGCCGTGTGCCCGATACCCCGAGGAGTGGCCTGAGCTTCCCCACGACCGGTACCCGGAGGAGCCCATGGTCTGGGACCCCCCAGACGACACTGGCAAGGACCAGGTACCCAGAGAGGGGGAGGTTGGAAGTGGCCCAGGGATAGCCGACCCTGGTTTGGCTCCGGAAGAGCCCGAACCCATGTCAATGTGTTGCGGCCAGGATCCCCACTGACCGCAGCGGGTCTTGACCGCTGCTAGGACCCCGGGCTGGAACGCAGTGGAGTGGGAGGGCCTGCGTTCCCCCTGCCACCCGTAACCGGGTGGCAGACTCCCCCTCTTCCCGCCTATTGCCACTGCTCTGCCCTGACCCAAAGGGCCAGAGCGAATTAGACTTGTGTTTGGTGTCCCGCTCGAACCACGGGCTGGGCCCCGTTGACTTTGCCACTGCTCTGCCCTGACCCAAAGGGCCAGAGCGAATTAGACTTGTGTTTGGTGTCCCGCTCGAACCACGGGCTGGGCCCCGTTGACTTTGCCACTGCTCTGCCCTGACCCAAAGGGCCAGAGCTAATTAGACTTGTGTTTGGTGTCCCGCCCGAACCAAGGGCTGGGCCCCGTTGACTTTGCTACTGCCCTGCCCTGACCCAAAGGGCCAGAGCTAATTAGACTTGTGTTTGGTGCCCCGCCCGAGCCAAGGGCCCGGGCTGATACTGTGTTTGCTCAGCCCCTCCTAGGGGCCTGAGCCGGAACTATTACTGCCCCGCCCGAGCCAAGGGCCTGGGCTGATACTGTGTTTGCTCAGCCCCTGCTAGGGGCCTGAGCCAGAACTATTACTGCCCGGCCTGTCCAAGGGCCTGGACTGATACTGTGTTTGCTCAGCCCCGCTGGAGGCCTGAGCCTGAACTATTGCCGCCTGCCCTGTCCAAGGGCCGTGGCTTATTGACTTTGAGAGCCCCGACCCCGGCTAGAGGGCCGGGGCTCTACCCTGTTTACAGACCCTGTACCCCGCTCAACACCTGCAGAGGGCTAAGCCTACCCAGACTGCGGCGCGCAAGGAGGCGCCCTGGCTCCCCGCCGCGCCTGAGGGGGACGAGCCCCGACACAACCGGCTTACACATGGAAGCACCACTGGGAGTTACACAGCGCCAGGATGTGGGCACGGACCCTTAACACCGGTGAACGGGGGGCCGTGGGAGAGGGAGCCCCCTCCCCCGAGATGGACCTGTCCCACCTCGCCGCCCTTCTGACCGAGAACCAGGATCGGCAACAGGCGGCGCAGGCACGACGGCAAGAGGAGCAGCAGGCTGCCCAGTTTCAGCAGCAGCAGCTGCTTGTCAAGCAGCTGGGGACTCAACAACGCCAGCTGATCCAGGATCTGGTTCAGCAACAGCAGGAGTTCCAGCTGAAATGTCTCCAGCGCCTGGCAGCGGAGCGGGGGCCCCGAGAGGGGGTCCAGTCGGGGGGCACCGACGGCGGCCCGGGGCCCCGCCCACTGATCCGACTGACGAAGATGGGCCCGGGGGATGACCCGGAGGCCTTCCTGGTCACCTTTGAGCGAGTGGCTACCGTCGCGGTGTGGAACCCTGACCACTGGGCCTCCATCCTGGCGCCGTACCTGACAGAAGTGGCTCAGGCAGTCTACCGAGGCCTGTCTGCCGAGGCCGCCCAGGACTATGGGCAGGTGAAATCCGCCATCCTGGATGCCCTCGATGTGAGCCCGGAGATGTTTAGACAGCGGTTCAGGGGCCTGACGTATCCCACGGGGGCCCGGCCTCATATGGTGGCCCAAGAACTGCGGGAGACCTGTCGGCGGTGGTTGCAGCCCGACCTTCGAACGTCGGAAGAGCTAGCCGAGCAGGTGATCCTCGAGCAGTTCACCCACATCCTGCCACTGCGAGGAAGGGCCTGGGTCCTCCGTCATCGACCTGCAACACTGGCCGCCGCTGTCACCCTGATGGAGGACTTCCTGGCAGCAGAAGCCCCGATGGGCCCGACAGGCCGACCAACTCCACCAGGACCAGAACGTCCCGACCCCGGGAAGAAGGCGACACCCACTCAGGCTGCAGCCCCACCAGCATGGCCGGCCCAAACCCCAACGCCCGCTCCCCGGAAGGTGCCTGGGAACCCTGCCAGGGACTCCCCGAGGACCCGACCCCGAGTCGGACGACCTGACTTAGGGCCTTGTTTCTCCTGCGGCAAGTCGGGACATCTCCAGAGGGATTGCCCCCAAATGGAGTGTACCTATGGCCAAGTCTGCTCCGGGGAGGCTCGGGCCCGGCGCCGACAGCCCGCCAAGATTACGGCGCCTGTGATCGTGGAGGGATATCCAACCGTGGCCCTCCTCGACTCCGGTTGCGGACAAACTTTAATCCGCAACCACTTAGGTCTCCCAGCAGATGCACGCCTGGGGGAGATTCGTTTACAATGCATCCACGGCGACGTACGGCTGTACCCCAGCGCCTGGGCGAAACTGACAATTGACGGGGAGACCCGACGGATGGTGGTAGGTCTAGCACCGAACCTGGCCTATCCAGTCATCCTGGGCCGGGACTGGCCCGGGTTTCCGGCCGTCCTACGCCGACGTGCAGGGGGCAGCTGGGGTCCCGTACCAGCCTTAGAAGGAGAAGCCTCAGGAGGGAAGGATGATGAGCAGAGGCCCCTAGAAATGGAGGAGGAGGAGCTAGACCCCCCGGAGGACCCCTCCGCCGAGGGTGGGGACGATGCTCCCCCGGGCGAGGCCAGGGATCCCTCGGCCCCCACGGACTTCTGCCGGAACCAAAGAGCGGACCCCACCCTCAGCAAGGCATATGAACAGCTCGCCGCCGTGGATGGCACTATCCTCTATCCCGGGCGAGCTGCCCGGTGGCCACACTTTGAGTTGCACCAGAACCGGGTCGAGAGGGACCCACACACCAAGGAGCCCCGATCACAGCTCCTCGTACCGCGCTGTCATCGGCGGGCAGTCATGAAACTGGCCCATGACGTCCCGGCTGCCGGACATCTGGGTACCGAAAAGACCCTGGCCCGAATATTGGGGCGCTTCTATTGGCCGGGGATATACCGCGAGGTGAAGGACTATTGTACCTCGTGCCCGCAGTGTCAGTTGACTGCGCCAGCGAGGACCCCCAAGGCACTACTGATCCCGATGCCGTTGATCGAGACCCCTTTCGAGCGGGTGGCCATGGACCTGGTGGGACCCCTCCCTAAGAGTATTGCGGGGTACCAGTACATCCTCGTCATGCTGGATTACGCCACCCGGTTCCCCGAGGCGATCCCGCTCCGGAACATCACCGCCCGCACCATCGCAGGCGAGTTGGTTAAGGTCTTCGCCCGCGTTGGCCTGCCCTGGGAGATCCTCATGGATCAGGGGACCAATTTCACCTCGCGGCTGTTGGAGCAGGTGTGCAGGCTCCTGGGGATCAAGCAACTACGAACCTCAGTGTACCATCCCCAAACAGACGGCTTGGTAGAGAGGTTTAATTGCACCCTAAAAGATATGTTGCAAAAATTCTCCCCCGAAGACCTCCGCCGGTGGGACCAGCTACTCCTGCCCCTGCTCTTGGCGGTGAGAGAGGTCCCCCAAGCCTCCACCAAGTTCTCGCCGTTCGAGCTGTTATATGGCCGCCAACCGCGGGGCCTGTTGGACCTGATGAGGGAAACCTGGGAGCAAACCCCCTCACCCGCCCAGGGTCTCCTGCAATACGTGATCCAGCTCCAGGAGCGTCTCAAGCAAGCTGGGACCCTGGCACAGGCAAACTTAAAAGCCGCCCAAGAGATGCAGGCCCAGGCCTACAACCGGGATGCGCGTACCCGAGACTTCCAACCTGGGGACTGGGTCTTACTCCTCCTCCCCTCCAGCGAGTCCAAAATCTTGGCTCGATGGCAGGGCCCGTACAAGGTGGTGCGGAAGGTGGGCCCCATCACCTATGATATTCGTCAGCCCGGCCGGCGGAAAGAGCTTGAACGATATCATGTTAACCTCCTAAAACCCTGGCGGGAGCGGGAAGGATTGCTGATCAATCCCTGTCCACCAGAACCCGAACTCGGGCTCCAGATACCCACTACGGAGGAACCCGAGGGACCCCAGCTCGCGGAAACGCTGACCGAAGAGCAGCTGGAGCAAACCCGCTGCCTCCTTCAAGCCTTCCCTCGCACATTTACAGCCAAGCCCGGGTACACCTCCCTGGCCTATCATCAAATTCAGATGGAGCCAGGAGTGGTGACCCAGGCCACGACCAGGCCCCTGCCGTATCACCGAAGGCGAATCGTCGAAGACGACGTACGGGCAATGCTAGACTTGGGGGTAATTGAGCCGTCTCAAAGTGAGTGGCGTAGTCCCATCGTCCTGGTGCCTAAACCCGATGGCTCCCAGCGTTTCTGTATAGACTTTAGACGCGTAAACGCCATCTCCAAATTTGATGCTTACCCCATGCCCCGAATAGACGAGCTGCTGGCCCGGTTGGGAGAGGCTCGCTATATTACGATCCTGGACTTAAGCAAGGGGTATTGGCAAATTCCCCTGGATCCGGCCTCCCAGGAGAAAACCGCGTTTGCCACGCCGACCGGCCTGTACCACTTCACGCGGATGCCCTTCGGCCTTCATGGGGCACCCGCAACGTTCCAACGCTTGATGGACCGCCTCCTCCAAACACATCAGGACTACGCCGCCACCTATCTAGATGATGTAGTCATCTACAGTCAGCAGTGGGAGACCCACCTGGACAAAGTCGCCGCCGTCCTAAGGTCCTTGCGGGAGTCGGGGTTGACGGCCAACCCGAAGAAGTGTCGCATCGGCTGGCGTGAGACCACCTACTTGGGGTATACTGTTGGCAATGGACAGGTGAAACCTCTGGTGGACAAGGTTCAGGCCATTGCCGCCTGTCCACCGCCAACCACAAAGTGCCAAGTCCGCCAGTTCTTGGGGCTGGCGGGATATTACCGGAGGTTCATCCCCAAGTTTGCAGCGGTGGCCGCCCCCTTGACTGGGCTCCTCACTAAGGACAGCCCGCAACACGTACGCTGGACCTCCGAGTGTGACGAGGCTTTCCGGGCGCTTAAGGCAAGCCTCTGCAGCAAGCCAGTCTTGTTTAGCCCGGACTTCCAGCGCCCATTCATCCTACAAACAGATGCGTCGGAAGTCGGGCTCGGGGCTGTCCTCTCACAGGAGGTGGATGGGGAGGAGCACCCAGTTCTTTACATCAGCCGGAAGCTGTTCCCCAGAGAACAAAACTACGCAGTCATCGAAAAGGAGGCCCTCACGGCGAAATGGGCCTGCGACGCTCTGCGTTACCACCTCCTTGGGGCCCCATTCACTTTGGTCACGGACCACTCCGCCCTCCAATGGCTAGGCCGGATGAAGGACCACAATGCGCGGCTGCAACGGTGGTACCTAGCCATGCAGCCCTATGCCTTTGCCGTCCGCCACCGGGCCGGAAAGGACCACGCCAACGCGGACTTCCTTTCCCGCCTGGGGGACATGGACGAGCCTGGCCCCGTCGCCCGGGAGCCAGCCTTGGGGGGGTGTGTGTAAGGAGGCGCCCTGGCTCCCCGCTGCGCCTGAGGGGGACGAGCCAGAGCAGGCGCCTCAGTGGGCGGAGTCAGCACGGCCTGTCCCCGCCCCCCAGAAGTCAAGGGGCGGGACAGGAAGTATAAAAGCCCGGCCCCAGCGCTCAGTTGGAGGCATGCTGCCGGAGAGGACAGACACTGGTGCCCGAGCTCCCGCCGGGCCGGAACTGCCCCGCGCCCACTATCCCGAGGAGCGCTGGCCTGACCTGCCTCGCGTCCACTACCCAGAGGAACGCTGGCCGGACCTGCCCCGCGCCCACTACCCGGAGGAGCGCTGCCCGGACCTGCCTCGCGCCCACTACCCGGAGGAGCGCTACCCGGACCTGCCTCGCGCCCACTACCCAGAGGAACACTGGCCGGACCTGCCCCGTGCCCACTACCCAGAGGAGCGCTGGCTGGACTTGCCTCAGACCCGGTACCCGGAGGAACGTTGGCCTGACCTGCCGTGTGCCCGATACCCCGAAGAGTGGCCTGAGCTTCCCCACGACCGGTACCCGGAGGAACCTATGATCTGGGACCCATCAGACGACGCCGGGAAGGACCAGGTACCCAGAGAGGGGGAGGTCGGAAGTGGCCAGGGGGTAGCCGACCCTGGTTTGGCTCCGGAAGAGCCCGAACCCATGTCAGTGTGTTGCGGCCAGGATCCCCACTGACCGCAGCGGGTCTTGACCGCTGCTAGGGCCCCGGGCTGGAACGCAGTGGAGTGGGAGGGCCTGCGTTCCCCCTGCCACCCGTAACCGGGTGGCAGACTCCCCCTCTTCCCGCCTATTGCCACTGCTCTGCCCTGACCCAAAGGGCCAGAGAAAATTAGACTTGTGTTTGGTGCCCCGCTCGAACCACGGGCTGGGCCCCGTTGACTTTGCCACTGCTCTGCCCTGACCCAAGGGGCCAGGGCTAATTAGACTTGTGTTTGGTGCCCCGCCCGAGCCAAGGGCCCGGGCTGATACTGTGTTTGCTCAGCCCCTGCTAGGGGCCTGAGCCTGAACTATTACTGCCCGCCCTGTCCAAGGGCTGGGGCTTATTTACTTTGAGAGCCCTGACCCCGGCTAGAGGGCCGGGGTTCTACCCTGTTTACAGACCCTGTACCCCGCTCAACACCTGCTGAGGGCTAAGCCTACCCGGACTGCGGCGCGCAAGGAGGCACCCTGGCTCCCCGCCGCGCCTGAGGGGGACGAGCCCCAACACAACCGGCTTACAGCAGGTTAAACAAACGCCCTGTCAGGGCTGGTCTAGATAATACTTAGTCCTGCCAGGAGCACAGGGGACTGGACTAGACAACCTTTCACAGTCCCTTCCAGTCTTTTATGGAGGATGGGGCGGCTCTGGCTCTGGCGTTCCTGGGGTGTCACGGGCCCTGCACTGCTCCATCCTGACAAGGAGCGGCCCAGTGCTGGGGTTTCTCCAGGCTCCGTTCTCAGTGGAGGCTGGACACTTGGACAAACCAAGCGAGAGAGATGCTGGCACACAGCTGGGTCCTGCAGTGGGACTGGCCACAGCACGGGAACAGAGACAGAGTCAGCTGCCGGTACAGCTTTATTAATATGCAGGAAATAAATGGCCAGGAGTCTGTACAGTGACCGGCTTCCTGGCTCCAAATGCAGTCACCCCAGCCCCTACTCCACCCAGTCAGGGGGAGCCCTCAGTGCCAGGTCCTGAGGGCATGAGGCAGCAGCCTTCCAGTCCACCTCTCGCTCCTAGGCCAGGTCCCACAGGCTCCTGCTTCCCTGGCAGCTGCACCCCCACTCCTGCCGGCCCAGCTTCCTCAGTAAATATATTGTATATTATACATTCCTTAGTACTCGTATAAAGCTCCAGCCCAAAGAGCTGAATCCTCATGATGCTCCAGTCTGTCAGGCAGAGAATTTCCCACAATGCTCTAGTCCCCCAGCACAGAATGTCCAATGATGCTCCAGTATCCCCAGGAGGGAATGTCCTAGGATGCTCCAGTCCACCAAGCACAGAATTTCCCATGATCCTCCAGTCATTCCCAGCACAGTGTTTCACAATGCTCCAGTCCACCAGCCACTGAATTTCCCACAGTTCTCCAATCTCCCCAGGAGGGAATGTCCTATGATGCTCCGGTCTGCCACACAAAGACTTCCCATGATGCTCCTGCCCCCGGCTGATGGGGCTGCGCCACCCAGTGCCTTTGTGGGTGCCTTGCAGTAACCTGGTGGCTGCAGCTGCTCCAGGAGGGGAGTGGAACAGGCACACACACGTGCGCACAGGTGTGGGTCGACCCAGAAGCACAAATGGACATGTGCAGGCTGGCTGAGGGTGCAAAAGGGGCCTATGTGTGTGCATGTGCACATGTGCCAGAATCATTCCATGGGCAGACATGTCTGACTTGTGACACAGGGATCTCAGCACACTGCTCCATGCAGTGGGTGTTCATGTGCGTATGGATGAGTCATTACATGTACAGGTACAGCTGGCTGAGACAGGGATCAGTGTGGGCGTGGGCACGTGAAGGGACCATTGCACATGGAGTCAAGTGTGAGTGAGACAGGGATCAGTGTGTACGTGGGCGTGTGCATGTGATGGGGTCATTGGATGAGGAGAGGGGGTACCTCTGGGCCAGTGTGGAGACAGGGATCAGTGTGGTTGTATGGAGAGGTCATTACATAGGCAGGCATAGCTGGATGACAGGAATCTGTGTGTGTGTGTGTGTGTGTGTGTGCATGTGAAGGGGTTGTTGCATGTGGAGGCACGGCTGGGTGAGACAGGGATCAGTGTGTGCGTGGGCGTGTGCATGTCAAGGGTTGTGGCACATGGATGCACGGCTGGGTGAGACAGGGATCACTGTGGGCATGGGCACGTGAAGGGGTCATTGCACATGGAGGCACGGCTGGCTGAGACAGGGATCAGTGTGGTTGTATGGAGAGGTCATTACATGGGCAGGCATGGCTGGGTGACAGATCAGTGTGTGCATGGGCATGTGCATGTGAAGGGGTCATTGCATGTGACGGCACTGCTGGGTGATACAGGGATCAGTGTGTGGTGTGCATGTGAAGGGACTGTTGCACATGGAGTCAAGTGTGGGTGAGACAGGGATCAGTGTGTGCAGGGGCATGTGCACGTGACGGGGTCGTTGGACGAAGAGAGGGGGTACCCGTGGGTCAATGTGGAGACAGGGATCAGTGTGGTTGTATGGAGAGGTCATTACATAGACAGGCATGGCTGGGTGACAGGAATCAGTGTGTGCATGGGCGTGTGAAGGGGTTGTTGCACGTGGAGACACAGTTGGGTGAGACAGGGATCTGTGTGTGCATGGGCGTGTGCACGTGAAGGTGTCATTGCACGTGGAGGCACAGCTGAGTGAGACAAGGATCAGTGTGTGCGTGTGCACGTCAAGGGGTCGTTGCACATGGAGGCAGGGCTGAGTGAGACAGGGATCTGTGTGTGTGTGGGCGTGTGTACGTGAAGGGGTCGTTGCACGTGGAGGCACAGCTGGGTGAGACAAGGATCAGTATGCACGTATGTGCCAATCCTCATGGGAGCTCTGCTCTGCACGTGCGTGTAGGGCTCGGTGAGTGTGCAGGGCCAGAGGTGGGCACACTCGGAGTCTATGAGAGCAGGGTCCTCATGCTATTCAGGTGCAGTCCCAGGCCAGACCCACGGTGCAAGCCAGCCCCAGTGCTCTGACGCCCAGGCCAGATGGGTTTCCTGCCCACACCATCACTGTCCTTCCCCTCCCAGGCCATGGGGCGCTGCGCCCTCCACTGATACCCATCCCCCAGCCCACATGGTAGCTACAGGGCCCTAGTAGTCCCATGAAGGGTGAGGGGAGGACCCATGGGGCAGTGGCTGGAGGTCGTCTGGTGGCTCCATGCAGTGGGTGGGAAGGGGAGGATCCGTGGGGATAAACCTGTGGGGTGCGGTGCCAGGAGTCTGCCAGGGGCTCAGACTGTCCTATTCCTGGCAGCCCCAGGGCTCCGATCCTGCCCCACGCGGCCATGCAAGGCAAACAGCTTCCTGTGCAGGCTCCAGACCCAGCTCTGGGGGAGAGAGAGAGCAGGGTGAGTGCTGGGGGAGGGGCAGACAGACACATGGGGAGGGACAGATGGACAGCGACAGTGGGGGGCAGACGGACACAGAGTGGGGGAGGGGGACTAGACAGACAGACAGAGGCAGTGTGGGAGGGGTGGGCGCCCTGCCCGTATGCTGAAGCAGGGCAGAGGGACACACAGACTGATGGGCGCCCAGGGGGCGTCCCAGCCACTGTACCTCGGTGCCAGGGTCAGAGCGGGGTCGCCAAGTCGGGGGGTGTGTGGCCGTCTCTCTGGCAAACAAATAAAACACCATTTGTGAGGGTGCCAGGGTCACTGTGGGGAGGGGGAGAGGGAGGGAATGGGGCTGGGAACGTGAGTGGTGGGAAGGGTTGGAGTGGGAGGATCTCAGGGGAGGAGACCTTCGAGTGGAGCTGGGAGAGGGAGCTGGGGAGGAGAGGGGGTATCTGTGGGCCAGTGTGGAGGGTGGAGCTAAGGGAAAAGGTATGTGCGGCAGGGCGGGGGTGGGAAGGTTGGGGGTGCCCTGGTCCCATGCGGGGGACACAGCTGGTGGCAGAATGCCCCAGGGCAGCCCCTCCTAGGAGCCAGCAGGCCTGGGGACCTGCAGTGCCCAGGCTTGGGGCAGGGCAGGGCCGAGGATGGAAGGAGGGAAACAGTAACCAGCCTGGGGCCCCGCAGTACCCTGCCTACAGTGGTGTCCATCCCTGGCCACTTACCAGGCAAGACGGTAATGTCCCCCCCACAACACACCTTATGTTGTGCGTTCCCCCTGGCACTCCTGTGAATTCAAATGCTCCCAGTGCTCCCAGGAAAGATGCCAGCCCCTCCCAGACAGCACAGACAGAGACACAGAGAGAGACAGCCCACAAGGCAGACACACAGCCAGATAGACAGACAGACACCCACCCACCAGCCACCCATGCACAGACAGACACACAGAGAGCCAGAGACAGCCAGCTACGCACAGACAGACAGACAGCCCACCAGTGACAGACTGAGCCAGAGAGACACACACACAGCCAGCAACATCCACGACCGATGGACAGACAGACAGACGGCCGGCCAGACCCCGCTCTGTAGGACAGCCCCAACCCCAGGCAGCTCTGAGTGGGCAAAGTTAGGTGACAGCTGAGCCCTCTGGAGCCCCGAGAGCTGAGATGGGGATAGAGACAAAGACATACGCCTACCCCACAGCCCCTGCTCTTACCCCCGGTACTCACTGGCCGGCGTTGCACTGGGGCAGTGCCCCCTGGCGACTCTGCCTCCCTGGGGGACGGCTCCCCCAGAGCCAGAGCGGCTCCTGAGCCAGCGGCTGTCTCGGACGCTGCAAGAGAACCGGGGTGGGGGGTGAGGCCCAGGGACCCATGCCTGTGCCCGCCCACATGCATTGCTGGGCATCACCACAGTGACTGGGCTACAGACCACGGAGCCATGTGTCAACAACAGGAACCAGCGTTGCTCCAGCAGCCTCAGTGCGGGGGAGAGGCAGAGACCCCCCATGTGTCTCCCACAAAGCCAGCCCACCACGCACTGGCCCCACAGAGCCCCAAGCCCATCTGCCCCTTTGAAGCAGTCACGCCTCCCTGAATGCCAGGTGCCAGCAACATGTACCCTCCCCATGGAGCCAGCTGCCCCCCACGGTTCCACCGAGCTCCCCAGAGACACCACCCCTGCAATCCCCCTCGTCTTGCAGGCTCACCGCGGGGGATGTGCTTGACGTCCAGCTCCCACTCCTCCTCCTCCAGGTGCCCTGGCAGCGAGCAGGCCCCAGGGGAGCGCCCTGCCGCAGGGGGCACAGGGCTGGCATCGCAGAACAGGCCCAAGGGGGCAGGGCCAGGGCGGGGAGACGACGTGGCAGCTGGCGGGGAGCATGGAGCCCCGACCCAGGGGCTGAAGGAAGAGAGGGCCACCGAGGCACGGGTGCGGGTAGCTGCAGAGAGAGGGGATGAGAAAACACCAGGGGAGAGACCCTCCAGGCCCACAAAGGAGACACCTCTCTACCGCCAGAGACAGACAGCTCCCCAGGGAGAGACCGTTCCCAACCCTGCCCCCAGAGAGACAGCCTAAGAACCCCTCCCCTATCCAGGAGACCCCCATCGCCCCTGCTGCTCTCAGAGACACCCACCCGAGAGACTCCCTGCCATGCCCCTAAGACCCCCCCAGAGTGACCCTGCCATGATGACAGCCCCACAGCCCATGGCACCCCCGTGACCCAGCCCCCCTCACCTCTGCCTGTGAGCAGGCTGCTCAGCAGGGCCTGGCTGGGGCCCTGGACACTGACAAAGGGCTTGTCCCCGATGCCCATGGAGACCATCTCCTGTGTGCGCAGTTCTGGGCAGGACACAGAGAGAGATGTCATAACACAGCCACACACAGTGGGTCAAATCCCCCAATCTCACCCTGCTGGGGCCACTCTCCGTCCCATCCCCCTCCTTCCCCACCCCATCACAGCAGGGCCCACCCCCCAATCCCATCCCGCCAGGGCCACTCCCCATCCCATCCCCCTCCTTCCCCACCCCATCACAACAGGGCCCACCCCCCAATCCCATCCCGCCGGGGCCACTCCCCATCCCATCCCCCTCCTTCCCCACCCCATCACAACAGGGCCCACTCCCCAATCCCATCCCACTGGGGCCACTCATTGTGTCCCACCCCCCCTCCTCCTTCTCCACTCCATCACAATGGGGCTCACCCCCACATCCCATCCCACCGGGGCCACTCCCTCCATCCATCCCCCTCCTCCCATCCCACCAGTAGCCACATCCTCCATCCCACCCCCTTCCTCCTTCCCCACCCCATCTCAATGGGGCCCACCCCACCAAATCCCATTCTGCCGGGGCCACTTCCTCCGTCCCGTCCTCCTCCTTCCTCCCCACCCTGTGACGCTGCACCTTATAATGCTTTATAGAAATATGCTTATGAATGTAAATATGACATAACTGGAATATGATTTATGCTACATATGCCATGTAACATATCTTTGCAAAGATTATGTTCTACCGAATGCATTCATCCTATTTGTATGCATG
This sequence comes from Gopherus evgoodei, assembly GCF_007399415.2. Lineage (NCBI taxonomy): Eukaryota > Metazoa > Chordata > Testudines > Testudinidae > Gopherus > Gopherus evgoodei. The sequence continues at coordinate 33,571,076 of NC_044335.1, read as the reverse complement.
GATCATTTTTATATTTGAAGTTATGAGCGTTGGCTCTATGCTTGTGTTTAAAGTGTTTGCTGTAGAAAGCACCTAAGGTAGATTTGGTCAACATAGTGTGAAGGGTTTATTCAAGTAATTGGGAGTACTTGGCCAACAACGGACCTTGGTAGACGCCAATCCACATCTGAGCTTTCCTGGGAACATTCGGGCTAACATGGCATTGGCCTATAAAGAATGAAGTCATGCATAGACATGTGACTTGCCCATGTGACTCCAAAACTCCATCTTGTAGCTGTAATTCTACATAGGGGGAGAGAGCGGTTTCCACCCACAAGAGGGAGGCAAAAACCCCTCCATTTTGTCTCCAGCTGGCTCAAGAGATGGCCTCTCCACCCCAAAGGATGCCTGAGAGAAACTGGAACAAAGGCTAGTAACTACAGGGGTGTGAGTGATTGCTGGACCCAGACTAGAAGGAGGTTAATCTGTCAAAGAAGCTTATTGGAACATCTCTGAGGGTGAGATTTACCTGCATTCAGTTTCCTATTATGTTAGGCTTAGTCGTGCGTGTTTTATTTTATTTTGTTTGCTAATTCACTTTGTTCTCTCTGTTATTACTTGGAACCACTTAAATCCTACTCTCTGTATTTAATAAAATCACTTTTTACTTATTAATTAACCCAGAGTATGTATTAATACCTGGGGGCGGGGGGCAGGTCAGCTGTGCATATCTATCTATCAGTGTTATAGAGGGTGAACAATGTATGAGTTTACCCTGTATAAGCTTTATATAGGGCAAAAGGGATTTATTTGGGGTTTGGATCCCATTGGGAGCTGGGTATCTGGGTGCTGAAGACAGGAACACTTCTTAAGCTGTTTTCAGTTAAGCCTGCAGCTTGTGGGGGACGTGGTTCAGACTTGGATCAGTGTTTGCAGCAGGCAAGCGTGTCTGGCTCAAACAAGGCAAGGTAGTGAAGTCCCAAGCTGGCAGGGAAAATGGGCTTAGAGGTAGTTTAGGCACATCAGATGGCAGTCCCAAAGGGGTCATCTCAGCAGGGCCCATGCCTCGCATCCTCTCCCCTACCTTGTCACAAGGCCCACAGGTGTCCTCATGCGTTACACCAAGAGCCATGTCCCCCCACCCATCCCACCTCCTCATCTTGCTACGCTAGTGTCCGTGTCCTCTTGCTTCCCACAACCCATCACAATGAAGGTTACCCCTTGCCCCCATCCTGACATGCCAGGGCCCATGTACTAACCCAACAACCTCATCCCTCACGCCCCATCTCACTGCAGCCCTGGATCTCATCCTATATGTCCCCCCATACCATCCCCACCTACCCTTGCTGAGCGTGGCCTGCCTCCACAGCAGCTGGGCCACGGCACTGGTCCACTTGTGCTTCACCTCGGGTGAGGAGGCCTGCAGCGTGTAGGCCTCACGGAGCTTGCGACGCCGGAACCAGAGCTCAAATCGCAGCCCGCTCTCCCCGATGTTTTCCGTCAGCCCCATATCTGCTGTCTGGGGGGCAGACAACATGGCCAGGAGATGAGACATACCTTGAAGGCCTGTTTGCAGTGCAGAGGGGGACCCATGGGGGAGGTAGTGCTAGGGGAAGAATCCTATGGGGGAGGGGAGGTGGTCCCCCGGGGCAGGGTGGGATGAGCCAGCACACCTTGAAGGCCTTTTGCAGCGGGGGCGATCCCCTGGAGTGGAGCAGGGTGGGATAGGGCAGGGATCCCATGGGGCAGGGCAGAATGAGGGAATGAAGGCAGGGGGAGGGGATCCCATGGGGCAGGGCAGAGCGGGGGGAACATGGCAGGGGGAAGGGATCCTATGGGGCAGGGCAAGGCAGGGGGAGGGGATTCCATGGGGTGGGGTGGGGGGAACAAGGCAGGGGCAGGAGATCCCACAGGGGAAGGCAGCGCACCTTGTAGGCCTGCTTGTAGACATAGACGTCCAAGCCACCCTCGGTGCCCTTGCGCTTGCTGAAGAGCAGCAGCTGCTCGAAGAGGAAGACATGCCGATGGCACTTGCGGCGCCCACGCAGCACGGTGAACTCGTCCCGGTGCAACAGCTGCCCCTGCGCCTTCAACTCCAGCTGCAGGGAAAGGAGACACCGCGGGCAATGGGCAACCTTCCCTGGGCCAGGCTCGCTGCCCCCCAGGGACAGAGCAGTGCATGCTGGGAGAGCTCCTTGCCACCCCCTCGGGTACGGATGGAGCTGTGCATGCTGGGAGAGCCCCCAGCCACCTGCTCAGTTAGGGATGGAGTAGTACATGCTGAGCGCGCCCCTGGGATCCCATCCTCCCGGAGACACAGCAGTGCATGCTGGGATGGCCCTTGCCTACACTCACCTCACAGCCCCGGATCTGCTCCATGGCCAGCAGGTTCCTGCCATGCTGTACCTGGGACTCCAGCAGCTGCTGCGCTGCCCGCAAGGCCTCACGCTCTGACACCTGCTCCATGTCCGTCTCCTGCAGCAGCTCCTCCAGAAAGCGCCCATAGCGTTCCAGCTGCTCCAGGGGCCTCTGCAGGGCACTTGCTAGCGCTGTGTCCTCCCAGGGACCTTCTAGGCTGCTGTGTACTGTCTGGGGGGAGGAGAGGAGCTGAGCATGGAGCCCACAAGCCAGGCTACTGCACCATCACTGGGGCTTCCAGATCCCAACAGCTGCCCAGACCAAGGAACAGAACCCATAAATCCTAGCTCCCAGACCCCAGCTCTAACCACTAGACCCACTCCCTTCCTAACACCAGGGCTAGAACCCAGGCGTGCTGGCTCCCAGATCCCAGCTCTAACCACTAGCCCCACTCCCCTCCTAGCATCAGGGCTAGAACCCAGGAGTGCTGGCTCACAGATCCCCTCGCTCTAACCACTAAATCCCACTCCTAAATCCCAGAGCTGAGGATAAGGACATAAGAAGGGTCACAATGGGTCAAACCAATGGTCCCTCTAGTCCAATATCCTGTCTTCTGAAAGGCGCCAGTGCCAGGTGCTTCAGAAGGAATGTTACTGAGTGATCCATCGCCTGTCACTCAGTCCCAGCTACTGGCAGTCAGAGACTCTCTGTTAGGGACACTGAGAGAATGGGGTTGCATCCCTGACCACCGTGGCTAATAGTCGTTGATAAATAAGTTCATGGAGGATATTCTTTTTTTAACCCAGATATATTTAGGCCTTCACCACATCCCCTGGCAACAAGTTCCACAGGTTGACTATGCACAGTGGGAATAATTACTCTAGTCTGTTTGTCTGAAAACTGCTGCCTATTAATTCATCAGGTGACCCCTACTTCTTGTGTTATGTGAAGGAGTAAATAACACTTCCCTATTCACTTTCTCCACACCATTCGTGATTATATAGACCTCAATCATATCCTCTCTTAGTCATCTCTCTTCTGAACAGTACCAGTCTTTCTAATCTCTCCCCATATGGAAGTTGTTCATTACCTCTAGTCATTTTTGTTGCCCTTCTCTGTACCTTTTCCAATTCCAATATATCTTTTTTTGACATGGGGCAACCAGAACTGCACGCAGTGTTCAAGATGTGGGTGTACCATGGATTTATATAGTAGCATTATGATATCATATTTTCTATCTCTTTCCTAATAGTTTGCTTTTTTGACTGCCGCTGCACATTGAGTGGATGATTTCAGAGAACTATCCAGAATGACTTCAAGATCTCTTTCTTGAGTAGTAACAGCTAATTTAGACCCCATCAGTTTGTATGTATAGTTGGGATTATGTTTTCCAATGTGCATTACTTTGTATTTATCAATGCTGAACTTCATCTGCCATTTTGTTGCCCAGTCACCCAGTTTTGTGAGATCCCTTTGTAACTCTTCACAGCCAGTGTTAGACTTAGCTATCTTGAGTAGTTCTGTATCATCTGCAAATTTTGGCACCTTACTGTTTATCCTTTTTTCCAGATCATTTATGAATATGTTAAACAGCCCTGATCCCACTATAGATCCTTGAGGAACCCTGCTATTTACCTCTCTCCACAGTGAAAACTGAACATTTATTCCTATCCTTTGTTCCCTTTCTTTTAACCAGTTATTGATCCATAAGAGGACCTCCCCTCTTACCACATGACAGTTTACTTTGCATGACAGCCTTTGGTGAGGGACCTTGTCAAAGGCATTCTGAAAGGCCAAGTACAATATATCCACTGGATCACCCTTTTTCCACATGGTTCTGCCCCTTCTCAGAGAATTCTAGTAGATTGGTGAGGCATGATTTCTCTATACAAAAACATGCTGACTCTTCCCCAACAAGTCATGTCCATCCATGTGTCTGATAATTCTGTCCTTTACTACAGTTTCAACCAGTTTGCCCGGTACTGAAGTCAGGCTTACCGACCTGTAATTGCCAGGATTGCCTCTGCAGCCTCTCTTTTAAAAATTGGTGATACATTAACTACTCTGCAGCTGTCTGGTATGGAAGCTGATTGAAACGATAGGTTACAAACCACAGTTAGTAGTTCTGCAATTTCACATTTGAGTTCCTTCAGAACTCTTGGGTGAATACCAGCTGGTCCTGGGGAGTTATTGCTGTTTAATTTATCAATTTGTTCCAAAACTGCACTGCTACAGGCTGGAGACCGACTGGCTAAGCAGCAGTTCCACAGAAAGGGACCTGGGGATTACAGTGGACAAAAAGCTGGATATGAGTCAATAGTGTGCCCTTGTTGCCAAGAAGGCTAACGGCATATTGGGCTGCATAAGTAGGAGCATTGCCAGCAGATCGAGGAAGTGATTATTCCCCTGTATTCGGCACTGGTGAAGCTACATCTGGAGCACTGTGTCCAGTTTGGGGCCCCCCACTACAGAAAAGATGTGGATAAATTGGAGACAGTCCAGTGGAGGGCAACGAAAATGATTAGGGGGTTGGGGCACATGATTTATGAGGAGAAGCTGAGGGAACTGGGCTTATTTAGTCTGCAGAAGAGAAGAGTGAGGGGGGATTTGACAGCATCCTTCAACTACCTGAAGAGGGGTTTCAAAGAGGATGGAGCTCAGCTGTTCTCATTGATGGCAGATGACAGAACAAGGAGCAATGGTCTCAAGTTGCAGTGGGGGAGGTCTAGGTTGGATATTAGGAAAAACTATTTCACTAGGAGGGTGGTGAAGCACTGGAATGGGTTACCTAGGGAGGTGGTGGAATCTCCATCCGTAGAGGTTTTAAAGGCCCATCTTGACAAAGCCCTGGCTGGGATGATTTAGTTGGGGTTGGTCCTGCTTTGAGCAGGCGATTGGACTAGATGACCCCGTGAGGTCTCTTCCAACCCTAGTCTTCTATGATTCTATGAAAACCCCCTTTACTCACACCTCAACCTGGGACAGTTCCTCAGATTGGTCACCTACAAAGAATGGCTCAGGTGTGGGAATCTTCCTCACATGCTTTGCAGCGAAGACCAATGCAAAGGATTTGTTTAGCTTTTCTGAAACCTCATCTCCCTTGAGCGCTCCTTTAGCACCTCAATCGTCCATTGATTGTTTGGCAGGCTTCCTGCATCTGATGGATTTAAAAAAAGATTTGCTGTTCGTTTGTGTGTCTTTTGCAAGTTGCTCTTCAAATTCCTTTTTGGCCTGTCCAATTACACTTTTACATTTGACAGGATAGAATCCAAGAGTCCTAAACTCCCAGCCCTGCCTTGCCTAACCATTAAACCCCACTCCCCTCCCAGAGCTCTGAGCTTCTCCATGGGTACACGCAAGCAGCACAGTACCTTGTGGGCAGCTTGCTGAGAGGCCAGTGCTGCATCGAGCTTCTGCCGGTTCTTCACGTAGAGGGCATAGAGACTGAACTGGTCCGCCTGGCGCAGAGAGTGACAGGGGAATTAGAGCCAACTTCAGTGTCACCACCTCCCCACAGCACAGGGCACACGGGGGAGACACAGAAGGGCAGGGCCAATGCAATTAGAGCAGCATCCCAGGGCAGATGGGCTATGGGCCCCTGCAAGGGTCTGCGGGCATCTCCTGGGGAGACGACGGGGGTGCCAGCGAGCAGCACTCATGCCTTAGTGCGGGGAGGTGCCTGGGAGAGGGGAGGTCCAGGGGGAGAGTGTGGGTCCCCAGATGGGTCATGGGGCTGGACACTCACGTATCGCAGGAAGCAGCCCCCTGCACGGAGAGGATGGCTGGCGCAGCCCTGCAGCTCCTTCAGGAAGTAGGTGCGGTGGAAGCCCAGCAGCCGGTCACGGGTGCCCTCCAAGGCACCGCACTCGCGTTTCAGCTCGGGGGGTAGCTCCTGGCACCCCGACTCCTGGGGCAGCAACTCAGCCAGGCAGCCTAGATACTCCTGCTCCGAGGCAATCAGCTCTGCCACCAGCCGCTGCTGGGCGCTGGGCAGGAGAGGGGATAGGCATCAGTGAGGGGCCCTGTGCCCTACCCTGTGGGTGCTGATGAGCCTCCCGCCCTGGGGCTCCCCTATGTGCCGCCCATGGGTCACCCAGCCCGGTACTCCCCTCAATCCCGTGGGCATCGATAGCCCTCCCATGGGTACTGAGGTGCCTTGCGCCCCAGTGCCCCCACACCCTCACAGGTGCCAATGGGCCCTCCACCCCATGGGCACCAACAGGTGGGGCCAGGGCGCACTTCTCTCAGATGGGGCAATGGGTCCCGATGTGTGGAGTATTTGGGTCCCAGTGCGTATGTGGGGTGGCAGTCGTGGGAGGGGGCAGTGCCCAGAACTGCAGGGTCCTGGTCTAGTGCAAATACCTCTCCTCCAGAGCAACTCACCCCAGGCGGTGTTTCCGCTCAGTGCTGGGCATGCCCCCCCACGGCGCTTCGGCTCTCTGGGCGCTGCTACGAACCAGCATCACGTGCTCCCGGGGCGAGCAGGTCCGGTCCACTACCTCCTGGCTGCTCACTTCCAGTCCCCGAATGAGGACGCTGGGGCGGGGAGGGCCGGGCTCGCTCAGTGCCCTCTGCGTGCTGGGGGGACCCTTTGCAGGATGCTGGCAGGAGGGCAGTGTGCCCAGAGGCAGCGTGGGTGCCTGAAAGAAGGCAGCGGTGGAGGAGCTGATGGGAGGGGGGCTTTGTTCTTCATCACTGTTCTCCATGGGGCCCCTGGAGGATGCTAGTGAGTGGCAAGAGGGCACCTCACACAGGCCAGGGGAGAGGCTGCCCGGTGGAGGCAGCAAGCAGCTCAGGCTGCGGGAGGAGCCCAGGCCGGTGCCCAGACCCCTCATTGGGCGCTGCGGTGAGCAGGAGGCGCTGGTGCTGTCAGCCCGGCGCCGGGGCTGGGGTCCAGACTGCAATGCCACTTCCAGCCGCCGCTGCAGGAGGCGCCCCAGCTCCTGGCAGCGGGCCCGGCAGCGCCCCAACTCCCGCAGTGCCCAGGGACTCTGCACTGCCAGCCCATGCATCTCCTGGAAGGCGCTGTCCGAGATCTCGCCATGCTGCTGGCAGTACCGGCCCAGCGTCCCCAGCACCATCTCTGGCCCTGCGCTGTCCTCAATGGCCGACAGGCACCGGACGCCCTCCAGGGCCCAGTCCTGAGCCTACGAGAGACAGTGGGAGAGATGGGGTCAGAGTGACATAGGCCAGGAGGGACAGGGCGCCGGGGTCAGAGTGATGCAGGCCATGGGGGGATGGGGAGTCGAGGACAGGGGGCAACGGGGAGCCGGGACAGCCCTGCAATGGAAATGGGCAGGAACAACAAACGGACCCAGGAAATCACCCCCACTCCAATGTGTGATGCTGCCCTGGGGGCATCCACACCCGCCTCTGGCATGGATAGTGGGGTTGGGCTGCCTGTGATGTGGGATCTGCTCCCCCTGCCAGGAACACCTCCTGGGCTGAACTAAGCTGGATGCTAAAGGGGAAAGGAGGGACAGGGCAGGCACAGATAGACAGACAGAGGGGGCAGGCACAGACAGACAGAGGGGGCATGACTGAGCGGCTGGCACCTGCTGCAGGAAGCGGTGCAGCCGCAGGGCATTGTGCATGGTGTGCGCACAGCTCTCCAGCCGGCGCTCGAAGCTCTCCAGCTGCTGCCCCTCAGCTGCCAGGTCCCTGTCACCAGCCAGATGCAGAGCCTCGTGCCCCCGGGCCAGCCATTCCTGGGAGAGAGAGGAGGAGATCGGGCAGTGCTGTCCCTCCTACACTCCAGACACCTGCCAGCACAGAGTGCCCCGCGGAGCTGATGCACCACAGATGCAACTCCCACCCACTCCCATACGGAGCACCCCATAGAGCACATGTCCCCCCAGTATAGAGTCCCCACAGACCCAATGCACACCCCACAGCATAGAGCCAGTGTTCTCCCACTCTCAGTATGGTGCATCCTGCAGAGTCAGTGCACCCCTTACCCCCATATGGAGTCAATGCACCCCCTCAACCCCATATGGAGCACCCTGCAGAGCCCATGTCTCCCCCACTATAGAGCCCCCTACAGACCCAATGCACACCCCACAGCATAGAGCCAGCTCCCATCCACCCTTAGTAAGATATTGCCTGCAGAGCAGATATCCCCTCAGTACAGAGTGCCCGGCAGAGACCCATTACCCACCCCAATACAGGGAGCCCACAGACCCAAATACACACCCCACAGCATAGAGCAACAGGAGAGCAAAATGCCTGCTCACCCTCAGTATGTCACACCCTGCAGAGCCGATGTCCCCCAAAAACAATGTGCCCCGCGGAGCCGACGCACCACCCCCCATCAGTACGGTGGGCCCCGCAGAGCCAATGCGCCCCCCCACCCTCAGTATGGTGCACCCCTCAGAGCCAATGTACCCCCCATCCTCAGTATGGTGCACTCCTCAGAGCCAACATGCTCCCCCACCCTCAGTATGGCGTGCCTCTCAGAGCTCCCCCTTTGGTATGGTGTGCCCCCCAACCTCAGCATGGTGCATCCTGCAGAGCCGATGCAGCCACCCCCGCCCCCGTCTTCGCTATGGCACACCCTGCAGAGCTACTGGACTCTCCCACCCTCTATACAGCTCACCCCAGAGAGCCAACGCAACTCCCCCACCCTCAGTATAGCACGCCCCACAGAGCCAACGCAACTCCCCCACCCTCAGTATGGCACGCCCCACAGAGCCAACACAACTCCCCCACCCTCAGTATGGCATGCCCCACAGAGCCAACGCACTCCCCCACCCTCAGTATGGCACACCTCTCAGAGCCAACGCACCCCTCACCCTCCCACCCTTGGTATAGTGCACCCCTCAGAGCCAACGCACCCCTCACCCTCCCACCCTCGGTATAGTGCACCTCTCAGAGCCAACGCACCCCTCACCATCCCACCCTCGGTATAGTGCACCCCTCAGAACCAACGCACCCCTCACCCTCCCACCCTCAGTATAGTGCACCCCTCAGAGCCAACGCAACTCCCCCACCCTCAGTATGGCACGCCCCACAGAGCCAACGCAACTCCCCCACCCTCAGTATGGCACACCTCTCAGAGCCAACGCACCCCTCACCCTCCCACTCTTGGTATAGTGCACCCCTCAGAGCCAACGCACTCCCCCACCCTCAGTATGGCACACCCCTCAGAGCCAACGCACCCCTCACCCTCCCACCCTCGGTATAGTGCACCCCTCAGAGCCAACGCACTCCCCCACCCTCAGTATGGCACACCCCTCAGAGCCAACGCACCCCTCACCCTCCCACTCTTGGTATAGTGCACCCCTCAGAGCCAACGCACCCCTCACCCTCCCACCCTCGGTATAGTGCACCCCTCAGAGCCAACGCAACTCCCCCACCCTCAGTATGGCACACCCCTCAGAGCCAACTCACCCCTCACCCTCCCACCCTTGGTATAGTGCACCCCTCAGAGCCAACGCACCCCTCACCCTCCCACCCTCGGTATAGTGCACCCCTCAGAGCCAACGCACCCCTCACCCTCCCACCCTCGGTATAGTGCACCCCTCAGAGCCAACGCACCCCTCACCCTCAGTATGGCACACCCCACAGAGCCAACGCAACTCCCCCACCCTCAGTATGGCACACCTCTCAGAGCCAACGCACCCCTCACCCTCCCACCCTTGGTATAGTGCACCCCTCAGAGCCAACGCACCCCTCACCCTCCCACCCTTGGTATAGTGCACCCCTCAGAGCCAATGCACTCCCCCACCCTCAGTATGGCACGCCCCACAGAGCCAATGCACCCCTCACCCTCCCACCCTCGGTATAGTGCACCCCTCAGAGCCCCACAGAACCTATGCCAGCCCCCAGTACAGAGCGCCCCACAGAGTCTATGCCAGCCTCCTGGTACAGAGCGCCCCACAGAGCCAATGCCAGCCCCCCAGTACAGAGCGCCCCACAGAGCCTATGCCAGCCCCCAGTACAGAGCGCCCCACAGAGCCTAGGCCAGCCCCCTGCTACAGAGCGCCCCACAGAGCAAATGCCAGCTCCCCAGTACAGAGCACCCCTCAGAGCCAATGCCAGCCTCCTGGTACAGAGCGCCCCACAGAGCCAATGCCAGCCTCCTGGTACAGAGCGCCCCTCAGAGCCAATGCCAGCCCCCCGGTACATACTGCCCTGCAGAACCTATGCCAGCCCCCCAGTACAGAGTGCCCTGCAGAGCTGGCACCCCCTGATATGTAGTGCCCCACAGAACCAGGCAGTGCCCTCCCAGTATGCAGCGCCCCACCCACACTCTTCTCCTCAGGATTCCTCCCTGCAGCCCTCAAGTGGGTGAGAGATGTGTCTCACCTTGGCGAGGGTGTGAAAAGCATCAAACTTCATCAGCATCTCCTCCACGACCAACACCGAATCCCCCATCTCCATGGGGGTGAAACCTGCCAGCGCCTGCTCCCCATGGTCAGCCAGCCAGCCCACAGCCTGCCAAGACAGAGGGTGAGAGCAACAAGAAGGGGCAGGGGGGCAGGCATGTGGGGGTCAGCACTCCAGGCATGGCGGGGCAGCGGACATGGGGGCTGCCAGACTGCTGGGCACGGGAGTTGGGAGGGGATCTTGGGGAGGGGGTCAGAACCCCAGGCACAGGGGTGGCAGAAGACAGGGAAAGTTTTGGTGCCAGATAGGGAGGGGCACATGGAGGAGGTGTCAAAGTGCCAGGCATGGGGTAGATGAGGCATGTGGGGGCAGCATGCAGCAGGTATGAGGGCTGTCAGTGCTCTGGGCGCGGGGTGGGGAGGAAGGTGAAACACAAAGCAGCACAGTGGGGGGGTAGGGAGGGGGGAAGGTCACCGGGGAAGGTAACAGAGGGGTAGTACCTGTGTCAGCTGCCGGCAGCCCCTCTCCTGCTCCAGCTGCCCCAGGCGCCGATTGCTGAGCTGCACCAGCCTATGAATGGCATCGTCCACCTCCTGATACAAGCTGGCAGCCCTTGCGGCCTGGGCACTGGGCACGGGAAAGGACATCAGCCCCTGCCCCACGTGCTGCCCTTTGTGCCATACCGCTGCCCCACGCCACCCCTCGCACCATAGCACTGCCCCATGCACCATTCCCCCTGCCCCATGTGCCGCCCCTCATGCCGTACTGCTGCCCTACGCGCAGCCCCCAGTACCACGTGCCGCCCCTCGCACTGTACCGCTGCCTCATGCACCATTCCCCCTGCCCCATGTGCCGCCCCTTGTGCCATACCGCTGCCCATGCGCCGTCCCTCGTACCGTACCGCTGCCCCATGCACCGTTCTCCCTGCCCCATGTACTGCCCCTCGTGCCACACCGCTGCCCCATGCACCATTCCCCCAGCCCCGCATGCCGCCCCTCATGCCGTACTGCTGCCCTACGCGCCGCCCCCACTACCACACACCGCTCCTTGCACCGTACCGCTGCCCCATGCACCGTTCTCCCTGCCCCACGTGCCGCCCCTTGTGCCATACCGCTGCCCCATGCGCCGCCCCACACGCAGCCCCTCGTGCCACACCGCTGCCCCATGTGCTGTTCCCCCAGCCCCACGTGCCGCCCCTCATGCCGTACTGTTGCCCTTTGCACCGCCCACTGCCCACGCGCTGCCCCTCATGCCATACCGCTTCACCATGCGCCGCCCCACACGCCGACCCCCAACCCCATGCACCCCCCCACTGCCAACCCCACACTTGCCCAGCCACCCCCATGCTGCCAATTCCATCTAGCCACCGCCCCGCCCCACCAGCCCCCCACACTGTGGCCTGGGGACAGCAAATAGCATGTCACTCCCTGCCTCTCACATCACCACGCCACCAACCTCGTCACCCCCCACTTGCTCCGCCAGGCCACAGGGTATGGGGAAGCTTCTCAGGCCAGTGTGTGCATAAAGGGGGCAGAGACCACCTCTCCCAACTACAACGGGTGAACTCCGGCACAGAGGCCATCCCCCAGCACAGGCTGTGGCGACAACCCGCATGTCGGGCCCAATCCCCTCCCACTGTTAGGCCTGGTCTCCCCTCCCCTCCCGTGTGGAATGCGGGACAGGGGTCACCTGCAGGTTCCTGGTGGGGGAAGTCGAGCCAGCAGGGACCCCCCGCTGCTCTGCAACTCCAGCAGCCATGGGTCTGACAGCAGCTTCTGCATGGCATCCTTGTGCCCAGAGATCTGCACAGAAAGCGCCTGCGGGCACATAACAGTGAGCAATACAACACACCCCCGCACAGCCAGCCTGGCCCGGCCCAAAGCCTCCAGCACAGCCTGGCCTGGCCCAGAGCCACCCAAACAGCCAGTCTGCTCCAGAGCCCCTGCCCAGCCATCATGGCCTGGTCCAGAGCCCCCACAAACAGCCAGCCCAAAGCCCCCCACCCAGCCAGCCCAGAGCCCACCACCCAACCAGCCCAGCTCAGGGCAGAGCCCCCCCTGAACAGCCAGCTTGGCCCAGAGACCCCTGCTTTGCTGACTAAGCCTAGAGCCCCCCACCCAGCTGGCCCAGCCCAGAGCCTCCGCAGGAAGCTCAAGGGGGCCCTGCAGGGGCAGGAGAGTCACAGGGGAGAGCCAGGGAGGTCTGGAGGGCTGCCTGTGTGATGAACTAGGAATGTTCTTAATGTTCCCTCTGAATACTGTGGGGGTGCCTCTGTTCCTGGCCAACCCTCTGTCACCTAGCAACTAATGGCCAGGCCCTTCCCCCTGCAAGGGGATGCTAAAGGTGTGGGAGAACAAAGAGGTCAGGTGACCTCCTGGCCCGGGAAAGGAGGTGGGGCTGGAGGGGTTTTGGGAGTCTGGAGCTGCCTGGGGACGAGGAGTGAAATGCAGACATGGGAGTCTGGCTCACTGCCCCCAGAATGAACCCGGCAGAGGGGTCCGGTTTATGGTACCTACAAGCTCTGTTTTAGACTGTGTTCCTGTCATCTAATAAACCTCTGTGTTACTGGCTGGCTGAGCGTTACATCTGACTGCGAAGTGGGGGGGCAGGACCCTCTGGCTTCCCCAGGACCCCACCTGGGTGGGCTCGCTGTGGGAAATGCACGGAGGGGCAGAGGATGCTGAATGCTCCAAGAAGAGACCCAGGAGGTGAAGACGTGTGAGCTTCTTGCCCTGAACAAGTCTGCTCCAAGAGAGAGGAGGCTCCCGAGAGTCCTGACTGGCTTTGTGGGGAGCAGTTCCAGAGCATCGCCCGGGGACTCCGTGACAACTGGTGGCAGAGGTGAGATGTGCTACACCCCGTGAATGGCGCTGCTTGCAGTAAGTGAGTGGGGAGCAGTAAATCAAAGGAGGGATAATGAGGACCAGGCATGCTGAAGGCTCAAAGAGAGACGGTTTCAGGGGGCGGTTAACCTCTGAGAGTGTGTGACCAGCGAGAGGGACTGTTGGAGTAACAGGGTCCCCCTGAGGACTGCAGCGAGCAGTCTCAGGGGCAGAGGAGCTTGCCGCTCAAACCTGGGAGAGAGAAGGATTTTTGCAGTAGCAGGGTTCCCCTGGGGATTGCAGGAACAGTCCCGGGGCGGAGGAGTCTGCAGCTCGACCTTGGCAAAGAGGTGGTGATCACGAGAAGGGCTGGCACACCAGGGGTTCTTGGAAACCATGGAGGAGCCAAGAGCACACAGGCCTGTGAGTCCAGAGCAACTTGGGAACAGTGAAGTGATGGCCTATCACCATCTCCTTAAGAAGGACATTGTGATCCTGTGCACAAAGAGAGGATTATGCATTGGGAAGTTCACCAAGGCACAGTTGATTGCGCAGTTTGAGGAGGAGGACCCTCTGAGGAGCAGATTCCTGACCCAGATGGGGCCACAAGAGGATCTGGGAGCAGCTGGAGCAGCAGCCAGGCATCCCCAAGAGTCTGGTCCCCAACCAGACGAGGGTCTTCACGACTGGGTACCCCATCAGGGGATCGGAGAAGGATGGGATTGGCGCAGAGCCCGAGAGAGAGAGAGCCTGAGGAAAAGCTGCAGGAGAAGCAGAAACAGCATGGACTGGTGATGGTGGAGCGGAGAGGCATAGGGGGCTTCCCAGGGGTCAGTGCAGAGACATGCCTGGGGTGGCGAGAGCCTGGAACAGAGAGAACTGTGGTGGTGCAGCCGCAGATGCTGAGGGGCTGTGGGACCTGGGTGAAGGTCCCTGGGGTGAAGCCCCTCGCCCTGCCTATGGCCCGGATCCCTCTGAAGACCCAGGAGGGGTCCGGCTGGCTGGTCGTTGGGGTTCTCCAGGATATCGGCTGGGAGGCCCTGTTGGGGGCTGACCCTATCTCTTTGGGACAGGATCCAGACCCTGCTCCTGTAACAGCCAAGGGTTTGAATTTAAATCCAGAGAACCAATTGGCTAGGATGGAAATGGTCAGTGAAAATGCAAAAGATCTGGCTGGCAGGGAGGAGGGGCTGCTGGGCTCAGGATACCTGCCTACCTGTAACCAGCCCCCTGGGGCTGAGCGGGAGAGAGAGAGGCTCCCTGGCCCCCTGTACACCGGAGCTGACGCTGGCTCTGATGCTGTGACCAGAGCAGAGAGCTCGCTGCCTGCCCCACTGGGACAGCAAGGGCAGCGCTGAGCACGGGGGGAGCTGAGACCCCAGCTGAGTGGGGGGACACCCAGGCAGGGCAGGTTGGCTGCCAACCGGTTTGCCTGGTCCAGATGTGCTTCTGGGAAGTAATTACACAGCAGGGAGGGAGCTACCAGGGACAGGGCTCAGGGAGGCTGTGACCCCAGGCCCAGCCAGTGAGAGGGAGCAGGTCCCACTCCCTTCCCCAGCAGCTGAATTCCAGACTGAGCTGCGCAAGGATCCCTCCTTGGACAAGCTGAGGGAACTTGCTGGCCACAGCGCTGCAAACCCCCTTGGGGAAGGCTGCAGGGACAGAGTCCTGCAGGAGAAGGGATTCCTGTACCGGGAATGAGCTCCCCAAGGGGAAGCAGAACTGCAAGGAATCCGGAGGCAGCTGGTGGTGCCCCAGGAATCCACAAGGTTCTTCCCATTCAAGCTGCTGGATGGGAGGAGAGTGAGGGGACCCTGGACCTGAAAGGGGAAGATTGGGAGAAGAAGAGGGAAGACCCCTGTGACATTATTGATATAAACTGGGACCATATAGAACATGGTTTGCAACCAAGGTCCTGTAGTGACACCAAATCTTATGTAAAGGGGGTTATATAAGGTGTCTAAGACCAGGTTATGGGTTGCTGGTTATGATTATGCTGTCTGTACGTCTGTATCATTTTGTAGTTGAAGTTATGAGTATTGGCTGTATACTGTCTGTATTTCAAATTTGTGCTGTAGTTCTGGGAAAAATTCCAGAGAGTTGGTGTTAGCTCTGCCTAGCCTGCTTGATGCCCATTAAGGACCATCAGCTACACAACTGACCCATTGAGAGGAGGCAGATATGCCTTGTAACTCAGCAGGGTGTGCAGGAACTTGCCCATGTGACTGTAGACTCCATTTTGCTGTAATTTTCCACAGTAAGAATAAAGAAGTGTTCTTACACCTGGAAAAGCCTATATAAGGCTGATGCCTCGTCGCCATCTTGTCTTCAATCCTGCTTCTTACCTCTGGAGGGACTTTGCTACAAGCTGAAGCTCTACACAAGGGACTGATGACCCATCCCAGCTGGGGATGTTCTCCAGAGACTTGATTTGAACCTGCAGTTTACTCCATCACTGCTATAAACCTGATCTAAGAACTTTGCCATTACTGTATGTAATTGATTCCATTTAACCAATTCTAGCTCTCATCTCTACCTTTTTCCCTTTATGAATAAACCTTTAGATTTTAGATTCTAAAGGATCGGCAACAGCATGATTTGAGGGTAAGATCTGATGTGTATATTGACCTGGGTCTGGGGCTTGATTCTTTGGAATTGAGAGAACCTTTTTCTTTTATTCGGGTGTTGGTTTTCATAACCATTCTTCCCCAGGACGAGTGGGACTGGTGGTGATACTGGGAGACTGGAGTGTCTAAGGAAATTGCTTGTGTGACTTGTGGTTGGCCAGTGGGGTGAAACCGAAGTCATTTTTGTATGGCTGGTTTGGTCTGCCTTAGAGGTGGAAAGACCCCAGCCTTAGGCTGTGACTGCCTTGTTTGAGCAATTGGTCCTGAATTGGCATTCTCAGTTGGGTCCCGCCAGAACCACATCATCACAACCCCCTGGGGGATCTCTTCCCTGAGGTGGGAGCCAATCTCCCCATCAGTTGTTCCCCATTCAGAGTCACTGGGAAAGCAGCCCAGAACCTGAAGAGAGAGGTCAAGGACCTGCTGGCTTTAAATGTGATCCAGCCGTTTTACAGCCCATGGGCCTCACCCATGGGGCTGGTCCCCCAGGAAGATGGGATGATCTGGTTTAGTGGGGACCTTCTGAAGCTTAAAGCCATCACGGTGTCCGATGCCTACCCCATGCCTACGCCTGGGGAGATTCTAGATAAGCTGAGGGGGGTGGAGAACTTGGCCCTGGTACACTGATAACATGTGCATCTTTAGCCAGACCTGGGAGGAACAGGTGTCCCAGATGAAGAGGGTGCTGGGCTGCCTCAAGGAGGTGAGACTGACGGTAAAAGCTGGAAAGTGTAAGGTGGGGATGGCAGAGGTGTTGTATCTGGGCCACAAGGTGGGGAGCAGCTGCCTAAGCCCAGAGAAGGCCAAGACCAAGATGGGAGCTCTTAACCAAGAGAGCCCGAATCGCAGCCCAGAGTGCTGGGAAAAGACCCAATCCCAGTTTGAACCCCAGGGATATAGGGTGGCAAAAGGGTTTGGGCCACATAAACCTTCCCATGTGCGGCCTGCGAGTGCCATCAAGCACACCTGACCTAAGGGAGGGTGCAAAACTGGATTGTCCTGGTGTAACTCACACCAAGGAATGGGAGAGATGCTGGGGCATCCATGGGAACGTTGGTGGGTTCGAACTTCCTCAGGTCACTGGCTGAAGTGACCTCGCTCAGTTCGGTCTCGAAGGGGGGAGAGATGTGACGAACTAGGAATGTTCTTAACGTTCCCTCTGAATACTGTGGGGGGGCCTCTGTTCCTGGCCGACCCTCTGTCACCTAGCAACTAATGGCCAGGCCCTTCCCCCTGCAAGGGGATGCTAAAGGTGTGGGAGAACAAAGAGGTCAGGTGACCTCCTGGCCCAGGAAAGGAGGTGGGGCTGGAGGGGTTTTGGAAGTCTGGAGCTGCCTGGGGACGAGGAGTGAAGTGCAGACGTGGGGGTCTGGCTCACTGCCCCCAGAATGGACCTGGCCGAGGGGTCCGGTTCATGGTACCTACAAGCTCTGTTTTAGACTGTGTTCCTGTCATCTAACAAACCTCTGTGTTACTGGCTGGCTGAGCGTCATGTCTGACTCCAAAGTGAGGGAGCAGGACCCTCTGGCTTCCCCAGGACCCCACCTGGGTGGACTTGCTGTGGGAAGCGCACGGAGGGGCAGAGGATGCTGAATGCTCCAAGGAAAGACCCAGGAGGTGAAGACGTGTGAGCTTCTTGCCCTGGAAAATCTGTTCCAAGGGAGAGGAGGCTCCCCAGAGTCCTGACTGGCTTTGTGGGGAGCAGTTCCAGAGCATCGCCTGGGGACTCCGTGACAGCGTGGGAATACAAGGTGGCAGGAGACCTATAAGGGGAGGAGAGGACAGTTGTAGAGGGGCTGGGGAGCAAGGGAGTCACGGGAAGTGCTAGGCAGAGATGGTCTCCACCTAACGAAGAGAGGGAAGAGCATCTTCGCAAGCAGGCTGGCTAACCTAGTGAGGAGAGCTTTAAACTAGGTTCACCGTGGGAAGGAGACCAAAGCCCTGAAGTAAGTGGGGAAGTGGGATCCTGGGAGGAAGCGCGAGCAGGAGAGCACAAGAGGGGAGGACTCCTGCCTCATACTGAGAAAGCAGGATGATCAGTGAGTTATCTTAAGTGCCTACACACAAACGCAAGAAGCCTGGGAAACAAGCAGGGAGAACTGGAAGTCCTGGCACAGTCAAGGAACTATGATGTGACTGGAATAACAGAGACTTGGTGGGATAACTCACATGACTGGAGCACTGTCATAGACGGATATAAACTGTTCAGGAAGGACAGGCAGGGCAGAAAAGGTGGAGGAGTTGCATTGTATGTAAGAGAGCAGTATGACTGCTCAGAGCTCCGGTGTGAAACTGCAGAAAAACATGAGAGTCTCTGGATTAAGTTTAGAAGTGTGAGCAACAAGGGTTATGTAAAGGGGGGAGTCTGCTATAGACCACCAGACCAGGGGGATGAGGTAGACGAGGCTTTCTTCCGGCAACTAGCAGAAGTTACTAGATCGCAGGCCCTGGTTCTCATGGGAGACTTTAGTCACCCTTGTATCTGCTGGGAGAGCAATACAGTGGTGCACAGACAATCCAGAGAGTTTTTGGAAAGTGTAGGGGACAATTTCTTGGTGCAAGTGCTGGAGGAACCAACTAGGGGCTGTGTTCCTCTTGACCTGCTGCTCACAAACAGGGAAGAATTGGAAGGGGAAGTAGAAGTGGGTGGCAACCTGGGCAGCAGTGACCATAAGATGGTCGAGTTCAGGATCCTGACAAAAGGAAGAAAGGAGAGCTGCAGAATACAGACCCTGGACTTCAGAAAAGCAGACTGTGACTCCCTCAGGGAACTGATGGGCAGGATCCCCTGGCAGAATAACATGAGGGGCAAAGGAGTCCAGGAGAGCTGGCTGTATTTTAAAGAATCCTTATTGAGGTTGCAGGCACAAACCATCTGATGTGTAGCAAGAATAGTAAATATGGCAGGTGACCAGTTTGGCTTAACAGTGAAATCCTTGCTGATCTTAAACACAAAAAAGAAGTTACATGAAGTGGAAGATTGGACAAATAACCGGGGAGGAGTATAAAAATATTGCTCAGGCATGCAGGAGTGAAATCAGGAAGGCCAAATCACACTTGGAGTTGCAGCTAGCAAGAGATGTTAAGAGTAAGAAGAAGGGTTTCTTCAGGTATGTTAGCAACAAGAAGAAAGTCAAGGAAAGTGTGGGCCTCTTATTGAATGAGGGAGGCAACCTAGTGACAGAGGATGTGCAAAAAGCTAATGTACTCAATGCTTTTTTTGCCTGTCTTCACGAACAAGGTCAGCTCCCAGACTGCTGCACTGGACAGCAGAGCATGGGGAGGAGGTGACCAGCCCTCTGTGGAGAAAGAAGTGCTTCAGGACTATTTAGAAAAGCTGGATGAGCACAAGTCTATGGGGCTGAATGCGCTGTATCCAAGGGTGCTAAAGGAGTTGGCGGATGTGATTGCAGAGCCATTGGCCATTATCTTTGAAAACTCATGGTAATCGGGGGAGGTCGCAGATGACTGGAAAAAGGTTAACGTAGTGCCCATCTTTAAAAAAGGGAAGGAGGAGGATCCAGGGAACTACAGGCCAGTCAGCCTCACCTCAATCCTTGGAAAAATCATGGAGCAGGACGTCAAGGAATCAATTCTGAAGCACTTAGAGGAGAGGAGAGTGGTCAGGAACAGTCAGCATGGATTCACCAAGGGCAAGTCATGCCTGACTAACCTAATTGCCTTATATGACGAGATAACTGGGTCTGTGGATGAGGGGAAAGCAGTGGATTTGTTATTCCTTGACTTTAGCAAAGGTTTTGATACAATCTCCCACAGTATTCTTGCCAACAAGTTAAAGAAGTATGGGCTGGATGATTGGACTATAAGATGGATAGAAAGCTGGCTAGATCATCGGGCTCAACGGGTAGTGATCAATGGCTCGATGTCTAGTTGGCAGCCAGTATCAAGCGGAGTGCCCCAAGTATCGGTCCTGAGGCCAGTTTTGTTCAATATCTTCATTAATGATCTGGACGATGGCGTAGACTGCATCCTCAGCAAGTATACAGATGACACTAAACTGGGAGGAGCGGTAGATACGCTGGAGGGTAGGAACGGGATACAGAGGGACCTAGACAAATTAGAGGATTGGGCCAAAAGAAATCTGAAAAGGTTCAACAAGGACAAGTGCAAAGTCCTGCACTTAGGACAGAAGAATCCCATGCACTGCTACAGACTAGGGACCGAATGGGTAGCCAGCAGTTTTGCAGAAAAGGACCTAGGGGTTACAGTGGACGAGAAGCTGGATATGAGTCAACAGTGCGCCCTTGGTGCCAAGAAGGCTAATGGCATTTTGGGCTGTTTAAGTAGGGGCATTGCCAGCAGATTGAGGGATGTGATCATTCAACTCTATTTGACATTGGTGAGGCCTCATCTGGAGCACTGTGTCCAGTTTTGGGCCCTAAACTACAAGAAGGATGTGGACAAATTGGAAAGAGTCCAGCTGAGGACAACAAAAATGATTAGGGAGCTGGAGCACATGACTTATGAGGAGAGGCTGAGGGAACTGGGATTGTTTAGTCTGCAGAAGAGAAGAATGAGGGGGGATTTGATAGCTGCTTTCAACTACCTGAAAGGGGGTTCCACAGAGGATGGAGCTCGGCTCTTGTCAGTGGTACCAGATGACAGAACAAGGAGTAATGGTCTCAAGTTGTAGTGGGGGAGGTTTAGGTTGGATATTAGGAAAACTTTTTCGTTGGATATTAGGAAAACTTTTTCACTAGGAGGGTGGTGAAGCACTGGAATGGGTTACCTAGGGAGGTGGTGGAATCTCCATCTCTAGAGGTTTTTAAGGTCAGGCTTGACAAAGCCCTGGCTGGGATGATTTAGTTGGCAATTGGTCCTGTTTTGAGCAGGGAGTTGGACTAGATGACCTCCTGAGGTCCCTTCCAACCCTGATATTCTATGAGGGCCAAGCAGCACCGAGCTGCAAGGGGACCCAGAGTGTGGGGAAGGTGAGCTGCATAGGGGTGTCACGTACCTCGTCACTCTCGGCCAATTCCAATGCCTCCAACTCAGCACTGGCCACTTGCACCGACTGGATCACACCCTGGCAGAGCCCGCAGAGCCGCTCCAGCGCCTGCAGGGAGAGACAGTGGGCAGCGAGGGGGACACAGACCCCTGGAGGAGATAGCGGGAAGGGGACTGGGATTCAGCCAGGGGTACTGTGGGGGGAAATGTGCCACCTCTAGTTACATGGGAGGCTGTGTGACACAGTTTGCTGCAGGGGGTGGGGGTTGTGGAGGTGTTGGGGTGCTGCAGGGGTGCTGGAGGGCTATGGGGTCACTCCTAGTTCTCACCTGGCACATCTTTACCCACTGGGTCTGCGAGTGCTGCAGGGTCCCGCCCAGAGTCGTTTGCAGCTGCTCTGGGTCCACAAACTGGGGCAGGTCGCCTGGGGAGAGCACGAGTGCCTCCTGGGGAAAGGAGCAGGGCGTCACCAAGCAGGGAATCCCCACTGCCTCCCCCAGCTAGGGGAAAACCTGCCACCCCTCTGCTACCGGCCAGGGATCCCCCTCCCATTATCCCCCCCATAGGGAACCCCCTACACACCCTCCCAGCTGCTCCTGCCAGGCAGGAAACCCCTCTCATTATCTTCCCCCCTCCAGGCAGGGAATCCCTCCAACACCCTCCCAGCACTCTCACTCTAGTTCAGGTGCTGTCAGTCCTTTCTATCCCACCCTGATGCCTCTACCTGAATGAGGGGCAGCTCCTCGCCCTCCGGTGGGGCCAGCACCAGCAGGCGGCTAACAGGAGCTGGTGAAGCCTCCTGCAAGGCGAGAAGAAATCAGGCTGCCACCCCAGTGCCCAGGGCAGGGGAGGGGGGCAGGCAGGGGGCAAAGGTGTTCCTTGGAGTCCTTGCAGGGCTGGGGAGGGGCCATGCATAGAAAGTGCAGGCAGTGGGGGGAGCTTTGCACCATGGGGAGGAGGAGTTACTGTGGGGCAAGGGGCAGCATGGGGCCATGTGGGGGGCAGTGCAGGCTGTAGGCAGGGAGCCATGCGCCGTGAGGCAGGGCAGGAGGAGCAGCATGGTACCATGTGGGAGGCAAGCAAGGGGGGGAGGGGTCATTGCAGGGGAAGCTGGGTGGCTGTGTTGGGTGCTTGCAGGACTGGCAGCCGTGCAGGAGGTGGTGAGGCAGGGCTGGGCTCCACGGGGGACCTGGTGGTCAGTGAGGGGGAGAACCAGAGAACCGTTAGAGGGGGTAGGAAGGGGACTGTGCAGGTGGAGGTGGCAATGCTGGGGGGTCTGTCTGGGGCAGTACCTGCAGCTCCTGCAGGGCTGGCAGCAGTGCAGGGGGTTGGGGGGGCAGAGCCCCCCCTTGCCGCAGATCCAGCAGCACCGTCAGCCCCAGCTCCTGCTGCTCCTTCCTACAGGGGAGAGGACAGTGAGGGGTTAATGGGGTGACAGCTCTCACCCCCAGTAGGGGATGGGGCGAGGTGTGCAGCATGGGGCAGTTGTGGGGTTGGTGTAGGGAGCATGGGGGTTTATGTAGGGAGGACGGTGTGAGACGTGGGGATGAGGCTGTGGGGGAAGGAGGAGTGCGGGCTGTGTGGAAGGAGCTAGTGTGGGGGAAGACATTAAAAGTGGAGGGGATGTATGTGGGAGGGCTGGGGTCTCCCTGTTGGTGTTACCTGAGCAGCAAATGCAGGTATCGCAGGGCCTGGCTCAGCTCCCCCTGCACTGGGAGGGGTTGGCAGGGATACATGGGGGAGGTGGTGTAGGGATGGAGGGGGATGGATGTGGGAGGACTGGGGTCTCTGGCATTACCTGAGCAGCGAATGCAGGTACCGCAGGGCCTGGCTCAGTTCCCCCTGGGCTGGGGCCGGCTCCCCTGGGGGCTGGGGGGTGACAGTCAGCAAGGCCCTTCCCATCCGGTCTACTCCGCCTGCAGGGGCAAGGTAGGCTGAAGGAGGCCGTGAGCCGGGGCAGGGCCCATGACACACACACACCCACCCCAGGAGCAGGCAGAGGAAAGACAGCTGTGGGGCAGCCCTAGGGCGGTGAGAGTGAGCAGTTCTATTCTGTGCTCCCAGAAGCTGGGCCAAGCAAGGAGAGCGGCTGCTTGGGGTCTTCCACTGTGCTTGGTGTGAGCTAGCAGGTGGCAGAAGGGGAGTCTCTCTCCCCCCCACCCCACAAAGGGGAACAGAGGATCCCAGAGGAAAATGCTCCTCCATGATCCCTACAGGACCCCTCCCCGCTGTACTGGACTCTCCACTCCCCACCCAGCAGGAGCCCCCATTCCCCCCCCCCGGCCCTTGCTCTGTTCCCCTGCGGTGCCAGGCACTCTAGCTCTGCCCCTTGGGAGATGCCCAGCTGTAGAAACCCCCTGCCCCAGACAGTCAGGCCACTGCACGGAACCCAGGAGCATTCTTTCCCTCAGGCAGCCACGGCCTCCTTCCCGTGCCACAGCTCTCCGAGGCTGCCAGCCCCATGCCACGTGGGGCCCTGGGCAGAGGGGCATGGCCAGCACAGCGTGGCACACAGGGCTCGCATGCTCTGTTCAACTGCCCCAGTAGCTGAGCACCGAGCTCTGGCTCTGACCCCTGCCCCATGGGCTGCACCCACATTACTGTATCTGCCTGTAAAGGAGGGCCTGAGGCCAGGCTGCCTGGGAAGGGACGGAAAGAATGAACAAGAAGCACAAGGGTGCAACTCAGGAGCCCCAGCCAAGGGACTCCAGGCCCCTTGGGCACAATTTGCCCAAGACCAAAGCAGCTCCAGACCCCAGGACCTCCTAGCTGCCAGCCAGCGTCCTCTCTGCTGGGCCCCAGTCCATCCGGCCATCAGCACCGCACCTGCGCTGGGCTGTCCTTGGCCTGGCCGGCTCCAGGACGCCGGGTTTGTCCAGGGCCCAGGCAGCTCCCTCAGTGCACTTAGGTTGACAGGGCTCCAGGCCCAAACAGAGGAGGAGAGTGACCCGCTTCAAGGCGACAGGAAGGACATGAGGGTGGCAGTGCTGCTACACCAGGCTCCAGGGTGCCAGCCCTCCCCCGTCCATGTACCTAGCCGCTAACCAGCTTAGGCCCAGGCACTCACCTGTCAGCTGGAAGATGCCTGAGCGCAAAAGCTCCCAGTCTACATCTTGCCCCACAGGGGCCGAGGTGGGGGGCAGGGATTCCACGGGGCAGCTGGTTCTTGCACCCCCTGTGAGGGGCAAAGCACTCTCCACAAATGGGGCTGCACCAGCACCAACAGCCTCCGTCCTCTCCAGGGATTCAGGGGCAACCTGTTCCTCTGCGCCAGTGGGGACAGCAGCCTCTGCCAGGGCAGCTGTGAGGGCCCCCAGCCCGGGGCAGTCAGAACAAGTCTCTTCCTCTGGGTTTGGGGGGATGGCCCCCTCTCCTGGGGTGGGGGCAACGGAGAGTCTGGTGCCAGAGGGGCTGTCCGGCTCTGTGCTGCTGGGGGGGATGGCCCGCTCTCCTGGGGTAGGGGCAACGGAGAGTCTGGTGCCAGAGGGGCTGTACGGCTCTGTGCTGCTGGGGGGGATGGCCCCCTCTCCTGGGGTAGGGGCAACGGAGAGTCTGGTGCCAGAGGGGCTGTCCGGCTCTGTGCTGCTAGGGGGGGTGGCCCCCTCTCCTGGGGTGGGGGCAACGGAGAGTCTGGTGCCAGAGGGGCTGTCCGGCTCTGTGCTGCTGGGGGGGATGGCCCCCTCTCCTGGGGTGGGGGCAACGGAGAGTCTGGTGCCAGAGGGGCTGTCCGGCTCTGTGCTGCTGGGGGGGATGGCCCGCTCTCCTGGGGTAGGGGCAACGGAGAGTCTGGTGCCAGAGGGGCTGTCCGGCTCTGTGCTGCTGGGGGGGATGGCCCGCTCTCCTGGGGTAGGGGCAACGGAGAGTCTGGTGCCAGAGGGGCTGTCCGGCTCTGTGCTGCTGGGGGGGATGGCCCCCTCTCCTGGGGTGGGGGCAACGGAGAGTCTGGTGCCAGAGGGGCTGTCCGGCTCTGTGCTGCTGGGGGGGATGGCCCCCTCTCCTGGGGTAGGGGCAACGGAGAGTCTGGTGCCAGAGGGGCTGTCCGGCTCTGTGCTGCTGGGGGGGATGGCCCCCTCTCCTGAGGTGGGGGCAATGGAGAGTCTGGTGCCAGAGGGGCTGTCTGGCTCCCTGCGGCTGGGGGGGATGGCCCCTTCTCCTGGGGTGCGGGCAATGGGGAGTCCAGTGCCAGAGGCATTGCCCCCCTCTGTGCTGTTGAGGAGAACACTCGCTTCTCCTGGGGTGGTGGCAACAGGCTGTTTGGTGCCAGAGGGGCTGCCTTCTTCTTTGGTGCTGGGGGGGACACCCCCCTCTCCTGGGGTGGGGACAACAGGGAGTCCAGTGCCAGCAGGGATACCCACCTCTTTGGTGCCAGCCGGGGAGTCGTCCACCCCTGCCCCAGGAGACCCAGGCTCCTTCCAATCCACACTGGTGGGGCAGCCACTCCCTCCCCACTTTCTCCTCCTGCGATTGCCCTTGGCAGACCGGTGTGGCAGCCCTGGAGCAGAGTCCCCAACGGCTCCTTGCTGGGGGCTAGTCCTGGCTCCTGGTGGCTCTGCTCTGGCTGGACTCAGGTCCAGGCTGAGAGCCTCTGGCCGGGGGCTGCTCGGCCTTGGAAGGCCTTGGCTCTGTTCCCGTTGCCTGGGGCTAGGCCATGCAGCTCGCCCTGCCGCCTGCCCCGCTCCCTCACTGAGCCCCTGCACCTCAGCCACAGTGCTGGGCTCAGGAGAGATGGCTGGGGGGCCAGGGTCCCCGCTCCGCTGTACCTCCCCAGGGCTGCAATCCCCTCCTTGCTCCCTCTCCCCAGGGACTCCATCTCGCTGCTTCTCCGCAGGGTCCCTGCTCCGCTGCACCTCCCCAAGGCTGCTATCCCCTCCTTGCTGCCTCTCCCCAGGGACTCCATCTCGCTGCTTCTCCTCAGGGTCCCTGCTCCGCTGCACCTCCCCAAGGCTGCAATCCCCTCCTTGCTGCCTCTCCCCAGGGACCCCATCCCGCTTCTTCACCTCAGAGTCTCTGCCCCACTTCTCCTTCTTGAGGCTGGGATCCCCTCCCCGCCACCCCTCCGGAGGGTCCCCACCCTGCTGCTCATCCCCCAGGGTGGGATCCCCTGCCCTCTCCCCAGTGCCTCCTCCCCACCATCTCTCCCTAGGGAGACGCCCCTCTTTGCCCTGACTCTGTGCTGCCACTTTGTGTACAGGGCCTCCCCGATCCTGCCCATCCCCCTGGCTGGCCCTCAGCCCTCCAGTCTCCCCGTATGGCCTCTCTAGGTCCCAGCCCCGAAGGAGCCCTGCTTGGCCGGGATCCACCCCTGGCCGCCCCCCTTCCCAGGTTCTGCGGGGCCGATTCCTGGGCAGAGTCTCCTCCCGGCTGGGCTTGTGGTGTAGCCAGGCACGGTGGCGCCGGTTGCGGCCCTTGCCCTGGCCCTTGCGGGTAGGCAGGGTACGGCTCTGGGAACTGGGGGACACTGGGGTTGAGGGGGCATTGTGCCGGGGCGGGCTGATTTCCAGGAGCTGCACGTACTCCCCCTCCAGGCCCCCACCCTCTGTCTCCTGGCTCTCCCCGCCTGAGTGGCGCCCGTCCCCAGGGCTGCGAGCTCCCAGCACCTCAGGGCTGGGTCCTGGCAGGCAACGCCGCCCCACCATGAAGCTGCCATGGTGCACGAACTGCGGGCAGATGAGTTCAGTCCAGGGCAGGCGCAGAATCCGCTCTTCAGCTGCCAGCAGGCAATGCTCCAGCCGCCCGGCCCGCCGGTCTTTGTTGATGCCGTTCAGCCACTCAGCAGTGAAGAGGAAGGGGTAGGCGTCAGGCAGCACCGGCAGCTCCTGCACGCTGCGCCCGTCCGGCGACAGGCACTTGAGCACCAGGCGGGGGGCGCGGGACAGGTAGGGGGTCACCTGCAGGTAGAAGTCACCAGGACACAGCTGCTGCCAGGGCAGGGAGCTGAGCTGCACCACCACCTTCTCGTGCAGACAGAGTGGCCAGCCCTCATGGTAGAACACAAACCCGCTGTACTGGGCCTGACAGGAGAGAGAGATGGAGTCGGGGGGAGCACAACCTGGGGCACTTGGTCCTGTGCCTGCGAGGCCAAATGCACCTCTTCATGCACTGGGCCTGCAGCTAGATGCCGGGCCTGTAGCCGCCCGCCCCTTCCACCCGCCGGACCCGCGGACGGACGCCTGCCCCTTCCACCCGCCGGGCCCGCGGACGGACGCCCGCCCCCTCCACCCGCCGGGCCCGCGGACGGACGCCCGCCCGCTCCACCCGCCGGGCCCGCGGACGGACGCCCGCCCGCTCCACCCGCCGGGCCCGCGGACAGACGCCCGCCCGCTCCACCCGCCGGGCCCGCGGACAGACACCCCCATGAATCAGGCCTGCAGACAGACACATATCCCTTCATGCACCGGGCCCAACCCACAGACACATGCCCCTCAACACGCCGGGCCCACAGACACCCCCACCTTCCTGTACCGTGCCAGACACACATCCTTGCACACACATACATATGGATGGACAGATGGAGGCACAAACAGACTCACACAGGCCTCCTGTTGAATGCGTGCCAGGATGTGCTTGGCAGGTATGAGGAACTCAATGGTGTAGCGCAGGGCATCCTCCCGGTACGTCCGCTCCACTACCTCGAACACCTGCCCCAGCAGCGTGGGTGCTGTGCCCACAAAGGGCGGGTACAGGGCTGAGAGTGTGTTCTGCACACAGTCCTCCACTGGCTCGGGCTCCTGTGGGGAAGGGCGACACAGCACTGCCCTAAAGACTTGCCACACTCCCCTCCCAGTTCAGAGAGAGAACCCAGGAGTCCTGGTGCACAGCTCCCAGACCCCCAGCTCTAACCCACCAGACCCCACCGCCTC
Organism: Gopherus evgoodei; assembly: GCF_007399415.2. Taxonomy (NCBI): domain Eukaryota; kingdom Metazoa; phylum Chordata; order Testudines; family Testudinidae; genus Gopherus; species Gopherus evgoodei. The sequence continues at coordinate 33,543,134 of NC_044335.1, read as the reverse complement.
TCAGCTCAGAGAGAGAACCCAGGAGTCCTGGTGCACAGCTCCCAGACCCCCAGCTCTAACCCACCAGACCCCATCGCCTCTCAGCTCAGAGAGAGAACCCAGGAGTCCTGGTGCACAGCTCCCCTCCCAGACCTGGCCCAGCTGAGGCCCTGAGGCATGGGACAGCACTGTGCAGCCAGTACTAAGCAGCACAGCTCCTGTTATGGGCCAGGGCCCTGCCCACGCAGGGGTGCCAAGCCCAGTCCGAGCTAGCGACCGCATGAGCGCAGCTGTGCTGGGCTGGGCCAGGGGGATGGGAGCCGGGCTCAGGCCCCCGCACCAGCTGCAAGCCATTAACAGCACTGAGCTCATTCCTTCCGCAGCGCACAGGGCCAGGAAACTGCCACGGGGAGGGGAGAGCTCTGTCTAGACTCTGCTCCTCACACCCCACTAGCCGGCACCAGTGCCCGTAAGGGAGGGACCAGCCCTCGGCATCTATCCCTAGGTCCATATCCAACTCAGAGGGAGTCTGCCCCGCCCAGACATCACCTCCGTCCTCTGCCCCCCACAGGGCAGGAACTAGTTAGAGTTGGGGAACTGGCCCCTGGCCATCTAGCCCCATCGCCATAACCCACTCAGGACAGCCCCACAGTGCCCCAGCCCCCTGCTTCCCACAGCGCTGGCCATGAGTGGGGCAATTGGAGAAGGAAATCTTTACTGTAGATGGAGACACGCAACTTCCCAGTGCTGCGAGCTTCCTTGTGACAGTGCTCAGCTGGGAACTCCAGGTGACGCGGGCTTCCCCACACAGGGCCCAGATGGGGACCCCTGTAGTGCAAGCTTCCCCTTGACAGTGCCCAGCCAGGGACCCCAGCCCCAGGGCGAACTCCACCACCCAGCCCCCATCAGAGTGACTCACTATCAGCCAGACAGGTGAACCCCTTCCAGTGCCCCACATCCATCTCCTATACAAACACAGCTCACAGGAGTGTCCCCTCCCAACACTTGACATTCCCTGTGTGTGGGACGGGAGCAAGGACAACCAGAGAATAGAGTGAAATCCTGGGATAGATGGGGCAGTGGGGAGGTTGGGGGGAGGCAGGTGGACCCCTGATAGCTGGAGAGTCCTAGCAAGAAGAGGGGTGGATGGGCGGTACCTACAGAGCCCTGGCCAGGCAGAAGGAGTGGAGGGGGCAGGGGTGCTGGAACAATTTTTATAGTGGAGGTGCTGAGAGCCATTTAACCAAACTGTAAACCCAGTATATAATGGAAACCTCTTCAAGCCAGAGGGTGTGGCAGCACCCACAGAACCCCTAGTTCCAGCACCTATGGAGGGAGGCTCCCGGGAAACCCTGGCCAGGCCGAAGAGATGGAGGGGTGGGCACCCAGTGAGCCTTGGCCGAGAGGGGACTGGATGGGTGATACCCGGGGGCCCATGGCTAGGTACGGGGGTTGGGTGGAGGATATCCAAGGGGCCCTGACCATATTAAGTTGGATGGCGGGCTATCTGGGGAGCCCTGGCTGGGCGGGGGCTGGAGGGAGGTACCCAGGGGGCCCTGACCAGGTTAAGTTGGATGGGGGGTACCCGGGGGCCCTAGCCAGGTGTGGGATGGATGGGGGGTTCCCTGGGGGGCCCTGACCAGGTTAAGTTGGATGGAGGGTACCCGGGGGGCCCTAGCCAGGCAGGGGCTGGATGGGGGGTACCCAGGGGGCCCTGACCAGGTTAAGTTGGATGGAGGGTACCCGGGGGGCCCTGGCCGGGTAGGGGCTCGGTAAGGGGGTCCCTCACCAGGTTAAGTTAGATGGGGGGTACCCGGGGGCCCTGGCCAGGCAGGGGCTGGATGGGGGGTACCCAGGGGGTCCTGACCAGGTTAAGTTGGATGGGGGGTACCCGGGGGCCCTGGCCGAGCGGGGGCTGGATGGGGGGTACCCGGGGGGCCCTGACCAGGTTAAGTTGGATGGGGGGTACCCAGGGGCCCTGGCCGGGCGGGGGCTGGATGGGGGGTACCCGGGGGGCCCTGACCAGGTTAAGTTGGATGGGGGGTACCCAGGGGCCCTGGCCGGCCGGGGGCTTGAAGGGGGGTACCCGGGGGGCCCTGACCAGGTTAAGTTGGATGGGCGGTACCCGGGGGCCCTGGCCGGGCGGGGGCTGGATGGGGAGTACCCGGGAGGCCCTGACCAGGTTAAGTTGGATGGGCGGTACCCGGGGGCCCTGGCCGGGCGGGGGCTGGATGGGGGGTACCCGGGGGGCCCTGACCAGGTTAAGTTGGATGGGGGGTACCCGGGGGCCCTGGCCGGGTGGGGGCTGGATAGGGGGTACCCGGGGGGCCCTGACCAGGTTAAGTTGGATGGGCGGTACCCAGGGGGCCCTGGCCGGGCGGGGGCTGGATGGGGGGTACCTGGGGGGCCCTGACCAGGTTAAGTTGGATGGGCGGTACGCGGGGGCCCTGGCCGGGCGGGGGCTGGATGGGGGGTACCCGGGGGGCCCTGACCAGGTTAAGTTGGATGGGGGGTACCCGGGGGCCCTGGCCGGGCGGGGGCTGGATGGGGGGTTCCCGGGGGGCGCTGACCAGGTTAAGTTGGATGGGCGGTACCCGGGAGCCCTGGCCGGGCGGGGGCTGGATGGGGGGTACCCGGGGGCCCTGACCAGGTTAAGTTGGATGGGCGGCACCCAGGGGCCCTGGCCGGGCGAGGGCTGGATGGGGGGTACCCGGGGGGCCCTGACCAGGTTAAGTTGGATGGGCGGTACCCGGGGGCCCTGGCCGGGCGGGGACTGGATGGGGGGTACCCGGGGGGGCCTGACCAGGTTAACTTGGATGGGCGGTACCCGGGGGCTCTGGCCGGGTGGGGGCTGGATGGGGGGTACCCGGGGGGCGCTGACCAGGTTAAGTTGGATGGGCGGTACCCGGGGGCCCCGGCCGGGCGGGGGCTGAATGGGGGGTACCCGGGGGGGCCTGACCGGGTTAAGTTGGATGGGCGGTACCCGGGGGGCCCTGACCAGGTTAAGTTGGATGGGCGGTACCCGGGGGCCCTGGCCGGGCGGGGGCTGGATGGGGGGTACCCGGGGGGCCTGACTGGGTTAAGTTGGATGGGCGGTACCCGGGGGGCCCTGACCAGGTTAAGTTAGATGGGCGGTACTCGGGGGCCCTGGCCGGGCGGGGGCTGGATGGGGGGTACCCGGGGGCGCTGACCAGGTTAAGTTGGATGGGCGGTACCCGGGGGCCCTGGCCGGGCGGGGGCTGGATGGGGGGTACCCGGGGGGCCCTGACCAGGTTAAGTTGGATGGGCGGTACCCGGGGGCCCTGGCCGGGTGGGGGCTGGATGCGGGGTACCCGGGGGGGCCTGACCAGGTTAAGTTGGATGGGCGGTACCCGGGGGCCCTGGCCGGGCGGGGGCTGGATGGGGGGTACCCGGGGGGCCTGACCGGGTTAAGTTGGATGGGCGGTACCCGGGGGGCCCTGACCAGGTTAAGTTGGATGGGCGGTACCCAGGAGGCCCTGGCCGGGCGGGGGCTGGATGGGGGGTTCCCGGGGGCCCTGACCAGGTTAAGTTGGATGGGCGGTACCCTGGGGGCCCTGGCCGGGCGGGGGCTGGATGGGGGGTACCCGGGGGGGCCTGACCGGGTTAAGTTGGATGGGCGGTACCCGGGGGCCCTGGCCGGGCGGGGGCTGGATGGGGGGTACCCGGGGGGGCCTGACCGGGTTAAGTTGGATGGGCGGTACCCGGGGGCCCTGGCCGGGCGGGGGCTGGATGGGGGGTACCCGAGGGGCCCTGACCAGGTTAAGTTGGATGGGCGGTACCCAGGGGCCCTGGCCGGGCGGGGGCTGGATGGGCGGTACCCGGGGGGGCCTGACCAGGTTAAGTTGGATGGGCGGTACCCGGGGGCCCTGGCCGGGCGGGGGCTGGATGGGGAGTACCCGGGGGGGGCTGACCGGGTTAAGTTGGATGGGCGGTATCCAGGGGCCCTGGCCGGGCGGGGGCTGGATGGGGGGTACCCGGGGGGGCCTGACCGGGTTAAGTTGGATGGGCGGCACCCGGGGGCCCTGGCCGGGCGAAGGCTGGATGGGGGGTACCCGGGGGGCCTTGACCAGGTTAAGTTGGACGGGGGGTACCCGGGGGCCCTGGCCGGGCGGGGGCTGGATGGGGGGTACCCGGGGGGGCCTGACCGGGTTAAGTTGGATGGGGGGTACCCGGGGGCCCTGGCCGGCCGGGGGCTGGATGGGGGGTACCCGGGGGGGCCTGACCGGGTTAAGTTGGATGGGCAGTACCCGGGGGCCCTGGCCGGCCGGGGGCTGGATGGGGGGTACCCGGGGGGGCCTGACCAGGTTAAGTTGGATGGGCGGTACCCGGGGGCCCTGGCCGGGCGGGGGCTGGATGGGGGGTACCCGGGGGGGCCTGACCGGGTTAAGTTGGATGGGCGGTACCCGGGGGCCCTGGCCGGGCGGGGGCTGGATGGGGGGTACCCGGGGGGGCCTGACCGGGTTAAGTTGGATGGGGGGTACCCGGGGGCCCTGGCCGGGCGGGGGCTGGATGGGGGGTACCCGGGGGGCCCTGACGAGGTTAAGTTGGATGGGCGGTACCCGGGGGCCCTGGCCGGGCGGGGGCTGGATGGGGGGTACCCGGGGGGGCCTGACCGGGTTAAGTTGGATGGGCGGTACCCGGGGGCCCTGGCCGGGCGGGGGCTGGATGGGGGGTACCCGGGGGGCCCTGACCAGGTTAAGTTGGATGGGCGGTACCCGGGGGCCCTGGCCGGGCGGGGGCTGGATGGGGGGTACCCGGGGGGGCCTGACCGGGTTAAGTTGGATGGGCGGTACCCGGGGGCCCTGGCCGGGCGGGGGCTGGATGGGAGGTACCCGGGGGGGCCTGACCGGGTTAAGTTGGATGGGCGGTACCCGGGGGCCCTGGCCGGGCGGGGGCTGGATGGGGGGTACCCGGGGGCCCTGGCCGGGCGGGGGCTGGATGGGGGGTACCCGGGGGGGCCTGACCGGGTTAAGTTGGATGGGCGGCACCCGGTGGCCCTGGCCGGGCGAAGGCTGGATGCGGGGTATCCGGGGGGCCCTGACCAGGTTAAGTTGGATGGGGGGTACCCGGGGGCCCTGGCCGGGCGGGGGCTGGATGGGGGGTACCCGGGGGGGCCTGACCGGGTTAAGTTGGATGGGCGGTACCCGGGGGCCCTGGCCGGGCGGCGATACTGACCATGGCGCGCCCCGTGCGCTCCCCGCGCTCGGACTCGGGCTGCTCCCCGTGCCGGGCGCTGGGGCTCGGCCCCCCATGGGCCGCAGCGACTCGGTCCCGCTAGACGCCTCCGGCCACCGGGCTGGACTGGAGCCGCTCACGCAGGACGGGGCCCCACTAAGGGGGACGCCGAGACGCAGGCGGCGCCGGGCGGTGCCGGCAGTGGAGCCGAGCCCCGCGCGACCGAGGCATGTCCGGACCGGGACCCCCGCAGAGCCCCAATCTGCCCGGGACACCCCTAACATGGCCGGGGGTCCTCGGGATCCCGATCGGCGCCTCAAGGCATCCCTGCCCCGGGAATAACCCTGATTCCGCCTCGCACCCCCAATGCACCACAAGCCAGGAACCTCCAGCCCTAACTCCACCTGGGGAGCCCCCAACCCTTCCCCCACTTTCCCCCCTACAGTCCTGCATGGAGGCCCCATACCACCACCCTGGGGAAACCCTCAACATCAGCCCCACAAGAGGATCCCCTACCTGTGGGTAGTCCCTCATCCTCCCTGTCACCACATAGACCTTGCCCGATCCAGGGACCCCCGCACCCCTGTCCTATCCAGGGATATTCCCTGCCCCCCGCCCCCGCACACACACTCACCCTGCCCTGACCAGGGATTCCCACACACACTACACCCAGCCTAGGGGTCTCCCCCCACCCCCGAGTAGGAATTCTCAGCCCCCACCCCCGCTTCTCTTTCTATCTCACCCTGACCCCCCCGCCCCCATGCATCTGTAAAAAAAGCATGATCTATTCTCTGGGCCTACCAGAAAACGTTGACAGGGAATGTTTGCCCAGGGTTTGCCCACAGCTAGGACCTGTCTCCCGCAGGGACCTTCACCACAAGCAGGAGACAACATAGCTCAGACCTCAGAGGGGAAATAATCTGGAATAAACTACAAGAGAGGAGAGCAGCAAGAGTTTTGTTTGAAGTGGCAGGTGTAAGGAAGTGTCAGCTAAAGTAGTTTCCTGTTCAATGCTGTCTGACACCACTTCCAGCTTCTTGCTGGTGTGAAATACATCACCTGGGACTTGCTCCCACCCCAGGCACTCTGGGTGAGAAAGGCAGAGGCACCCTACTGAGGGACAGGGGTCTAACTGAAGCTGTTTGTGCTTCGCCTCTGAGTTTGGCCGGGTCTGTGACTTGAATCAGTAAACAGCTTATGGCGTCTGTGTGGCAGTGGTCAGTCCCTTTAGAGCAGCCCTGTCCAGGGACAACCCAGAAAGAGCCTGAGCCCAAGCAGGCCTGTTGACAATGGAGACGTAAGTGTTACAGAAATGTGACAACATGGGAATATTTTGTACATTTTGTATGAGTCCTGTTTCTGCCTTAGTTGTGCATTGTTACCCAGTGAGCAGAAGGGGGCTGTTTGCTCTCTATGCAGGCAGAGATACCGGTGCGGGTATCACGTAGCTGTCTGGGCCTTAGTCTTCATATCACGTAATCAGACTTCACTGCTGAGGATGTGAGGGAGATTCCCAAACCTGAGCCATTCTTTTGGGGTGACAGATCTGAGGAACTGTCCCAAATTGAGGTGTCCTTAGGAGAGGTTTTGGAACAAATTGATAAACTAAACAGTAATAAACCTCCAGGACCTGATGGTATTCTCCCAAGAGTTCTGAAGGAACTCAAATGTGCAATTGCAGGACTACTGTCATCTGTAACCTGTCATTTAAATCAGCTTCTGTACCAAATGATTGGAGGATAGCTGATGTGACACCAATTTTTAAAAAGGGCTCCAGAGGTGAGCCCGGCAGTTACAGGCTGGTAAGCCTCACTTCAGTATCAGGCAAACTGGTTGAAACTATTGTAAAGAAAAAAACTGTCAGACACATAGATGAACATAATTTGTTGGGAAACAGTCAACATGTTTTTTGTAAAGGGAAATCAAGCTTCACCAATCTACTAGAATTCTCTGAGGAGGTCAACAAGCATGCAGACAAAGGAGATCTAGTGGATATAGTGTATTTAGATTTTTCAGAAAGCCTTTGACAAGGTCCCTCACCAAAGGCTCTTAAGCAAAATAAGCAGTCATGGGATAAGAGGGAAGGTTTTCTCATGGATTGGTAACTGGTTAAAAGGTACTTCTGGTGAGTGAGAGACTGATTAGAGCCGGGGGTGGGGGCGGAAACCCAGCCACGCTGGGCTGTTTCCTTTAGTTTAAAGGGCTCATCCCTGCTCAGAGCCTGATCGGAGCCACACGGTGGGGGCTGGGGGGAGTGCTGTGTCAAACAATCATCCCAGAGAGCCCACAGGCCCTCCTTTTATATGGCAAACCCACCAGGCATATTTTGCTCTGGGAAAGGGGGCCCAGCAGTTTGAAAACATTGAAATGAATGTAGAAGAAGCAGAACCCTGTGTGCCCCTAGGCTGCCTGCAAGCTGAATTCTGTTGCCCAGCTGTGCGTGATGGCTTACTCACACCAAAGTGGCAGGCACTTCCGTATAAGAAGCAAAATGCTAAGTTGTACAGAAAGAACATGTGCTGTATACTATGATTTGCCTGTTTCACTGAGGAGTGTCCCCTTTGTTCTCTGAAATGTATCTTAAAATACTACCATCCCTTTTTCTCCTCCTGCAGGTGCAAATGTTTCAACGCAGCCCCTATATACTCCGTCCCAGAGGCTGGTCCAGATTAGAAGGCAGAAAAAAATGAACTTGGGACGACATGTTCGCCGAGCTCATGCAGTCCTCCCGTACTGATAGGACCCAGCTGAATGCCTGGAGGCAAACAATTGTGGAGTCCCGTAAAGCATTACGGGAACACAAAGAGAGGAGGGATGCGCATGATGAGAACAGGCAGGACACTATGGTCAAGCTCACGGGGGAGCAAACTGACATGCTCCACTGTATGGTGGAACTAATGCGGGAAACGCAGCAAGACCACAGACTGCCATTGCAGCCCATGTATAACCGCCCTCCTTCCTCCCCAAGTTCCATACCTCCTCACCCAAATGCCCAAGAACACGAGCGGGGAGGCTATGGGGACCCTTACACTCAACCCCAGAGGATCGCCCAAGCAGCAGAAAGCTGGCATATGCAAACTTCTGATTTGGTTTCTGGATGTGTCCTTCCCTCCTCCTCCTCCCCCTTAACCCAATACCCCTCCCCTCCCCTCCCCCGGTCTACCTTCTGATTTCTCTCACTGTGTTGTGCAACAAATAATAAAGAACAGTTTTTGAACTATTTAGACTTTATTTCCTTTCATATATATAGGGGGCAGGTAACTTCAAGAGAAACAAACACAACTGTCACACTGTACCCTGGCCTGGTCATGAAACTGGCTTTCAAAGTTTCTCTGATGTGCAGCACGCCCTGCTGCGCTCTTCTAATCGCCCTGTTGTCTGGCTGTGCAAAATTGGCCGCCAGGTGAGCTGCCTCAACCTCCCACCCCACCATAAACGTCTCCCCCTTACTCTCACAGAGATTGTGGAGCACACAACAAGCAGCAATTACAATTGGAATATTAGTTGTGCTGAGATCTAACCGAGTTAGTAAACATCCAAAAGCACATTCTACTACCATTCTGCACTCGCTCAGCCTATAGTTGAACTGTTCCTTACTACTGTCCAGGGTGCCTGTGTATGGCTTCATAAGCCATGGCATTAAGGAGTAGGCTGGGTCCCCAAGGATAACTATTTCAGCATCCCCAACAGTAATTTTCTGGTCTGAGGAGAAAGTCCCTTCCTGCAAACAGACCAGAGTTCCTGAAGATGTGAGCGTCCTGCACCTTTCCCAGCTATCCCACATTGATGTCGGTGAAATGTCCCTTGTGATCCACCAGTGCTTGCAGCACCATGGAAAAGTACCCCTTATGGTTTATGTACTTGCTGTCCTGGTGTGCCAGGGCCAAGATAGGAAAATGTGTTTCGTCTATCGCCCCGCTGCAGTTAGGGAACCCCCAGTGCATTAAAGCCATCCAAAATGGTCTGCACATTTCCCAGAGTCACTACCCTTGATAGCAGCTGGTCAATGATTGCGTTGGCTACTTGCAGCACAGCAGCCCCCACAGTAGATTTGCCCACTCCAAACTGATTCCTGACTGACCAGTAGCTGTCGGGCATTGCAAGCTTCCACAGTGCTATGGCCACTCACTTCTCAATGGTGAGGGTTGCTCTCATTCTGGTGTCTTTGCTCTTCAGGGCAGGAGACAGCAAGTTACAAAGTTCCATGAAAGTGGACCTACACATACGAAAGTTTCGCAGCCATTGCAAATCATCCCAGACCCACAACACTGTGTGGTCCCACCAGTTTGTGCTTGTTTCCTGGACCCAGAATCGGCGTTCCACAGCATGAACCAGGCCCAATGCCACCATAATCTCCCAACCGCCACATGCCATGCTTCTAGGAATATCTGTGTCCATGTCCTCATCAGTATAGTAATTGCATTGTCGTCGCGTCCTCTCTGGTTTTGCAGGTACTGCACGTACTGCTGGATACTGCACGAGGTATTTAGAATGATCAAAACTGCAGCGGAGATCTGAGCGGGCTCCATGCTTGCCGTGCTATGGCACCTGCACAGGTAATCCTGGAAAAGGGTGCGAAACAAGCCGTTTGGTTCAAGATGGCCCATAAAAGGCGGTAAATGATTATCTTCTGTAACATTCACGGAGTTGGGAAACTTGCTAGAGCTGCAAGAGCGGGAGAGCAGAGTTTGTGGCGGAAGCTATGCAGCTCAGTTCACGATGGCCAAAAAATGGTGGGGAACTGTTGCCTTCTGTAGCTTCCATGGGAGCCCAGGACAGACAACATGGAGAAATTAGCTAGTGCTGCAAGAGCAGGACAGCAGAGTTTGCGGCGGAAGCTGTGTTGCTTGGGTCACAGTAGCCAAAAAAAGGCGGGAAATGGTTAGATAAAAGAGTAGATAGAAAGACGAGAGGACGTGCGAGGTGGACTCATAGTACCAGGAGACAGGCAGTGCACCGTCTGCTGGCAGTATGGCATCTGCTGTAGCTTTCACGGAGGGAGGAGTGAGTGACGGCACACACTCAGAAACACACGCGAGAATGTTTTTGCCCCATCATGCACTGGGAGCTTAACCCAGAATTCCAATGGGTGGCGGGGACTGAAGGAACTGTGGGATAGCTTCCACAGTGCACCGCTCCGACATTTGATGTTAGCCTCGGTACTGTGGATGCACTCCGCCCAAATCACGCACTTTAGTGGGGACACAACACCGAATGTATAAAATCGCTTCTGAAAATTCAAATAGAATAAGTTCAAATAAATTTCGTACTGTAGACATACCCTTAGACTTCTTTGAAGATACCGTAGATGGTAAAGGTGCTGTTCAAGCAGGGCCAGCTCCAGGCTCCAGCAGAAGAAACACGAGCCCAGGGCAGCACATGCTAAGGGGCGGCCTTCTGTCCATTCTTGGGGCAACACAGTCAAAGCGGGTTTTTTTGCACTTCTGCAGTCCAAGCAGCACTGTGGTGGTGGTTGTTTTTGCTTGGGGCAGCAATAATGGTAGAGCCGGCCCTGTGTTCAAGCTACCATTATGGTCTGCTACTAGGAGAGTAATAATAGGTACCAGTCCCAGCCTCAAATGCTCCCTGGAGCATCAAAGAATGGTTCCTTGAAGGAGATTCCTGACTCACTTTCCTGCCAAGGTACAAAAATTCTGAAGTCAAGCAGTCCAGTTTTCAGTAAAGCAACAGGTAAATTGACTATAATAGAGCTTTCTACATTCACTAACCTTGACCTCACTCAGCTATTGTGCAAAAGTACGATGCACTCCAGAGGCAAAAAATAGTAAGTATGGCTTCAGTTGAAGAGATAGAAGACAAAGCCTCAAATGCTCCAGACACCCAGGATACATCGTATCACACCATCTCAGAAGACAGGTACATTCCAACATGATCAACCTTTAACTTAGAATTGCACAAGGTGCAAGAGCAAATGCCCTGTGTACACCAATTATACCTGCTAATCCCATTGCTTGCTCAGTAATTTAACACACTTTATTCAGCTGGAACTGAATCTTTCCTGGTATGGAAACCATTCCATACCCCTAATCATTTCTGTTGCCCTTCTCTATACCTTTTCCTATTCTACTATATCTTTTTTGAGATCGGAACTGCACACACTACAGTATTCAGAATGTGGGCGTACCATGGATTTATACTGTGGCACTGTGAAATTTCCTGTCTTACCTATCCATTTCCTACTTCTGTTAGCTTCTTTTGACTGCTGCCACACACTGAGCGGATGATTTCAGAGAATTATCAGTGATGACTCCAAGATCTCTTTCTTGAGCAGTAACAGCTGAATTTAAATCCCATCAGTTTGTATTTATCATTGGGATCATGTCTTCCACTGTGCATTCCCTGGCACTATCAACATTGAATTTCATCTGCCATTTTGTTGCCTAGTCACTCAGGGTATGTCTACACTACGGGATTACTCTGATTTTACAGAAATCGGTTTTTTGAAACAGATTGTATAAAGTTGAGAGCATGTGGCCACACTAAGCACATTAATTCGGCGGTGTCCGTCCATGTACCGAGGCTAGCGTTGATTTCCGGAGCGTTGCACTGTGGGTAGCTATCCCACAGCTATCAAATAGTTCCCACAGTCTCCCCTGTCCATTGGAATTCTGGGTTGAGATTCCAGTGCCTGATGGTGCAAAAAACATTGTTGCTGGTGGTTCTGGGTACAGCCCCACCCCTCCCTCCGTGAAAGCAGCAGCAGACAATCATTTTGAGCCTTTTTTCCTGGGTGAACTGTGCAGACGCCATACCATGGCAAGTATGGAGCCTGCTCAGCTCAAGACAGCAATCATGGACGTTGTAAACACCTCACGCATTCTTGTGCAGTCTATGCTGAACCAGGACCTGCAAAACCAGGCAAGGAGGCGGCGGCTACGGCGGAGTGGCAACGAGAGTGATGAGGACATGGACACAGAATGCTCTCAAACCACAGGCCCTGGCGCATTGGAGATCCTGCTGGTAATGGGGCAGGTTCTAGCCATTGAACACCGATTTTGGGCCCGGGAAACAAGCACAGACTGGTGGGACCGTATAGTGTTGCAGGTGTGGGATGATTCCCAGTGGCTGTGAAACTTTCACATGCATAAGGCCACTTTCATGGAACTTTGTGACTTGCTCTCCCCTGCCCTGAAGCACCAGAATACCAAGATGAGAGCTGCCCTGACAGTTGAGAAGCGAGTGGCAATAGCCCTCTGGAAGCTTGCAACACCAGACAACTACTGGTCAGTCTGGAATCAATTTGGAGTGGGCAAATCTACTGTGGGGGCTGCTGTGGTGCAAGTAGCCAAAGTAATCACTAAGCTGCTGCTACGAAAGATAGTGACTCTGGGAAATATGCAGGTCATAGTGGATGGCTTTGCTGCAATGGGATTCCCTAATTGTGGTGGGGCGATAGCTGGAACCCATATCCCTATCTTGGCACCGGAGCACCAGGCCACCCAGTACATAAATCACCAGGGGTACTTTTCAATGGTGTGCACTGGTAGATCACAAGGGACGTTTCACCAACATCAACGTGGGATGGCCAGGAAGAGTTCATGACGCTCGCGTCCTCAGGAACACTACTCTGTTTAAATGGCTGCAGAAAAGGAATTACTTTTCAGACCACAAAATAACAGTTGGGGATGTTGAAATGCCTGTAGTTATCCTGGGGGACCCAGCCTATCCCTTGATGCCATGGCTCATGAAGCCATACACAGGCAGCCTGGACAGTAGTCAGGAGCTGTTCAACTACAGGCTGAACAAGTGCAGAATGGTGGTAGAATGTGCATTTGGACGTTTAAAGGGACGCTGGCGCATGTTACTAACTCGCTCAGACCTCAGCCAAATCAATGTCCCCTTTGTTATTGCTGCTTGCTGTGTGCTCCACAATCTCTGTGAGAGTAAGGGGGAGTCCTTTATGGCAGAGTGGGAGGCTGAGGCAAATCACCTGGCCGCTGATTACGCACAGCCAGACACCAGGGCGATTAGAAGAGCACACCAGGAAGTGGTGCGCATCAGAGAAGCTTTGAAAACCAGTTTAATCACTCGCCAGGGTACGATGTGACTATTGTGTTTTTCTCCTTGATGAAAACCCGCCCCCTTGATTGACTCATTCCCTGTAAGCCACCCTCCCGCTTCGATTACAGCTTGCTTTCCAAGGAAATAAAGTCACTATCATTTAAAAATCATGTATTCTTTATTAACTGATTATAAAAAGCAGGAGAGAACTGACAAGGTAGCCCGGGTGGGGTTTGGGAGGAGGAAAGGAGGGAAGGAAAAGTAACTAAAAAAATTTCAAAAACAATGAGAGTCTTTGGTTGGGCTGTCCACGGGGGTGGAGTGGGCGGGTGCACGGAGCCTCCCCCCACACGTTCTTACACGTCTGGTAGGTAAGGAGGCTAAGGAACATGGTGAGGAGGGAGGGTGATAATACAGGGGCTGCAGTAGTACTCTGTGATCCTGCTGCCATTCCTGAAGCTCCACCAGATGCTGGAGCATGTCAGTTTGATCACGCAGCAGCCCCAGCATTGCATCCTGCCTCCTTTGATCTTCGTGCAGTCACCTCTCCTCTCGAGCATCCCTCCTGCCCTCACGTTCGTCCCTCCTGCCCTCACGGTCACTGGCATTCTTCCTGTACTTTGATACCACGTCCTTCCACTCATTCAGATGAGCTCTTTCATTGCAGGTCACTTCCATGATTTCCGAGAACATTTTGTCTCGCGTCTTTTTTTTCCGCCGCCTTATCTAAGATGGCCTTCGGGATGGAGTAGGGAGGCTTGAAAAATTTGCAGCTGCAGGAGGGAGGGAAAAAAGGGAGAGAAATATTTTAAAATATACATTTTACAGAACAATGGCTACACTTTTTTATGGTGAACAACACTATTCACATTACATTGCACATGTGATTTCAGTACAAGGTCGCATTTTGCATCTTAATATTGAGTGCCTGTGGCTTTAGTGTTAGAGATCACAGACGCAGGTCCGGGCAGCAGAATTCGGCTTGCATGCAGCCATGGTAAGCCACTGTCTTTCGGCTTCTGCAGCCTTCATATATCCAGTGCCCTCCTTTCCCAAATACCAAGCAAAGCCCATCTTTCCTGTTAACGTGCAGCAGCAGAAACCAAACTCCCCTCCCACCCATCCAATTCTCTGGGATGATCGCTTTACCCCTCCCCTCACCACGTCGCTGGTATCAGGGAAGATCCCTGCCAGCCAAACGCAAAAACGCTCCGCGCCAATCACCACCCCCCCGCCTGGCTAATTGCAGGGAAGGATTTTTTTTCAGCCACGGGCAAACAGCCCAGTAGGAATGGCCACCTCTGTCCCCTTAATTTAATTCCTGTATTTCAACCAGGTTACATTGAACGATATCACTCTCCTGAGGATAACACAGCGAGATAAAGAACGGATGTTGCTTGAATGCCAGCAAACACCGGGACCATACGCTGCTAGGCTTTGTCATGCAATGATACCAGATTACTTGCTACATGCATGGCGTTGTCAAGTGTCCTACCATGGAGGACGAAATAAGGCTGCACTGCCCAGAAACCTTCTGCAAAGGTTTTTGGAGTACCTCCAGGAGAGCTTCATGGAGATGTCCCTGGAGGATTTCCGCTCCATCCCCAGACATGTTAACAGACTTTTCCAATAACTGTACTGGCCGTGAATGCATCCCAAGTCCTCAGGGCAAATTAATCATTAAAAAATGCTTTAAAACCATGTTTTATATTTACAAGGTACATTCACCAGAGGTCCCTTCCATGGCTTCATTGTCTGGGATAGTGGCTTGGGAGGGTAATTCCGTTAGGCTGAGAAAAAGCTCCTGGCTGTTGCGGAGAACGGAGTGCTGTGTGCTCTCTACAAGCTCGTCCTCCTCTTCATCTTCCCCGTCTGCAGAATCCTCAGGCACGGCTGAGATTACCCCCGCCTCGGAATCCACGGACAGGGGTGGGGTAGTGGTGGTGGACCCCCCTAGAATTGCATGCAGCTCAGCGTAGAAGCAGCATGTTTTCGGCACTGCCCCGGACCTTCTGTTTGCTTCTTTGGTTTTCTGGTAGGCTTGTCTGAGCTCCTTAACTTTCACACGGCACTGTACCGAGTCCCTGGTGTAGCCTCTCTGCATCATGGCCTTGGAGATTTTTTCAAATGTTTTTTCATTTCATCTTTTGGAACAGAGTTCTGTTAGCATGCAATCATCTCCCAATACAGCGATCAGATCCAGTACCTCCCGTGCAGTCCATGCTGGAGCTCTTTTTCGATTCTCAGACTGCATTGTTACCTGTGCTGATGAGCTCTGTGTGGTCACTTGTGCTGATCAGCTCTCCAAGCTGGGCAAACAGGAAATGAAATTCAAAAGTTCGCAGGGCTTTTCTTGTCTACCTGGCCAGTGCATCCGAGTTCAGATTGCTGTCCAGAGCGGTCACAATGATGCACTGTGGGATAGCGCCCAGAGGCCAATACCGTCGATTTGCGGCCACACTAAACCTAATCCGACATGGCAATACTGATTTCAGCGCTACTCCCCTCATCAGGGAGGAGTACAGAAAGCGGTATTAAGAGCCCTTTATATCGATAAAAAGGGCTTCGTTGTGTGGATGAGTGCAGGGTTAATTCAGTTTAACGCTGCTAAATTCGATATAAACGTGTAGTGTAGACCAGGTCTCAGTTTTGTGAGAGCCCCTTGTACCTCTTTGCAGGCAGCTGTTGACTTACCTATTTTGACTAATTTTGTAACATCTGCAAACTTTGCCACTATTTACCCTCTTTTCCAGATCATTTATGAACATGATGAACAGCACAGGTTCCATTACAGATCCTCGGGGGACCCTGCTATTGGCATCTCTTCACTGTGAAAACTGACCATTTATTCCCACTCTTTTTTCCTATCTTTTATCCAGTTACTGATCCACTAGAGGATCTTCCCATGACAGCTTACTTTGCTTAAGAGCCTTTGGCCTTTATTACAGTATGCAATTATTGTAAAAATTGTGTGGAAATGTGAGATTTAGGGAGGATCAGAGCCTCTTTAGTGACATCAATCACTGGGAAAAATTATTTAAATTAACTTCTGAGAAAAAAATAAAAAGTTGCTCATTTTTGCCCATTGCCATCTAGTGGGAAAAGTGTTGAACTGCAGATTTCTTTAAAAAATTCAAAAATCATGAAGTTTGGATTGTTTTTCCCTGGAAAAACCATCAAAGTTAGAAAGGTGCCAAGGGGTGCAACGGATTCAGTTACAACAAATCTAGTATTTGTATTCTAATGTTTATACAGGAAGCCGAACTGTCAGACGTGGATGAAAGATCATAAAAAAATATCATAAGAACGGCCATACTGGATCAGACCAAAGGACCATCAAGCCCAGTATCCTGTTCTCTGATAGTGGGCAATGGCAGGTGTCCCAAAGGGAATGAACAGACAGGTTATCATCAAGTGATCCATGCCCTGTCACCCAATCCCAGCTTCTGGTAAACAGAGACTAGGGACACCATCCTTGCCAATACACCTCTACCTCAATATAACGCTGCCCTCGGGAGCCAAAAAATCTTACCACGTTATAGATGAAACCGTGTTATACTGAACTTGCTTTGATCCACCAGAGTGCACAGCCCCGCCCCCCCAGAGCACTGCTTTACCGCATTATATCTGAATTCGTGCTATATCGGGTTGCGTTATATCGAGGTAGAAGTGTAGCCACTGATGGACCTATCTTCCATGAATCTATCTAGCTCACTTTTGAACCCCCGTTATAGCATTGGCCTTCACACCACCCTCTGGCAAGGAGTTCCAGAGATTGACAGTGCATTGCGTGAAAAAAATACTTCCTTATGCTTGTTTTAAACCTGCTACCTATTAATTTCATTTGGTAGCCCCTAGTTTTCATGTTATGAAGAATAAATAACATTTAATTATTTACTTTCTCTATACTACTCATGATTTTATAGACTTCCATCATATCCCCCCTTAGTCATTTCTTTTTCAAGCTGAAAAGTCCCAGTCTTATTAATCTCCTCATATGGAAGCCATTCCATATCCCTAATCATTTTTGTTGCCCTTTTCTGAACCTTTTCCAATTCCAATATATTTTTGAGATGTGAAAACCACATCTACACGCAGTATTCAAGGTGTGGGCGTACCATGGATTTATATAGAGGCGATATGATATTTTGTGTCTTATCATATATCCCTCTCTTGATGATTCCCAACATTGTTTGCTTTTTTTGACTGCCACTGCACATTGAGTGGATGGTTTCAGAGAACTATCCACAATGACTCCAAGATCTCTTTCTTGAGTGATAACAGCTAATTTAGACCCCATCTTTGTATATGTATAGTTAGGATTATGTTTTCTAATGTACATTACATTGCATTTATCAACATTAAATTTCATCTGCCATTTTGTTGCCCAGTCACCCAGTTTTGTGAAATTCTTTTGTAGCTCTTCATAGTCTGCCTGGTACTTAACTATCTTGAATAGTTTTGTATCATCTGTAAATTTTACCACCTCACAGTTTACCCCTTTTTCCAGATCATTTATGAATATGTTGAATAGGACTGGGCCCAGTACAGACCCCTGGGGGACACCACTATTTACCTCTCTCCATTCTGAAAACTGACCATATATTCCTGCTCTTGGTTTCCTATCTTTTAACTAGTTACCAGTCCATGAGAGAACCTTCCCTCTTATCCCATGTATCCTTATTTTGCATAAGAGCCTTTGATGAGGGACCTTCTCAAAGGCTTTCTGAAAAATCTAAATACACTATATCCACTGAATCTCCTTTGTCTGCATGCTTGTTGACCCCCTCAGAGAATTCTAGTAGATTAGTGAGGTATGACTTCCCTTTATAAAAATCATATTGACTATTTCCCAACAAATTACTTTCTTTACGACAGTTTCAACCAATTTGCCCGGTACTGAAGTGAGGCTTACCAGTCTCTAACTGCCAGGCTCACCTCTGGAGCCCTTTTTAAAAATTGGCATCACATTAGCTCTCCTCTAGTCATTTGGTACAGAAGCTGATTTAAATGATAGGTTACAGATGACAGTTAGTAGTCCTGTAATTTCACATTTGAGTTCCTTCAAAACTCTTGGGTGAATACCAGTAGGTCCTGGAGACTTATTACTGTTTAGTTTATCAATCTGTTCCAAAATCGGCTCTAAGGACACCTCAATTTGGGACAGTTCCTCAGACCTGTCACTCAAAAGAATGGCTCAGGTGTGGGAATCTCCCTCACATCCTCAACAGTAACAGTGAAGACCAATTACTTAGCATAAAAAATGTTAGTAGACTGAATTAGTCTAAACAAAAAGGTCTATTGATTGCACACGAGGACTGTGTGGCAGTCATGTGAGGAAAATAGAACTGAAAATTAACAGACCAAAATTGTAGTGTTGGAAATTAGGCCAAATTGGATTTGAGGGGGGCACAGTAGGCAGGACCCATGGCAGTGAGGTAGGAGGCAGCCACGGTTTAATTTCCACTCCCCTTTATATGCATCAAGCAGCCACAGGTGAGGAAATCAAGGACGCACTCCCTGATCCCCACCATGGACTCATGGTATTTCATGCTCTGGCACTGGGAGGCACGTGAGGGGAAATTTAGTCTTCCCAATCTCTACCTCCCACCATCCTACCGCAGTGCATCATGGGAAACCGTGTCCCTCACATCCATCTCAGGTGCTGGTGGAACCACTCCCTTGAAGCCTAAGTGCTGATGCATCATGAGAATTGTAGTCTTCCTACCACAGCCCCAGTGCCTTATAAGAGTTTTAATCCCTCCTTTCCCCTACCCAAGCCTCAGACGCTGTTGCTGTTACTAAGATACATATCTGTTTGGTAAGGGTGATGGTCATAGCCCTGATGATTATGGACAGGTGCTGCGCTTGAGCTGGGGCTTGGCTTCTATTAAAAGGCTCCTGACTCGTTCTGTATTTGGGAAAAATGATATGGTTTAATTATATGGTGATACCAGTGAAATGGGAAGCAGGTTAGCACTGGAGGATGTTAGACAGAAGCTACTGAAGAGACAAGGTGGAAGAGGTAATAATAGCAGGGGGAGGGATAGCTCAGTGGTTTGAGCATTGGCCTGCTAAACCCAGGGTTGTGAGTTCAATCTTGAGGGGGCCATTTGGGGATTGGTCCTGCTTTGAGCAGGGGGGTGGACTAGATGATCTCGAGGTCCCTTCCAACCCTAATGATCTTTGATTGGACCAACTTCTGGTGGTGAGAATTTGTCTATGTAGCACTTCGCTGTACACACCACCTATGCTGACAAGAAGGGTTCTTTTCCTAGAAAGGGGCACCCTATGCACAGTGCTGGCCTGCTCACGTTGTGCCTGTTAAAGGAATAGGGCTTTGCCAGAAGAAGGTCACAGCCAGTTCCTTCCCTCCAGCTCCAGAAGGGAGGATTAGGGAGACTTACCTCAAGAAGGATGTTTTTAAGCTTTTTATTTCACACTTTAAATACATTTATACTTCAGGAAAAGACCAGAACAGGCTAGTCAGGCAGAGCCCAGAGAACTGAAAACAACAGTATTTACAGCCCATGCATCAAGAGAGAATACATTGTTTTATTCCACAAAGCCATAGGGCTGTGGATAGGAACCCAAAAGAGTCTGTTTCAGTCCCCGGTGAGGTGCACAGCTCAGCCTTTGCACCTCTTGGAGAAAGACTAAACTTCATTTTCATGTCAGTAGCAAACTAGGACTTTAGTCAACATGATCTGAAGGTTGTGAACCCAGCTCTGTCATGTTCTTCTTAGAAACAGGCATCAATCACCCACTCCACAGCTAAGCCTCTGCCAGCAACCAGAGCTGGGAAATGGAACTCTGGGCACAGGGCCAAGCAAATCCAGGTTGTTTCCTGCTAATGAAACTTCACTTCTTACCTTCAATAAAACTCCATTGTTCAGGAGAGACACTCCCGAGATTGTATCCCTGCCAGGGACTGCAGTCCAGGGCCAGGAGAGCCCTTAAAGGGTCCCCACAGCAGCACAAGAGCAGGACTGGTGTAGAGAACTAGCATGAAACAGCTGCCTACATCGCCGGTCTGAGAAACCAAGACTCACCACCAGCATTTTCACTCCAAACTGTCTCCCTTTCGAGCCAGAAGCTCCAAGGGAACAAGGAACAAGTTCAAAGGGCAAATTCCCAGATCCTTCCAAACTGACTTTTGAGCATCTGCAGCGGGACTGTGGAGGGGTGGAGGCAATTGGCCATGGGAAGCTGAATGCTGGGCTGAGGATGGGCTCACACTGGGCTGGGGAGTTTCCTGTGTTCCCTGTTCACATTCCCCTGACCTTCTGGGCCTTTCCTGGTTGTTACTTGGCTGTGCCGGTTCTGCTGGGGCTGTGCAGCTCACAGACAGGTTAGCAGTGGGAGGCCTCTCACAGGCGACACTGGCAGAAGGTGTATCAGCAGCCAGCTCTCCTGCACGGGAGCTGGGATCTGACCCTTTCCTGCTCCCATCTGGCTGCCGAGCAGTCAGTGCCCTGTAGGATCTGTGCATGTGGCTCTTCAATCCATCATAATCCAGGTTGCTCAGCTCTTCAGGGAGGGACATCAGCAGGTCTAGCACGACAGCAGACTCTGGAAGGAAGAACGGACCATGTCAGGCTGGTCTAATACTCGATCACAAGCCAGTTTGTTTATAAGCCGCCCCCCGTCCACCAAGATGGATAAGTAAAAATGGAAAATGTGAATGACCTGTTCATAAGATGACCCTATAATTCAGGGGTCAGCAAACTCTGGCTCCCGGGCCACCAGGATAAGCTGCTGGTGGGCCGAGATGGCTTGTTTACCTTGAGTGTCCACAGGGATGGAGGTAAACCTAAGTAAACAGTGTCCTGGCGCGCCAGCTGCTTACCCTGACGGGCCAGGACAGCAACTAGTGGGGAAATGGGGGGGGCACAGGGGGAGCGAAGCTGGGAATTGGGGAGTAACCCGTGACCATCCCCCTGATGATCCCACCGCTACCTAGGACCCCCACACTCTCCCCATTCCATCCTTTCCCACCTTGTCTGGGGAGAGCCAGGGGAGGTTGTCTCTGGCCTGGCTGGAGCTGCTCTGGCAGGCTGGGCAGCATGGCTGCAGCCTGCTCCAGCGGGACAGACCGGGCGGCACGGCCGCAGCACGTTCCAGCGAGTTGGGTGGGGTGGCATGGCCACAGTGTGCTCTGGGGGGCAGGGCTGAGCGTCATGACTGCAGCCTGCCAGCCACGGAGCTGCAGCTGCTTCGGAGGCTGCAAAGAGAGCAGAGTGGCCAGAAGTGGAGACACTCTGGCCCTGGCTCTTCCCTTCTGGCTCTGCTGCTTCTCCTTGCTCCCTCTGTTGGGGGGAGGGGCTGTGTCCCACCTCGCCCTCTCTATATCCATTCATAAGCCGCCCCCACCCTCTGGTGCTTCTCTTTTTACTAAAAAAAATTTGGTTTATGAACGAGTATATTCGGTAATCTGTTTTTAATCTTGGTTTGCATTGTACTTTTCAGTTATTTTCCTAAAGAGAGGTTGATTCTCATTGATTGGAAACCATTAAAACATGCAGCTTTGCAACTAAATATACCCTTTTCACTCAACCTGGTGCTTCTTTTTGCTAACCAGAAAATTATGTTACGAAATGGTGAATGATGCATTTGCTATTTACTAGACAATTTTTTACACATGATTTCTGATAAACTCCATTTCGATGGAAACTGGAATTCAGCTAAATGCATAGAAACAGCATGTTGCAATTGTTTTTTAAAAAACCTCCTTAAATGTGCTGGATATACAAGAAAAAAGAAAGTTTTAAATACAAAATGTTGTGATAAACTGTGGTCTTAGAACTTATACATCTCACTCTTATTTTCATTCATAGATTGCAAGAGGAAAACAAGCTTTCCAACTCTCTCTCAGTGTCTCGGTTTTGAATGGGCTAGTCACTGAACTGAACTAGCTGAATCAACTCAAAAGAAAATATTCTCTTTGCACCTACAGGAGAGAGTACTGCTTTCAAAAGCTTGTTTAAGAACATAAGAATGGCCATACTGGGTGAAACCAATGGTTCATCTAGCCCAGTATCCTGTCTTGACAGTGGCCGGTGCCAGATGCTTCAGAGGGAATGAACAGAACAGGGCAGTTGTTGAGTTTTTTTAAGAACTATAATTTTGGTCTTTACAACATCCCTAGCAACAAATTCCACAGGTTAACTGTGCGTTGTGTGACAAAATACTTTCTTATGTTTCTTTTACTCCTGCTGCCTATTAATTTCATTAGGTGACCCTGGGTTCTTGTCTTACGTGAAGATGTCAGTAACGCTTATCCATTTACTTTCTCCACATGGTTCATAATTTTATAGACCTCTATCACAACCCCCCTTCGTCTTCTCTTTTCTAGACTGAACACTCCCAGTGTTATTAATCTCTCCTCATACGGAAGAGAAGAGATTAAATTTCAGCAAACTCTACTTCCAGGTGCTTGGTCAGTGACTTTTACCAAACCAGCGGTTTGACTTTATTGAAATTTGGCAGCAAACATGCACTGTTTGAATATTTTTTGTTATTTAAATTATTGTAATAGATTATAGTAAGGTTTGATCTCAGCATAGGTTGTCAATTTCAAAGAGGTTTATTTTATAAAAGGAAAAGTGTGCTGAACTTAAATATAAAAAAACCCCTATTTTAAAATTGATTAAAAAAAATTGTTAATTATTAGCCATCCTGAACCTTGTCACTCATGCCTGCGGAACAGAGGCTACATTCTGGCCCTGGATCCATAAGCATGAACAGATGCATGCCCCAGGCTCCAAACTCACGCACGCACTCTGCACTAATTCCCCATTCCAATCACACTCAGGTCCCTCAGTCCCCGTGTCAAGTCAGTAGAGGAAGTGGCAGTAAATGGCTGACAACCGTCCCTTGGCCCATTAAAATCCCCCCAGGGCCAGGATCATGGGACATCTTGATTAACCAGCACATGGCTACAATGCTCCAATCAATCTCGCCACAGAAATGCTCACTAAGAAAAGGAATGTGTTTTCAGCTGGCGGATCTGAAGGAGCCAATGCTTTGCGCATGGGAGGCCAGGAATCATGTACCGCTGCTTTGTTCACCTCAGTCTGAGGACAAGGTCTCTGTTTATAAGGTGACTAGCGCTCATCAAGCAATATACAAGTATGAGAATGGAGAAGACGGAGGTGGGCCAGGACTCCCCAATCCACCATCTCAGCACAAGAGGGACCCCTAAGCACGTGCACCCACTCAGCCCTCCAGCACTGTCTGCAGAAGGATGGCCAGGAATGCCACGAAGAGGAAAGTGGAGGCAAGTACTAGGACAAAGCAAACGCTCCCCTCCTCCTGAAACAGGCAAGGGAGCAGATCAATTTCCAGACTCTGGAGGAAGCTACTGACTGGCAATGGGCTAGTGGTGGTTACAAGATCCCAGGGAACACATACGGTGCCAGTGAGCCTCTAGGTGGCCTTGGATTAATTTCCACAGTTCGAGTAACAGTACACGTCACCAAGGTTTGCTGGTGTCACACACTGAGCTACGCTATGGGTGAGTGACAGCTATCACAGCCAGCTGGTTCCCTCCCTGAAGATCACAAACATGTAGCTTTTTGGATCCCAACTCACCACATGGCGAGAGCTCAGGCACTTTGATGTCCCTGGAGAGCATCGATAAATATTTGTAAATCTTCTCAAAGTCCACGCTGAATTTCTCTAGTTCCCCATGAACACCTGGGTCTGTGCTAGTGCTGGAGGACTGAGCTGCTGCGGGGGGGTCTGGGGCAGCATCTCCATTTCTTGCTGCATCATCAGGGGCTGGCGATGCATCACGCTGGCTTGAGGAGTCTGGAAGGACCTTCTTCTCTGCAGCTCTGGTCAGCTTCTGGGGAATTGAGTGGAGCAAACCAAGCGGCTCGGTGACTGCGATGGTCAGAACCTGAAATTCAGAGATTCTAAGGGACAGAATCATCTAGTCTGACCTCCGACATGACACAAGCCACAGAACTCGCCTGAATTAATTAGTGTTTGAACTAGAGCAGATCTTTTCAATAAACTTCCACTCTTGATTTTAAAATTAGCTGTTCCAACGGTTCATTCTCATCACTGTTACAATGTTGTGCCTTATTTCTACTCTGAATTTGTCTAGCTACAAGTAGGAGCTCAGGAAGGAGGAGGAATGGGAACCCCCTTTCCAGAAATGCCAGACACTCTCAGGGCAGCCTCCCGCTACGTCAGGCACTCCCTGATCGAACAGCAGACCTTCCTCAGGGTGAGACTGGGCCAGGAGAGCCAGCCACCATGCAGCACAGTGAAGCAGAACGAAATGCAATGCAATAAGCTACAGGGGCTTTGGACAGCTTGATGCTCTCTGGGGGAAATCTCTGATATCCAGGAGTGAGAGGAGATGTGGTTATTTATGAGGTGCATGGCAAGGGAACGGATTTGCTCACTGCCGGGACAGGTGGCAGAGCTACCATTGCCCATGCCCCACTTCAATCTCTTCATCTTTACGTAGCTAAGCTGCACAAAAAGCAGCAATTGGGAGAGCAACACTCAATGTCAGAACAGCTGGGTTCTACTCTGAGCTCTGCCCCTGACCTGCTGCATGATATCAGGCAAGTGGTTTCACAGTATGTACCTCAGTTTCCCCCACACCAACAGGAAGGGTGAACTGCTGCTTGGTCACTGCAGCAATGAGGCCATGTGACCACAGAGGAATGTGGTAGAATTCCTGATGGAATAGCCTGCCTGTAGCAGGGATGTTTCCTACTAGTGACCAGAAGGGACTGGCAGGCTTGAGCCCTATCACTGGCCAGATTTTCCATTCTCTGTAGAAGTCTCTGACCCTGCTGAGTTCTTGGCCCCAGTGGGATCTTGCGGGTGTCACTGAGAGCTGACGCCTGTTACCTGAGAGAAAGCTGCTGTCACGGTTTCTTCCAGCTTATCCGTCAGCTTCTCAGCAAGATCTGTCCAGACCTGAGAGGCAGATTTCAGTTAGTGCACTGGAATCAGGGACCCATCCACTTCCACACAGCCACAGTGCGAGAAGCATGAGCCCAGCCAGCAGAGGGCAAGGAGAGCACAGATGAGAGGGACAGCTCCAGAAAGGCTGACTCACAGCAAAAGCCATGTGCCTCAAGCCCATCCTGGTACAGCACAATCAAACTCACCCTTGCCCTGGTGCTGTACAGACAAACCAGCCCTGCCCACCTCCACACAACACCAGCCCTGATTCCCAGGTTCTCTCTCTCTCTAAGCCATACCTCGATAGGAGCTAGGACCTCAGTTTCCTTGCGTGTCTGCTCCTCCCGGCAGCGGCGATACTCCATCTGTATGGCCTCCCTTGCTACGCGGCCCTTCAGCTGGTGGATGAAGGCCAGAATCTGCAAAACGGGGAAGTTCAGGCATAGCAGCATACAAAGATGCCCCTCCCGCAATAAACAGCTCATGGGTGGGCTGGGAAGGGCGTGGCTGAATGCCTTCTATCCCAACTGGACTACATAGCTGCACCTGAACTGAGTGTCCATTCCACCTCTCCGAAAACCCTCTCTGGTTCCAGACAGCAATGAGTTAGTGGGATGAACTTGCAAAAGGACTGTACAACTAATAAGAAGGACCAAAAAAGTTTTAGGCCTGAAAAGCCACGGGAGGAGATGTCTGCACCTAGATCAGGGGTAGGCAAACTATGGCCAGCAAGTTCCGGCCAGGAAGCAGGTCAGGGGCTGCACTACGCAGCTCCCGGAAGCTGCAGCATGGCCCCACTCAGCTCTTACGCGCTCCAATGGTCCCCTTCAGCACTCCAATGGGAGCTCCAGGGACAGTGCCTGCAGACGAGGCAGCATGCAGAGCTGTCTGACCATGCCTCTGCATAGGAGCCGGAAAAGGGACACGCCACTGCTTTCAGGAACCGCTTAAGGTAAGCGCTGCTCAGAGCCTGCACCCCGAGCCTCTCCCCATGCCCCAACTCCCTGCCCCAGCCCTGATCCCCTTCGCACTCTCCAAACCCCTTGATCCCAACCCAGAACACCCTCCTGCACCCCCAAACTTCTCATCCTCAGCCCCAATCCATCACTCGCATCTCCTTTCAGAACTTGCACCCTTTCCTGCACCAGCCCTGATCCCCCTCCCACCCTCCAAACCCCTTGGTCCCAGTCCAGCGCACCCTCCTACATGCCAAACTTCTCATCCCCAGCCCCACACCAAAGCTCGTACCCCAATTTTCTGAGCATTCATGGCCCACCATACAATTTCTATTCCTCAATGAGGCCCTCGGGCCAAAATGTTTGCTGACCCCTGGCTTAGGTACTACAGTGATGGGAACCGATAAGATATCTGGATAGAAAATGCTGTGGAGAAAGCGGGCAGGGAGCAGCTGTGACTGCCAGTGGTAGATAAGGGGCAAGACATCACCCACAGCAGCCCACAGCCTGCAAAACCCCTAAGCTACAGAAGATGCATAAGCCAAAACCACCTCTAGTGCTGCCAAAATCAGGGGCCAACATAAACAGAAATAAAAGGAGCCAGGCAGCACTAGGTTTCCCCACCCCAACCTGAACAGTGGAGAGTACCCCAACCTGCAGGGTAGTACGATGATGGCCCTCCCTTCCCAAGCCAACCAGGAGATTGGGCACCCTTTCTCTTTTGTTAGCAGAGAGACTGCTGTTCCCTAATTACCCTTATTCTGAACCTGACCTGGTCAGTTACCAGCTTGACTAGGACCAGACCCCGCTCACCTCAGCCTCACTCTTACGGGGCAAATGCTCCCGCAACAGCGCTGCCTGTAACTCCCCTTGAGGGGCCTGGGACTTCAGGGCCTTGATCAGTTGCCGCTTCTCCCGCAATGTCCAGGAGGCCCGAGTGGGTGCATGGCATGCAGGGAGCCCCGTTTCGTAACGGGTGGGGGCTGAGCGGGTCCGAACTGGTGGCTTCATGCCTCAGGCTCTGCAGGGGGAGAAAAGGAGGAGTCAGAGAGCAAAGCCCCTAGGTCCTTCCATCTACCTATGGCCCCCGTCCACTCTCTGGGCATCTCGCCCCCTAGCCTTCCCCCCTACCTACAGCCCCCCCTCACACACTCACTCTCCAGGGCACCTGCCCCTCACCTACCCACAGCCCCCTCCCACACACTCACTCTCCAGGGCACCTGCCCCCCATCTACCTACAGCCCCCTCCCACACACACTCACTGTCCAGGGCCCCGCCCACCATCTACCCACAGCCCCCCCCCCACACTCACTGTCCAGGGCACCTGCCCCCCATCTACCCACAGCCCCCCCCACACACACTCACTCACTCTCCAGGGCACCTGCCCCCCATCTACCCACAGCCCCCCCCACACTCACTGTCCAGGGCACCTGCCCCCCATCTACCCACAGTCCCCCCCCACACATACACACTCACTGCCCAGGGCACCTGCCCCCCATCTACCCACAGCCCCCCCACACTCACTCACTCTCCAGGGCACCTGCCCCCCATCTACCCACAGCTCCCCCCCCCCACACACACACTGTCCAGGACCCCTGCCCCCCATCTACCCACCCCCCCCCACACTCTACGTGGCACCTCACTCTCATCCCCCCCGCCACGGACCCTGCGGGTGAATCCAGGCTGTGGCCGGCGTAGGGGAAGGAGCGAGGACTCCCTTCTGTCTCTGTCGCACAGATATGACGTAAGCTCCGCGGCAGAGACCCTAGACGGGCAGGGGAGAAGTGAAGTGATGCATTGTGGGAAGCGTGGTGTTCCCCCGGCCTCCTGGCCATTAAGGGCCCCGCGGCGCTATGGGAAATCTAGTGTCACCCAGACTCCATCTCCCATCGGCCATTGCGGGGCTCGGGACTTTCCGTTTCCAGGACTAGGGCTCTGTAAGGCCGGAAGCGGAAGTTGCCGTAGGAGGCGCTGCCCTGAGACCAAGGGAGAGGTGTGAGCGCAAGCGCAACAGACTAACGTGCGGCCCCATGCCGGGCCCGATGCATCCCGGGAGTCGCAGGCCAAGCTCCTCCCCACCCCGGTGCACCACGGGAGTTGCAGTCCCCGCTCGCCGTCCCTCCCTCCCTCGCCCCGGTGCATCACGGGTGTCGCAGTCCCCGCCCTGCCGCTGATGTCAGGGGGCGGTTCCGGTTGTTGGGATGTTTAGCAAACAGCCGCCGGAGCCCGTCTTCTCCCTGGGGTATCCCCCTAGCGGCCCCCCAGGCGCCGGACCGTGGGCTAGGTGGGCCGGGCTTGCTGCAGGAGCAGGGCTAGGCTGACCAGTCAGCAAATCTGAAAAATCGGGATGGGGTGGGGGGTAATAGGAGCCTATATAAGAAAAAGACTCCAAAATCGGGACTGTCCATGTGAAATTGGGACATCTGGTCACCTTAAGCAAGGCCAGTCCCTGCCTGGGGTCAGCTCAGCAAAGGGCCAGAGCCTTGTGGCATCTCCCAAGCAGGTGGTCTGCAGCACATGCAGGTTTTCCTGGGCAGGTTAATTAGGACTTGATGATTCAACCTGCATCCAGACAAATAGCCCAGGAAGGGATGTCTGGGTATCAGGGTCATGTGTTAACACAATAAGAACACTGTTCATTCACACATTTGAGCACGGGAGCCTGGCCTCATAGACTCTAGAACTGGAAGGGACCCCGAGAGGTCATTGAGTCCAGTCCCCTGTCCTCATGGCAGGACCAAATGCTGTCTAGACCATCCCTGATAGACATTTACCTACCCTACTCTTAAATATCTCCAGAGATGGCAATTCAACAACTTCCCTAGGCAGTTTATTCCAATGTTTAACCACTCTGACAGGAACTTTTTCCTAATGTCCAAGCTAAACCTCCCTTGCTGCAGTTTAAGCCCATTGCTTCTTGTTCTATCCTTAGAGGCTATGATGAACAAGTTTTCTCTCATCTCCTTATGACACCCTTTTAGATCCCTGAAAACTGCTATCATGTCCCCTCTCAGTCTTCTCTTTTCCAAACTAAACAAGCTCAGTTGTTTCAGCCTTCCTTCACAGGTCATGTTCTCTAGACCTTTAATCATTCTTGTTGCTGTTCTCTGGACCCTCTCCAATTTCTCCACATCTTTCTTGAACTGGACGCAATACTCCAGCTGGGGCCTGACTAGCGCAGAGAAGAGTGAAAGAATTACCTCTTGTATCTTGCTCATAACACACCTGTGTGATGCAGTAGGGACTGTCTGTGTGGGGAGTGGGAGAGCAGGGGAGGACTTTAGGGGATGGACGATGCCAGAACCTGTAACCTGAGCTAGGTAAGGGAGGGGAAAGGTCAACACCTTTGCCCGGGAAGGGGACAAAGGAAGGGAGTGGCAGGAGGGAAGCAGTTTGAGTTTGGGCTTGGGGCTGTGTGGGCGGAATTCAGGGTATCCTAGCTAGGATCCAAGCACCCTGAAAGCCCAGAAGGACTCGGTGGAGGGGTCCTGACTGTGCCTGCAAGCTCTACTGTAACCTGTGTTCCTGTTGTCCAATAAACCTTCTGTTTTACTGGCTGGCTGAGAGTCACTGTGGGTCCCAGGAAGAGGGGTGCAGGGCTGGACTCCCCCACACTCCGTGACAACTGGTGGTAGCGGTGGGATATACTGCACCCCGTGGACGGCGCTTCCTGCAGTAAGTGACTGGGGAGCAGTAAAACGAAGGGGTGATTAACCCCTGGGAGTGTGTGCCCAGCGAGTAACAGGGTCCCCCGGGGGATTGCAGCGAGCGGTCCCAGGGGCGGAGGAGTCTGCAGCTTGACCCTGGCAGAGAGGTGGTGACCTCAAGAAGGGCTGGTGCACTAGGGGTCCCCCTGGAAACCGTGGGGAGCAGGGAGCACCCCGGCTTGTGAGTGGCCAGCAGGAAGATGTATGCCAAGTGGCGCAAGTGCGACCTGCTGGAGCTGTGCAAGCAGAGGGGGTTGCGCCCGGGGAGGCTCAGCAAGGACCAGCTGATTGCCCAGCTGGAGCAGGGAGACCGCATGAATGAACGGAGCCCTGTCTCTGAGGGAAGCAGCCGAGCAGATGCAGCGCAGGCACCAGTGTCTGTCCCCGCTGGGAGTGGTCAGCCGGCGGACGAGGGCTTCCCGAGACCCTCCCTTCCTAGGCCTAGGGGAAGGGCAGGGAGGAGCCCAGTGTATACCGAGGGCACCGTGACCCCCCCGGCCAGCAGGGGAGCCTCACGGCGAAGCTCACCGCCCAGCAGGGGATCCTCCCGGCAACGCTCGGCATCCGTGGAGTGGAGGCGGCTGGAATATGAAAGGGAGCTGAGACGGGAAGAGCTCGAGTTAAAGAGGCGAGAGCTGGAGGAGAAGGCGAAACAGCGTGAACATGAGGAGAACCAGCGTAAACATGAGGAGAACCAGCGCCAGCGTGAGTGGGAGGAGAAGGAGAAACAGCGTGAACATGAGCGGGAGGAGAAGGAGAACCAGCGTAAACATGAGCTGGACCTGGCACGGCTGAGGAGCAGTGAGGCTCCGGCTGCGGTGAGTGAGGGGGGACCCAAGCCTACAAAGAGCTTTGATAAGCACTTGCTGCCCCGGCGTAAGGAGGGGGAGGACATAGATACCTTCCTGACGGCCTTTGAGAATGCCTGCGAGCTGCACAGGGTTGACCCTGCAGACAGGATTGCAGTTCTCACCCCCTTACTGGACTCCACAGCCGTGGAGGTGTACAGCCGACTGAAAGGGGCGGAGGCAGGGGACTACGAACTGTTCAAACAGGCCCTGCTCCGCGAGTTTGGGCTGACTCCTGAGATGTACCGGAAAAAGTTCCGGAGCCAGCGTAAAACCCGTGAGGTCACATACCTACAACTGGTCAACCAGGCGCAGGGGTATGCCCGCAAGTGGACAGCTGGGGCCCAAACTAAAGAGGACCTGCTTGACCTATTCATACTGGAGCACCTGTACGAGCAGTGCCCGTCCGACCTGAGGCTGTGGTTGATGGACCAGAAGCCGAAGAACCCGCAGCATGCAGGCCAGCTGGCCGACCAATTTGTGGACAGTCGGGCAGGGGATGGCAGGGAGCAGTCTCGAAGGAGCAGGCCTGCCTCAACGCAGAGAGAGAGTCATCATGGGACCTCCCAAAGGGGGCCTATGGAGAACCCCCCCAAAAGGGGAACATCCAGCGGCAGGTCCCTCCGACCCACTCAAGGGGACCCACGAGATATGGGCTGCTATCGCTGTGGCCAACGAGGTCACATACGGACCCAGTGCCCCAAGCTCAGGGACAGACCAAGCAGACCCAACCCGCAGAGGGTGGACTGGGTAAAAACCCAATCGGAGGAGGGGCTACATTCCCAGGAAAGGGGGGTTGGCAACATACCACCTGTGGATGCTCCAGGTTCCGGGTTTTTGGTTTACCGGGTGGGCGCGGGGCTGCCCCTCCGGAAAGAGTGCATTGTTTCCCTGGAAGTGGATGGGAGGAAGGTCACTGGGTACTGGGACACGGGCGCAGAGGTGACGCTGGCCCGGCCCGAGGTGGTGGCCTCAGATCGGATGGTGCCCGACACCTACCTGACCCTGATGGGCGTGGGCGGGACCCCATTCAAGGTACCTGTGGCAAGAGTACACCTGAAATGGGGGGCCAAGGAGGGCCCCAAGGATGTGGGGGTACACCAATATTTGCCCACTGACGTGTTAATGGGAGGGGACCTTGAGGACTGGCCTAGTAACACCCAGAGTGCCCTGGTCGTGACTCGTAGTCAGAGTCGGCAAATGGCACTGCTCCCCGACAACGGGGAAGGTACTCGACCTGAGGTGCAGGACCCTAACTCAGGGAGCGGGGAACGCCCAGGGGCACGGTGCAGAGAGGCTGCGGCCTCAGACCCAGCCAGCAAGAGAGAGCCGGTCCCCATTCCTATTCCTGTTCCAGCTGCTGAGTTCCAGGCCGAGTTGCAGAAAGATCCCTCCTTGCGGAAGCACAGGGACCAGGCTGACCTTAGTGCGGTACAGACCATGAGGAGAGGTTGCAAGGAGAGGTTCCTGTGGGAGAAGGGGTGCCTGTACCGAGAATGGACTCCCCCAGGGGAAGTAGAGTCATGGGGGATCAGGAGGCAGCTGGTGGTTCCCCAGAAGTTCCGTCACAAGCTACTGTACCTGGCCCATGACATCCCTCTCGCAGGGCACCAGGGAATCCGGCGCACCAGGCAGAGGCTGCTACAGAACTTTTACTGGCCTGGGGTCTTTACTCATGTCCGACAGTACTGCCAATCCTGTGACCCCTGCCAGAGAGTGGGGAAGGCCCGGGACAAGGGGAAAGCGGCTTTGAGGCCTTTACCCATCATAGAAGAACTTTTCCAGAAGGTGGCCATGGACATAGTGGGACCCCTCAGCAAGACGACCCGGTCAGGGAAGAAATACATCCTGGTGGTGGTGGATTTTGCCACTCGCTACCCCGAGGCGGTGGCCTTGTCCTCTATCGAAGCAGACACAGTGGCAGATGCGCTGCTGACAATTTTCAGACGGTTGGGGTTCCCCAAGGAGGTCTTAACGGACCAGGGGTCCAACTTCATGTCGGCCCTGCTCCGGTCCTTATGGCAGAAATGTGGGGTCCAGCACAACTGGGCCTCAGTGTATCACCCCCAGTCCAATGGGCTGGTAGAAAGGTTCAACGGGACGCTGAAGAGGATGCTAAAAACATTTATGAATCAGCATCCGCAAGATTGGGACAAGTACTTACCTCACCTGCTGTTTGCGTACAGGGAGGTACCCCAGGAATCTACCGGGTTTTCACCTTTCGAACTGTTGTATGGAAGGTGGGTGAGGGGGCCCCTAGACCTGATGAGGGATGAATGGGAGGGGAAGGCCGCTCCCGAGGGAGAGTCAGTGGTGGAGTATGTCCTGACCTTCCGGGAAAGACTGGCCGAGCTCATGGGCCTGGCCAGGGAGAATCTGGCCCGAGCCCAGAGGAGGCAGAAGGTCTGGTATGACCGCACGGCACGGGCCCGTGCCTTCGCCACCGGAGATCAGGTAATGGTTCTCATCCCCGTGAGGAGAAACAAACTCCAGGCCGCCTGGGAAGGGCCCTTCAAGGTTATCAAGCAACTGAATGAGGTAAACTATGTGGTGGAGCTGTCAAACCGGGCACATCACCGTCGGGTGTACCATGTGAACATGATGAAACCATACTATGACAGGGGGAATGTGGTGTTGGCTGTGTGTGGACATTGGGAGGGGCAGGGAGATGACCCCTTAGTAGATCTATTCCCTGGGACCAAAGCGGGTTCCCCGGTGGAGGCGATTCCCCTCTCTGATCAGCTGACCCCGGGCCAGCATGCTGAGATCAGGGGGGTGCTGCATCTATACCAACAGCTGTTTTCCAACCAGCCTGGACGCACTAATTTGACTGTCCACCGGGTGGAGACCGGGTCACATCCCCCTATAAGATGCTCCCCTTTTCGAGTCACTGGGAAAACTGCCCAGGACCTAGAAAGAGAGGTCAGGGACATGCTGGCTTTGGGGGTGATCCAGCCGTCTTCCAGCCCTTGGGCCTCGCCAGTGGTGCTGGTCCCCAAGAAGGATGGGTCAATCCGGTTCTGTGTGGACTATCGAAAGCTCAATGCCATCACCGTATCTGATGCCTACCCTATGCCCAGGCCTGACGAGCTCCTAGATAAGCTGGGAGGTGCTCGGTACCTCACCACTATGGATCTTACCAAAGGCTATTGGCAAGTGCCGCTGGACGCAGATGCCAGGCTGAAATCGGCCTTTATCACCCCTCTGGGGCTCTACGAGTTTCTGACCCTGCCCTTCGGCCTCAAGGGAGCGCCGGCCACCTTCCAGCGCCTGGTGGATCAGCTACTGAGGGGGATGGAGAGTTTTGCCGTGGCGTATATTGACGACATCTGCGTCTTCAGCCAGACCTGGGAGGACCACATGTCCCAGGTTAAACAAGTCCTGGACCAACTCCGAAAGGCTGGGTTAACAGTAAAGGCTGAGAAGTGCAAGGTGGGAATGGCTGAAGTATCTTACCTGGGCCATCGGGTGGGGAGCGGCTGCCTGAAGCCGGAACCAGCCAAGGTGGAGGTAATCAGAGACTGGCCTGCTCCCCAAACCAAAAAGCAGGTCCAGGCCTTTATTGGGATGGCGGGGTACTATCGAAGGTTTGTGCCCCACTTTAGTGCCATAGCCGGCTCCGTCACTGAACTGTGCGAAAAGGGGAAGCCAGACAAGGTGATCTGGACTGAGCAGTGCCAGGAGGCTTTCCGGGCGCTGAAGGAGGCTCTGGTTAGTGGCCCAGTTCTGGCAAACCCAGATTTTGACAAACCCTTTATGGTGTTCACCGATGCCTCAGACACGGGACTGGGGGCGGTGTTAATGCAAGAGGATGAAAAGGGGGAGAGACACCCCATCGTGTACCTGAGTAAGAAGCTGCTACCCCGGGAACAAAGCTACGCGGCCATCGAGAAGGAATGCCTGGCCATGGTGTGGGCCCTTAAGAAGCTAGAGCCATATCTCTTTGGGCGACACTTCACCGTGTACACCGACCACTCTCCCCTGACCTGGCTGCACCAGATGAAAGGAGCCAATGCCAAGCTCCTGAGGTGGAGCCTGCTCCTGCAGGACTATGACATGGACATGGTCCATGTGAAGGGAAGTGCCAACCTAACAGCGGATGCGTTGTCCCGGAGAGGGGACCCTGAACTTCCCCAGGTCACTGGGCAGAGTGACCCGGCTCAGTTCAGTCTCGAAGGGGGGAGAGATGTGATGCAGTAGGGACTGTCTGTGTGGGGAGTGGGAGAGCAGGGGAGGACTTTAGGGGATGGACGATGCCAGAACCTGTAACCTGAGCTAGGTAAGGGAGGGGAAAGGTCAACACCTTTGCCCGGGAAGGGGACAAAGGAAGGGAGTGGCAGGAGGGAAGCAGTTTGAGTTTGGGCTTGGGGCTGTGTGGGCGGAATTCAGGGTATCCTAGCTAGGATCCAAGCACCCTGAAAGCCCAGAAGGACTCGGTGGAGGGGTCCTGACTGTGCCTGCAAGCTCTGCTGTAACCTGTGTTCCTGTTGTCCAATAAACCTTCTGTTTTACTGGCTGGCTGAGAGTCACTGTGGGTCCCAGGAAGAGGGGTGCAGGGCTGGACTCCCCCACACTCCGTGACAACCTGTTAATGCATCTCAGAATCACGTTTTCTTTTTTTGCAACAGCATCATACTGTTGACCCATATTTAGCTTGTGGTCCATTATAATCCCTGGATCCCTTTCCACCGTACTCCTTCCTAGACAGTCTCTTCCCATTCAGTATGTATGAAACCGATTGTTCCTTCCTAAGTGGAGCACTTTGAATTTGTCTTTGTTAAACTTCATCCTGTTTTCCTCAGACTATTTCTCCAATTTGTCCAGATCATTTTGAATTTTGACCCTATCCTCCAAAGCAGTTGCAATCCCTCCCAGTTTGGTATCATCTGCAAACTTAATAAGCATACTTTCTACGCCAATATCTAAGTCATTGATGATATTGAACAGAGCCAGTCCCAAAACAGATCCCTGTGGAACACCACTCATTATACCTTTCCAGCAGGATTGGGAACCATTAATAACCACTCTCTGAGTACGGTTATCCAGCCAGTTATGTACCCACCTTATAGTAGCCCCATCTAAGTTGTATTTGTCTAGTTTATCGATAAGAATATCATGTGAGACCATATCAAATGCCTTACTAAAAGTCTAGGTATACCACATCCACTGCTTCTCCCTTATCCACAAGACTGATTATCCTATCAAAGAAAGCTATCAGATTAGTTTGACATGATTTATTCTTTACAAATCCATGCTGGCTATTACCTATCACCTTACCACCTTCCAAGTGTTTGCGGATGATTTCCTTAATTACTTGCTCCATTATCTTCCCTGGCATCAAAGTTAAACTAACTGGTCTGTAGTTTCCTGGGTTGTTTTAATTTCCTTTTTTGTAGATGGGCACTATGTTTGCCCTTTTCCAGTCTTCTGGAATCTCTCCTGTCTCCCATGATTTTCCAAAGATAGTAGCTAGAGGCTTAGATACCTCCTATGTTAGCTCCTTGAGTATTCTAGGATGCATTTCGTCAGGCCCTGGTGACTTGTAGGCGTCTAACTTTTCTAAGAGATTTTTAATGTGTTCTTTTTTTATTTTCTCTTCTAAACCTACCCCCTTCCCATTAGCATTCACTATGTTAGACATTCCTTCAGAGTTCTCGGTGAGACCAAAACAAAGAAGTCATTAAGCCTCTCTGCCATTTTCAAGTTTCCTGTTACTGTTTCTCCCTTCTCACTGAGCAGTGGGCCTACCCTGTCCTTGGTCTTCCTCTTGCTTCTAATGTATTGATAAAAAGTCTTCTTGTTTCCCTTTATTCCCATAGCTAGTTTGAGCTCATTTTGTGCCTTTGCCTTTCTAATCTTGCCCCTGCATTCCTGTGCTGTTTGCGTATATTCATCCTTTGTAATTTGTCCTAGTTTCCATTTTTTGTATGACTCCTTTTTATTTTTTTAGATCATGGAAGAACTTGTGGTTAAGCCAAGGCGGTCATACCTATGTCACATGTGGGGAAACAAGCAGAGGATTTTTTCCAATACCTGTTCGCTAGTAAAAACAACGAGGAGTCTTGTGGTACCTTAAAGACTAACAAATTTATTACACCATGAGCTTTTGTGGGCTATGACCCACTTTTTCAGATGCATGGAGTGAAAATCACAGTAGGCAGACATAAATATACAGCACGGGAAAACATGGAAGTTGCCTTACTAAGTGGGGGGGTCAATGATTCAGTTAGGCTGGAAGTGTCCCATTCCCAACAGTTGACAAGAAGGTGTGAATGTCAACAGAGTAACAATGTAAGGATGCCAATTCCATCAGGGTGGATGGCCCATACCCAACAGTTGATGGGAGATTACGTCTCGTAGTGACCCAGCCATTCCCAGTCTTTTTTCAGGCCTAATTTGATGGTGTCAAGTTTGCAAATGAATTCCAGTTCTGCATTTTCTCACTGAAGTCTGTTTCTGAAGTTTTTTTGTTGAAGAATGGCCACTTTTAAGTCTGAAATTGAGAGTCCAGGGAGGTTAAAGTGCTCTCCCACTGTTAGTCTATAAGGTGCCACAGTACTCTTTGCCACTTTTTTTTTGAATGTTATAATTCTTCACATCTACTTTGTGTACATTTATTCTTTTGCATAGAGACTGTCCAGTTTGACCAATGTATGCGGCAGAGGGGCATTGCTGGCAAATGATGGCATATATCACATTAGTGGATGTGTAAGTGAACAAGCCCCTTATAGTGTGGCTGATGTGGTTAGGTCCTGTGATGGTGTCACTTGAGTTGATATGTGTACAGAGTTGGCAATGGGGTTTGTTGCAGGGGTTGGTTCCTGGTTTGGTGTTTCTGGTGTGTGGTTGCTGGTGAGTATTTGCCTGAGGTTGGGGGCTGTCTGTAAGCAAGGACTGGTCTGCCTCTCAAGGTCTGTGAGAGCAAACCTTCCAGGATAGATTGTAGATTCTTGATGATGTGTTGGCAGGGGTGTCCCAAGCACGGCAGGCAGGCTGCCTTCGGCGGCTTGCCTGGGGGAGGTCCCCAGTCCCATGGATTTGGTGGCACGCCTGTGGGAGGTCCGCCAAAGATGCAGGAGCAGCGGACTCTCCACAGGCATGCTGCCAAAGGCAACCTGCCTACTGTCCTTGCAGCGACCAGCAAAGCGACTCCCGTAGCTTTTCGCCACAAACACGCTCTTGGCGTGTTGGTGCCTGGAGCCACCCCAGTGTATTGGAGAGGCTTCTATTTGCTAGTAGGTGTGTGTGTGTGATAGAGGCTTTAGGGAATGTACCGCAATTTCACTGCCTCACCCTATTTGCATTGCTATTTCAGTAGCCTCATCCCTATGTCCAAGCATACAAATGCTACATAAGTAAGTAAAATCATGTGTTCTGTGCTAGATATATAAACAGTCGCCCCCAATCCTCCTGACTTAAGATGATAATGTGTGAAGTAACACTTGACATTAAAATGAAGACATTGGTTTTTACTGGTGATTATTCCTTGTCTGGGGTAATAAAAACTTTCAGGGAAGCTCCAAATTATTAATAAATTGCTTATAAACTACCTTTCAAACTGAACTTGTTCTAAAGCAATAATTAAAGCTCTTTAATATTCTTACATTTCAAACAATTCTCCTATATTTAACTGGCAGCCAATGTGAGGCTTAAGATATTAATTGAAAAGCTTGGCTAAAAATGGTGTAACTATAAAGTATTTTTCTCTAATACAAGGTTAAGCCTTTTTAATCTGGGAAGATAACTGAAGCTGGTCATGTCAGTGCTATATGTACAGTTCATTTACCCTGAAGAACAGGATTGTTTTCATATTATTATGACTATCAAACTTTTCAGGCCCAACAGTTAAGCAGGGTATGCATCTTCCCTGGAGGAAGATTGGTTCCCAGGAGAGTGACCTGCCTGTAATCAGAGATGCTCAGTCCTCTTTTGGCTCCTCTTACACGTTGGTGGGTTGGAGTCACTGGTCACCATTTTCTCCTTCTCTGTACCTGATCTTGGTTTCCTTCTGACAACATGAGCATCTTAGCCAGGGACAACCTGCTCTGGGGATAAAAAGAAGGGAGAAGGGTAATAGTTTCCTTTGAGCAGTGACTGTTTCAGGTGCTGTTTTTCACAGTATGGGTACATCCAGCTGACTGGATGGGGGAGTGCCGTGGATGGGAGTGTCGGAGAGATCCCTTCAGAGAAGCATGCATGAGCTCCTGCCATTGCAGTCTCTGGCCATAACTTCTCCTTTTGTGTTTTGTGTTCTGCCATAGGAAGATCTGAGACGAGATTTGAGAAATAAAGACTAGGTAAGTCCACCCTGTTGGGATAGATGGCTCCAGGAAACAGTGATCCAGCTGGGAGCAGAGCAGTTGCTGGCATCTCTGAGATAAGTGTCCACCTAGAGCTTTAAGTCTAGTCCTCCTGACTGGAGACAGGTCCCTCCTGTGTTAAGTGGGGCAGGGTTACCAAGAAAAGGTTTTTGACTACCTATGTGTGCTGAGGACAGTGGAACATAACTGCTTGCACGATGGGGAAGTTAGTACCCCATGACATTAGGGTGTATGTAATGTGTCCTCCCCAGAAGAAGATAGGATCTATGTGGGTGATTAGAGGGAGTTAGCGCCTATCTTCTTGTCTCCTGTGTGTTCTAAAGTTCCACTAACTTTGTCGTCTTGAGTTGTGTTTCTGCAACGCAAAACTGATGGAGGATGAGAACAGCTCCACCCTGAGGTGGAGAGTGAGACCAGCTTGGCCTTTAGATGGTCTCCCATAGTAGTCTTGTCAGCAAGTTAAAGTAGTATGGATTGGATGAATGGACTGTAAGGTGGATAGAAAGCTGGCTAGATTGTCGGGCTCAACAGGTAGTGATCAACGGCTCGATATCTAGTTGGCAGCTAGCATTAAGTGGAGTGACCCAGGGGCAGGGGCGGGGGTGGCTCCAGGCACCAGCGCTCCAAGCGCATGCCTGGGGCGGCAAGCCATGGGGGGGAGGACTCTGCCGGTCACCGCTAGGGCAGCAGGAAGGGTGCCTTCAGTGGCTTGCCTGAGGAGGGTCCACTGGTCCCGCGGCTCTGGTGGACCTCCTGCAGGCATGCCTGCGGGAGGTCCGCTGAAGCTGCGGGACCAGCAGACCCTCCGTGCTTGAGGTGGCAAAACATCTAGAGCTGCCCCTGCCCAGGGGTTGGTCCTGGGGACAGTTTTGTTCAACAATCTTCATTAATTATCTGTATAATGGGATGGACTGCACCCTCAGCAAGTTCGTGGATGACATTAAGCTGGGGGGAGAGGTAGATATGCTGGAGAATAGATTGGGTCCAAAGTTACCTAGACAAATTGGAGGATTGAGCCCAAAGAAATCTGATGAGGTTCAACAAGGACAAGTGCAGAGTCCTGCACTTAGGACAGAAGAATCCCATGCACCTCTACAGGCTGGGGACCAACTGGCTAAGCAGCAGTTCTGCAGAAAAGGACCTGGGGATTACAGTGGACAAGAATTGTGTGCCCTTATTGCCAGGAAGGTGTTACCAGATTTGCCCATTACTTTGGGGCATGCTTATTTATTCAGGTTACTCTTCTGGGAAGGGGGCCAGGGTGTTCTGTAATTCTGTCAGGGTATGTCTACATCTAAAATTTTGCAGCGCTGGTTGTTACAGCTGTATTAGTACAGCTGTATAGGGCCAGCGCTGCAGAGTGGCCACACTTACAGCAACCAGCGCTGCGAGTGGTGTTAGATGTGGCCACACTGCAGCGCTGTTGGGCGGCTTCAAGGGGGGTTCGGGGAACGCGAGAGCAAACCGGGGAAGGAGACCAGCTTTGCCGCGGTTTGCTCTCGCGTTCCCCGAACCCCCCTGCAAACCGCAGGGAAGGAGACCTGCTTGCACGGAGGTTCGGGGAACGCGAGAGCAAACCGGGGAAGGAGACCTGCTTGTTCGGGGAACGCGAGAGCAAACCGGGGAAGGAGACCAGCTTTGCCGCGGTTTGCTCTCGCATTCACCGAACCACCCTGCAAACCGCAGGGAAGGAGACCTGCTTGCACAGAGGTTCGGGGAACGCGAGAGCAAACCGGGGAAGGAGACCAGCTTGATTACCAGAGGCTTCCTCAGGTATGCTGGGATACCTGCTTATTCCACGGAGGTCAAGAAAAGCGCTGGTAAGTGTCTACACTTGATTACCAGCGCTGGATCACCAGCGCTGGATCCTCTACACCCGAGACAAAACGGGAGTACAGCCAGCGCTGCAAACAGGGAGTTGCAGCGCTGGTGATGCCCTGCAGATGTGTACACCTCCTAAGTTGCAGCGCTGTAACCAACTCACCAGCGCTGCAACTTTGTGATGTAGACAAGCCCTCAATGTACTGCTTGTGTCACTTGTGTTTTTATATGGAGCTCTACTTCTCCCTTCTGCAAGGCCCCTCCCAATGGAGCTATCCTGCAGGACCTAGGTTCCCTAGGGCTGGGTTCCTCCAGCCCCAAAACCGGATGAACACATGCACATACATTAACAGAGCAAGTCTGAACAGACTGGGTCAATCAGCACTGTCAAACTGACCCTTTATATGTCTTTGGACTCACTGGGCTGGAGGAAGCAGTACTTTCAAGCTGCCTCTCCTTATATGCCCCTGGGTTCCTTCGAAGAGCTCAGTTTGACTCCAGCCTTTGTCACTCAGGTATCTTTATTTGGATATAGCAATGATATGCTGGGTTGATCAGACTCAAATGCAGGGCATGGACGCAGGATGCATCACAGATCCATATTTACACAGAAACTCTCTCCCTTTTATATACATTTACACATCTCATTGCATTTACTAGAATTTACATCACACATTTTTGGATTGGCTCGGTTTCTCTGTAGGAACCATGTACAGCATGCACTGTCCATGCTCGACCTACTCTTTACTTCATCTTTATATTCCTGACTTATCTTGCCCATTTTTATCTTGTGTTCTTAGTAAATGGTTCCCTGGGCATTCCTTCTCTTCCCTTAGCTAGCTTAGACAGGCAGTCTGTCTCTTAGCTAAGTGACCCATTTTCTCATCTTAGCACAAATGATCCATTTACCTCCCTAATCCTGTCTCCCAAGAAATGAGGCCTTCCTCATGTTCAATTATTCATGTCATGCCAGGCCTATCTACACTCCACTGCTTCTATTTTTCTTGTTTATATTAGCATTCATTTCATTTGCATCATATAGCACTGGAATGGGTTACCTAGGGAGGTGGTGGAATCTCCTTCCTTAGAGGTTTTTAAGGTCAGGCTTGACAAAGCCCTGGCTGGGATGATTTAGTTGGGAATTGGTCCTGCTTTGAGCAGGGGGTTGGACTAGATGTTCTCCTGAGATCACTTCCAACCCTGATATTCTATGATTCTATGAGTGGGTCAATCAGCAATTTCAAGCTGTTACCCTTATGTGTCCCAGATTCAGCACGTCCCTATCCCCACTCTCACATCACAATTGTACTGGCAGTAACCTACTTGATGAGCAAACCCCACAGTATTTTGGGCACTGCAGGGATCTTTAGTTTAGGTAAAAGAAGTGTTGCTGTAGAGTGAATGGGGGAAGCTAAAAACACAAAAGAGTAAAGTTCAGCAAGAGAGCGAGAAGCAACTAACTTAACCATAAAAGTTATTTATTGAATAATAGTGATAACTACACAAGGCGGGCTAAACCAACATAACATACATTATGTTAGGTAAATACCTAAGGTAGAAAGGAAAACAGAGAGAGAGAGAGAGAAAGAGAAGAGGATCTTACCGCTTCCTGAAGCTTGAACTGGTCGGGGTTCCTAGGTGATGGTGGTAGCTCAGGATCATGAGGGTATGAGACATGCAGAGTCCCCAGCATGATCAGTTAGGAGAATATGGAGTCCCATTGGAACTGATGCATAGTTTGGATCTAAGCATCAGACCCCTGACTAGAGGATGAGTAGGGATCTTTGTAGAAAAAATACAATGGTTCAAGGGAGAACACTAGATTTGTTCATGGGTAAACTGATGACTTAAGGGTTTTCTTTAGGCTAGACAATAGGAGCTGATCACTCTTGGCTATGGGTGGTGTTTTCTTCCAGGGAGCTCACAATGCAACGAGGCTGCTTCAGTATTTTGGATATCAGTCAAGGATTCATTACTAGAATTGATCTGATAAGTGCTGAGCTGGGTGTGTGCAGGCATAGGTTCATTAGCATCTGGAGCAGAGATTCCCAGGATGCAGTGCTTCCCTGCTTTTTCTGGTCCCAGAGTTCAGTGCGGTTCTCTGTTCTCCATTCTGTATGCAAATTGAGATGTCTCCCTGTCCCATCTTTCATGCAGATGAGGCTAGGGGAGTTGTTTCTGTTCTTCTTTCTGTATGCTAATGGAAATGTCTTAAACTTGTCACACTTGTCAGGAGAGGTCTAGGTGTGTCTTCCACCGCTCTTTACTGCTCTCTGCAAGTTTTTTCCTCTGATGGGTTTTAGTTTAAGTAGAGGCTGGGGTGGGGGATGTCTTTCATGAATCAGGCTGGATACTGCACTCTGGTTCCCCAAGAACACAGAGCTGACTGATATCAAAGGCTAACAGCATATTGGGCTGCATTAGTAGGAGCATTGCCAGCAGATCGAGGGAAATGATTATTCCCCTCTATTTGGCATTGGTGAGGCCACATCTGGAGTATTGCGTCCAGTTTTGGGTCCCCCCACTACAGAAAAGATGTGGA
This sequence comes from Gopherus evgoodei, assembly GCF_007399415.2. Lineage (NCBI taxonomy): Eukaryota > Metazoa > Chordata > Testudines > Testudinidae > Gopherus > Gopherus evgoodei. The sequence goes on along the minus strand of NC_044335.1, from coordinate 33,499,811 downwards.
TGAATTGGAAAGAGTCCAGCAGAGGGCAACGAAAATGATCAGGGGGCTGGGGCACATGATTTATGAGGAGAGGCTAAGGGAACTGGGCTTATTTAGTCTGCAGAAAAGAAAGCAACCTTCAACTACCTGAAGGGGGGTTCCAAAGAGGATGGAGCTAGGCAGTTCTCATTGGTGGCAGATGACAGAACAAGGAGCAATGGTCTCAAATTGCAGTGTGCAAGGTCCAGGTTGGATATTACAAAAACTATTTCACTAGGAGGGTGGTGAAGCACTGGAATGGGTTACCTAGGGAGGTGGTGGAATCTCCATCCTTAGAGGTTTTTAAGGCTTGGCTTGACAAGTCCTGGCTGGGATGATTTAGCTGGAGTTGGTCCTGCTCTGAGCAGAGGGTTGGATTAGATGACCTCCTGAGGTTTCTTCCAACCCTAGTCTTCTATAATTTTTATGATCACACTGGGACTACATGTTCGGCTGATTGTCCACCATGACCCAGAAATCTTTTTCAGAGTCACTGCTTCCCAGGATAGAGTCCTCTATCCTGTAAGTATGGCTTACATTTTTTGTTTCTAGGTGTATATATTTGCATTTAGCTGTACTAAAAGACATATTGTTTGCTTGCACCCAGTTAACCAAGCAATCCAGATCGCTCTGAATCAGTTACCTGTAATTTTGATTATTATTTAGCACTTCCCCACTTTTTGTGTCACCTGCAAACTTTATCAGTAATGATTTTATATGTTCCTCCAGGTCGTTGATAAAAATGTTAAATATTTTAGGGCCAAGAACCGACCCAGGCAGTACTCCACTGGAAACATGCCTGCCCAATGATGATTCCCCATTTACAGTTACATTTTGAGACTGATCAGTTAGCCAGCTTTTTTAATCCATTTAATGTGTGCCATTTTAACTTTGGATCATTCAATTTTCAATCAAATGTTGTGCAGTACGGAGGCAAATGCCTTACAGAAGTCTATTACATCAACACGGTTACCTTTATCAACCAAACTTGTAATCTCATCAATAAAAGATATCGTTAGTTTGACAGGATCTATTTTCCATAAAAACCCATGTTGATTTACATTAATTACAATACCCTCCTTTAATTCTTTATTAACTAAGTCCTGTATCAGACGCTTCATTATTTTGCCTGGGATTGGTATCAAACTGACAGGCCTATAATTATGCAGGTCATCCATTTTATCTTTTTAAAAAATTGGCACAAATTAGCTTTCTTCCAGTTTTCTGGAGCTTTCCCAGTGCTCCAAGACTTATTGAAAATCAACCTTAATGGTCCAGCAAGCTCCTCTGCCAGCTCTTTTAAAACTCTTGGATGCAAGTTATCTGGACCTGTTTTGTTTTTTTTTTAAAGTCTAACGTTAGTAGCTTCTATTTAACATCTTCCAGAGATACTACTGGGATGGAAAGAGTGTTGTTATCACCACACGATGAGACTATATCGTCTGTTTTTTCCACAAATAGAGAACAGAAATATGTATTGAACTCTTCCGCCTTTTCTACACTAGTATTGGTAATTCTACCAGTTCCATCTAGTAATAGACCAATATCATTGCCAGGACTATTTTGCTCCTAATACGGTTAAAAATTCCTTCTTCTTGTCCTTAACGCTGCTGACTATAGATTTCTTCTTGTGTTTGTGACATATAGAGGCCCATTGGTGGTTCAGTACTCTGTCGTCGGGCCTGACAAACTCACTGTACCTAACACACTATTGCCATAAACTATATCTAAAAGGTGTCACGTAGGTATCATACACAAACTTGTAACACGCTAGTCCTGAAAATCAATGTGTGATGTACAATAGAACCTCAGAGTTACTGACACCTCAGAAATGGAGGTTGTTCGTAACACTGAACAAAAAATTATGGTGGTTCTTTCAAAAGTTTACAACTGAACATTGACCTAATCTGAAATGTTACTATGCAGAATAATAATGCTGCTTTTAATCATCTTAATTAAATGAAACAAGCACATAAACAGTTTCCTTACCGGGTCAAATCTTTTATCTAAACTTTCTCTTTATTTTTTTAATAGTTTACATCTAACACAGTACTGTACTGTATTTGATTTTTTTTTTGTCTCTGCTGCTGCCTGATTGCATACTTCTGGTTCCAATGAGGTGCATGGTTGACCAATCAATTTGTAACTCTGATGTTCATAACTCTGAGGTTCTACTGTATGTATGGTAAGCCCACAGAGGACTATGGAGATATGTGCTGCAAATGTGTTCTTAAAATGTGTGTGGCAAGCAGTGCATAAGCCATGTTTGTTCCAGACAAAGGATTGTGGTTCCACCTGCTTGGATGTGTCTCCAATGTAAATTAGGAAGGGTGTGGCCAAAACCAAAGAAAAGTACATTTACATGCAATGTAAACAAAGCCATCAGGAGAGCAAGCAGGGAAAGATGAATACTTACCAATCTCAATGAGGAAATGGACCCCCAGGAAGTCTTCTTGCCTCTTGAAGCAGGATCAATAAATTCTGGGATGACATTATCACATCTACATCCCAGCAGTCAAGAGCAGCTTGGTCTGGGCTTGTTTTCAATGAATACATTTCAAAGGGTTACTGGGCTATCAACAGGGTGTTTGAACCTCAAAGGAACCTCAACTGATTGTATACAACATTACTGTATTATAAAATCGTATTTTGTAAGGACTTTTATGAAAGCCTGTGACACACTGGTGAGTGAGATCATTGTGAAATGTCTGCATTAACATTACATGAGGAATTACGGAGACTCACTGATATTATCCTTTAAAGTCTGTGACCAAACAGAGGGAGAATGGAGGGATGGCAGCTATCTTTAGCTGAGGCCTGCTGTGACATGAGTAATTAACACATTAAGAGAGGCATCACTTCTTGGAAGATAGAATTAGGGAGGTAAATAGATCATTAGGCTGAAAACAGAACATTTTGTGCAACATAGATCAGTAAATAGGTCAGTAGGCTAAAAAGACAGAATGCCTGATCCAGCTAAGAAAAGAGGCAGAACACCCACAGAATCATTAACTATGAACTAGATACCAATGGACAAGATAAGTTATGAACGTAGAGATGAGGTAAAGAGTAGGTCAAGCATGGACAGTATAGTTCCAATGTATATTAAGCATTATGAATCAAAACAATGGAAGCCTCATTTACATATGAATCAGCAGGGGAATAGGAAGTCAACAGGAAGTGAAGAACAGCAGGAAGCCTTCCTGTCTCTTGTAACAGGGTCAATGAACTTTGGGAGATCTAAACAGAAAGCTACTTTCGTATTTATCACTTGGGGATTAAAGGTTCCAGAGCCCTTGAAATCACAGAACATTGAATCCTTCAACCAAGAGGGCTGAAGTCCCTTGGAACTGAGTTTAGGTGACAAATCTTCTTAGGCAAAGGTTGTAACGTGCTGCAATTGTTCAGTCTTAGATGTGTATTTTTACTTTTGTTTACTTGTAACAATTACTGTTGTTATTCCTTATACTTGGTATCAGTTAATCCTGTGTCTTTTTGTTAAATAAACTTGTATTACGTTTTCCATTAGCCAGTACAGTGCTGTGATTGACATAACAGTATTTGTAAAATAGCAGTTAAATTAATGAGCTGCAATGCATTGTCTCTTTAAAGAAGCAACAAACTTTGGTAAGTGAGAGGGATGGACACTGCAGGGACCTGGTGTGATGCACTGTACCTCAAAGTAGAACCCTATAACCACCATATTCATCATTGGTGTGTGGTTGTGATATTTCATACAAAGCATGCTTTGCAAGGTATCAAACTTATTGTTCTGTCATAATATACGTATTATCACTGTATGTGGAATGATGATATTCTGCTGTATGGTTGTAACTGAAATATGTTGTGTGTCCAGGAGACACCCATAGCTAGCTTTCCAGTGGCAACGAAGGAAGTGACATTAAGCAACCATCACAAGCCATTGACCATCGGGGAATTGTAAACAAGAGATTTACAATTCTGTGAGAGACAGTAGTGCAAGCACTACACAACGAGGATTGCTCAGCTCTATGATCAGTTGCACGACCACCGTACAAAGGAGACTGCTCAACTCTGTGACTCAACAAGGCCCACCAGGACACGTCTGGGCCAGTATCTTCCCTGGGACATGAATTGAGAGTATAAAATAAGGGACAGTGTCATCATGGGATCACCTCTTTGCTCCCCACCTACTCTGAAGGCAATAAGAGCCTGGGAAGATAAAGACTTTGAACTGAGGACACTGGTCCCAGGCTGAGAAGGAAATTCAGCATGTGTATTGTGATAGACCCAGACCAGTTGGGACCAGCAGAGTAGTTCTATTGGTATTCAGGAGGTGGGCAGGCGAAGCCCGCCCACTTCTAAAGGACCTCCCCCCAGCCTAAGGAGAGGATCCACTAGTCTGTGACACCAAATGATTCCGTGGGACAACTAATGAAAAAATAGGATCCAGAGTGAGGTCATAGGGCTAAATGAAGGGAACCTGATGGGGACACCGAGCAGAGAACCCCGGACAACGTCCACTGCTCCTCGAAGGCGTCAAGGGAGCCAGTGGACGCCGCCCAGAGGAACTCTGCCCGGATGCATGAACGGATGGAAGAGCAGAAACAGGCCCCACAGTCACAGGAAATCCTGTCGGCCAACCTCCTCTCACTGGTTTTGTAGATGGCCAGTTTGGCTAGGATCAAGAGGAGGTTGATAAGAAGATCCCGCGACTTTGTGGGGCCACGGATGGGGAGTGCATAGATAAAAAGATGAGGGGAAAAGTGCAACCAAAAACACAATAAGATATTCAAGAGGAGCCAGAACAGGGGCTGCAATCTGGTGCACTCCAAATAAATGTGCACCAGGGTCTCTTTCACGCCACAAAAAGGGCAGGTGTTGGGGACAGGGGTAAACCGCGCCAAGTACACGCCCGTGCTCACGGCCCTGTGAAGGAGCCGCCAACTGACATCCCCGGCAGGCCTTGGTTCCAGCAGAGTAGTCCTATTGGTATCCAGGGGGGTGCTTCGCCCGCCCACTTCTAAAGGACCTCCCCCCAGCCTAAGGGGAGGACCCACAGGTCTGGGACACTAAGTAATTACGGGGGACAACTAAGGAAAAAACAGGATCGGGAGCGAGGTCATAGGGCTAAATGAAGGGAACTGATGGAGACACCGAGCAGAGAACCCCGGACAACGCCCACTGCTCCTCGAAGGCATCAAGGGAGCCAGTGGACGCCGCCCAGAGGAACTCTGCCCGAATGCATGAGTGGACAGAGGAATGGAAATAGGCCCTACAGTTGCAGGAAATCCCGTTGGCCAACCTCCTCTCCCTGGTTTTGTAGATGGCTAGTTTGGCCAGGGCCAAGAGGAGGTTGATAAGGAGATCCCGTGACTTTGTGGGGCCATGGATGGGGAATGCATAGATGAACAGGTGAGGGGAAAAGTGCAACCAAAAACGCAATAGGAGGTCCAAGAGGAGCCGGAACAGGAGCTGCAACCTGGCGCACTCTAAATAAATGTGTGCCAGGGTCTCTTTCACGCCACAAAAAGGGCAGGTGTTAGGGACAGGGGTGAACTGTGCCAAGTACACACCCGTGCTCATGGCCCCGTGAAGGAGCCACCAACTGACATCCCCGGCGGGCCTCGGGACCAGGGCAGAGTATAAGCTTGAGAGGTGGCAGGAGGTCCTGCCATTTGGTATCGGGGCGGGATGCGAGGGTGAGGTAGTGGAGAGTGTGGAGCACGGGCGTGTACAGATGTTTCTGTGGTGCGGCCTGGAACAGAACCGGCTGCAGATAGTGCAGCCGGCTGGCAGTGAAAGGGTGAGAGGGCCGATTGGGTCCATGGGGCAGGGGCTCGATAAAAATGTCCACGGGGCCTGGGGTGGAGGGTGGGCGGGGCATGCCCTCTCGCAGGACCTGGTCGAGGTAAGCCCGAGCAGCAGGCAGTAAAGCGGCCTTCACTTCCTGAAGTACACGCTGGGGAGTATGAGGTCTGGAGAGCCCCATGCGCTGAGCGAGCGTCAGGAGATCCAGCCAGTCTCCCCGGTCGTAATCCAGGAGGTCTCCGACCCTGGTGACTCCTGCCAAGACCAGCCTCTGGCGCACTGCGGGGGACTCCGCCACCTGCACACGAAGCTGGGGATTGTGTAGCAGGGGCTCCACGAGGAGGTCGGCCCCCACAGTGGTCACCACGGACCTGGTCGTTGAAAAGAGCTTCCAGGTCCGGAGGAGGTCTTGGTAGAAGACCGGCAGCCCGGAGAGGTCTTGTGGAAGACCTCTCGGATGGAGGTAAAAGAGCTGCCAGTCGTATCGGAGCCCTCGGAAGCGGCGGAGGAAGGCGTGCGCCAATACGCTCCACGCCAGACTACCTGCACCAAACAGGACCTCTGCAGGGCCTGGAGGCGGAAGACGTGGACCTGAGTGCGTAAGCACTTCAGGCCCTGTCCCCCCTCCTCCAGGGGCAGGTGGAGGACCCCTGCAGAGACCCAGTGCGTCCCTGGCCAAAAGAACTCCAGAATTGCTGTCCGGAGGTTGGCCAGGAAATACGGGGCCGGGACCAGGGTGTTGAGCCGATACCAGAGCATGGACAGGACCAGTTGATTAAGCACCAATGCCCTCCCCCAAAGGGAGAGGCACCGGAGTAGTCCTGTCCATTTCCGGAGCCGCTCCGTCACCCTGCCCTGCAAATCTTGCCAGTTCTCCGGCGGAGACGGATGCGTGGCAGAAAGGTAAACGCCGAGATAGAGCAGCGGACCCGCGCTCCACCGGATGGCCTGAAGCGTGAGTAGGAGGGAGCTTGCCTGCCACCCGTCCCCAACCACCAGGCCAGAGCTCTTGACCCAGTTGACCCAGGCGGAGGAGGCCGCCGAGTACACAGCCTGGCAAGCCTCCACCCACGCATCCAGCAGAGTAATCGAAAGGAGATCTACTGGCCACTGCAGAAGCAGTTTTCTGTTTCCTGAGTCACCAGAGCAGGGGCTGCTCCAGGCTAATAAGAACACCTGACTGCAATTAACCTGCTAAGAGTCAGGTGAGTCTGTTAAGCACCTGACTCTAATTAAGGTCCCTCTGATACTATAGAAGGGCTCACTCCAGTCAGGCCAAAGGGAGCCAGAGGAGAGGATGCACGTGTGAGGAGCAAAAGGCACAAGGAGCTGAGAGTGAGAGGGTGTGCTGCTGGAGGATTGAGCAGTACAAGCGTTATCAGACACCAGGAGGAAGGTCCTGTGGTGAGGATTAAGAAGGTGTTTGGAGGAGGCCATGGGGATGTAGCCCAGGGAGTTGTAGCTGTCATGCAGCTGTTACATGAGACTCTATAGACAGCTGCAATTCACAGGACCTTGGGCTGGAACCTGGAGTAGAGGGCGGGCCCGGGATCCCCCAAACCTCCCATTTCCTGATCAGACACAGAAGGAGTTGACCCAGACTGTGGGTTCCACCAGAGGGGAAGATCTCTGAGGTGAGCAAATCCACCAATAAGCGCAGGGCGCACCAAGGTAGAGGAGGAACTTTGTCACAGTATTAAGAACTGTAACCTATCTGCAACATCCAGTGGGGTGAGAAAAGCTGTTTGATTCAAATCTTGCTTAGTCTGAAAGTTTAGGATTTAGTATGGATTTAAGATTTAGATTTAGGATTTAGATTTTTTATATTCATGAGTATCAACTTCCTGTTTTTTTCCATCGGTTACATATTATTCATTTATTTTTATAGCTGCCAAAAATACTTTCTTTGTCTGTTGGTCTGTGACGGGGTGTTTACCCCATACTTGCCCTGAAAGGGTGAAGGAAGACTAATTAACCCAACAGGCCACAGTTCAGGAGAATTAGGTGGCTAAGCAATCCCTTGCCTGAGGGGGAATGAGCTGAGAGGGAATGAGCTGGGCTAGGACTATAAAGATAGGAAATTGAAAGTAGAAGGGGGGCTGCTGGGAAAGTCTGTAGTCATTCCCTGGGAGAAGGGAGGTGTGTTTGGGCAGGCAAACCCACAACTCCGGGAGAGGCAGTAAGGTCTAGAAGGGAGCAGACTTTGACTTCTAGCTAGAGGGTCTCTGAGCTGGAACCTGGAGTAGATGGTGGGCCCAGGTTCCCTTGCCAGCTTCTGAGGGAGTCGCACTACAAGGCAGTGACTGGGAAGACTGCCTAGGACTGCTGCAGGAAGACTTTGGACCTCGGAACGGGAAAAGGCATAGAGTGACCTGGCTGGAGGGGTAAGGCACAAAGGGGCTGCAGCAGCTCATGGAGCGAGAGAAGTGTTGCATACTCAGAGAGAGAGAGACAGGTGGAGAGACATTGTACAACTATGAGAAGGGCAGTTGACTTGTGAGCTATTCCCCAGAACAACCAAGAGGCACCCTCCAGTCTGAACCATGGTCTGTGAGCTTCTTTCTGGGTGAGGCTTACTGGTTAGAAGTGTTACAACCTGAGTGAATCTGCTTTACTATTCTTAGTTCCTGGAGGTGTTATAACCTTATTCCCAGATTCTGGACCTTAGCGTCCAAAATATGGGGGTTAGCATGAAAACCTCCAAGCTTAGTTACCAGCTTGGACCTGGTACTGCTGCCACCACCCAAAAAATTAGAGTGTTTTGGGGCACTCTGGTCCCACTGAAAAACCTTCCCTGGGGACCCAAGACCCAAATCCCTTGAGTCTCACAACAAAGGGAAATAATCCTTTTCCCCTTCCCCCCTCCAGATGCTCCTGGAGAGATACCCAGACACAAGCTCTGTGAAACTACGCAGAGTGATTCCCCCTCTCCGTTCCCAATCCTGGAACAAAAGCACTTTCCTCTTCACCCAGAGGAAATGCCAAATCAGGCTAGCAATCCAACACACAGCTCTCCCCTTGATTTCTTCCTCCCACCAATTCCCTGGTGAGTACAGACTTAATTTCCCTGAAGTAAAGAAAAACTCCAACAGGTCTTAAAAGAAAACTTTATATAAAAAAGAAAGAAAAAATACAAATGTTCTCTCTGTATTAAGATGATACAACACAAGGTCAATTGCTTAAAAGAATATTGAATAAACAGCCTTATTCAAAAAGAATACAAATCAAAGCACTCCAGCACTTATATTCATGCAAATACCAAAGAAAAGAAACCATAGAACTTACTATCTGATCTCTTTGTCCTTACACTTAGAAACAGAAGACTAGAAAGTAGAGAGTACTTCTCCAAAGCTCAGAGGAGCAGGCAGACAGACAAAAGACTCAGACACCCACTTCCCTCCACCCAAAGTTGAAAAAATCCGGTTTCCTGATTGGTTTTCTGGTCAGGTGTTTCAGGTGAAAGAGACATTAACCCTTAGCTATCTGTTTATGACACGCCCCCCAAATTGCAGACAGTGGGGAAGCTCACTGGCGGCAATTTCCTTCTAGAACTTGAAAATAAACAGATTAATACAACACATGCACCTTTACATATACTACTAAGTATATAACTAACAGACTTTTACATTTTAAGAACACTTTTTAACTACTGGATTCTGGGAAACTCTCACGGGAGAGTGCATCAGCAACTTTGTTAGAAGCTCCTGTGATGTGTTGAATTTCAAAATCAAAATCTTGGAGAGCTAAACTCCAACGAAGAAGTTTCTTGTTGTTCCCCTTGGCAGTATGAAGCCACTTTAGTGCAGCATGGTCAGTTTGTAGTTGGAACCGCCGTCCCCAAACATATGGGCGTAGCTTTTCCAGGGCGTACACAATGGCATAGCATTCCTTTTCACTGACTGACCAGTGACTTTGCCTCTCAGACAGTTTCTTGCTGAGAAACACGACAGGATGGAAGTTGTGATCTGTTGCTTCCTGCATGAGCACTGCTCCTATACCACGCTCAGATGCATCTGTGGTTACTAGGAATGGCTTGTTAAAGTCCGGGGCCCTGAGCACAGGGTCAGACATGAGCATCGCCCTAAGCTGGGTAAAGGCCTCTTGACACTGATTAGTCCACTTAACGGCATTTGGCTGGGTCTTTTTGGTTAGGTCGGTTAATGGGGCAGCGATTTGGCTGTAGTGTGGTACAAATCGCCTGTAGTATCCGGCCAAGCCTAAGAAGGATTGGACCTGTTTCTTTGACCTTGGGACAGGCCACTTTTGGATAGCATCCACCTTGGCCTGTAGGGGGTTTATGGTTCCTCGACCCACCTGGTGCCCCAGGTAAGTCACTCTGTTTTGGCCTATTTGACACTTTTTTGCCTTAACAGTTAGTCCTGCCTGCCTGATGCGCTCAAAGACCTTTTCCAGGTGGAGTAGGTGTTCGGGCCAGGAGTCTGAAAAAATGGCCACATCATCGAGGTAGGCAACTGCAAATTCTCCCAGTCCAGCTAGTAGACCGTCTACCAGCCTCTGGAAGGTGGCGGGTGCATTTCGAAGGCCGAAAGGAAGGACATTGAATTCATACACCCCCGTATGGGTGACGAATGCTGACCTCTCCTTGGCAGGTTCATCTAGCGGTACTTGCCAGTACCCCTTGGTTAAGTCTATGGTAGAGATGAACTGGGCACGTCCCAACTTTTCCAATAGCTCATCAGTACGTGGCATTGGATAGTTGTCCGGACGAGTTACAGCATTTAGCTTACGGTAGTCCACGCAAAAGCGTATTTCCCCATCTGGTTTGGGTACCAGAACCACTGGAGATGCCCATGCACTGGTAGATGGGCGGATTATACCCATCTGTAGCATGTTCTGGATCTCCCGTTTTATAGCAGCTTGGGCATGAGGAGACACCCGGTAGGGTGGGGTTCTGATTGGGTGAGCATTACCTGTATCAATGGAGTGGTATGCCCGTTCAGTCCGTCCTGGGGTGGCTGAGAACAATGGGGCGAAGCTAGTGCACAGCTCCTTGATTTGTTGCCGCTGCAGACGTTCCAGGGTGGTTGAGAGGTTCACCTCTTCCACGCCACCGTCTTTTTTTTCCGTCGTAGTAGACACCGTCAGGCCACTCAGCATCATCTCCCTGGACTGTAAACTGACAAACCTGTAAGTCTCTGGAATAGAAAGGCTTGAGAGAATTAACATGGTACACTTTAGGCTTTAGTGAGGAATTGGGAAATGCTATGAGGTAGTTCACAGCTCCCAGGCGCTCTTGGACCGTGAATGGCCCTTCCCATGATGCTTCCATCTTATGGGCCTGTTGCGCCTTCAAGACCATAACCTGGTCTCCTACCTTGAAGGAACGTTCTCTGGCATGTCTGTCATACCAGGCCTTTTGCTCTTCTTGAGCATCCTTTAGGTTCTCTCTAGCAAGGGCTAAAGAGTGTCGGAGGGTGCTTTGTAGGTTGCTTACAAAGTCCAGAATGTTAGTTCCTGGAGAAGGCGTAAACCCCTCCCATTGCTGCTTCACCAACTGTAATGGCCCCTTAACCTCGTGACCATACACAAGTTCAAATGGTGAAAACCCTAAACTGGGATGTGGTACAGCCCTGTAGGCAAACAGCAACTGCTGCAACACTAGGTCCCAATTATTGGAGAATTCATTGATGAATTTTCTTATCATGGCCCCCAAAGTTCCATTGAACCTTTCCACCAGGCCATTGGTTTGATGGTGGTACGGGGTGGCAACCAAGTGATTTACCCCATGAGTTTCCCACAGTTTTTCCATGGTCCCTGCCAGGAAATTAGACCCTGAATCTGTAAGGATGTCAGAGGGCCAACCTACCCTGGCAAAGATGTCTGTTAGGGCCAGGCACACAGTGTTAGCCCTGGTGTTGCCTAGAGCTACTGCTTCTGGCCATCGGGTAGCAAAGTCCACTAAAGTCAGTACGTACTGCTTTCCTCTGGGCGTCTTTTTTGGGAAAGGGCCCAGAATATCCACAGCTACTCGCTGAAATGGGACCTCAATTATGGGGAGTGGCTGGAGAGGGGCCTTGACCTGGTCTTGAGGCTTACCTACTCTTTGGCATACCTCACAAGACCGGACATACTTGGCAACATCCTTGCCCATCCCCTCCCAGTGGAAGGACTTCCCCAACCGGTCCTTGGTTCTGTTCACCCCAGCATGGCCACTGGGATGATCATGGGCTAAGCTTAAGAGCTTCTCCCGGTACTTAGTTGGGACCACCAACTGTTTTTGCGGCTGCCATTCTTCCCGGTGTCCACCAGAAAGAATTTCCTTGTATAAAAGTCCTTGGTCTATAACAAACCGGGATCGATTAGAAGAGCTGAGAGGCGGTTGGGTGCTCCGTGCCGCCGCCCACGCTTTCTGAAGGCTGTCATCTGCTTCCTGCTCAGCCTGGAACTGTTCCCTTGAGGCTGGGGTCACCAGTTCCTCCTCAGACTGTGGACTTGGGCTTGGTCCCTCTGGAAGCGATGTAGGTGATGGGGTTGTTTCCGTTGCTGGTGAACCGCTCTCCGCTGGTGCACCTGAGGGTATTTCAGGCTCTGGCTGAGCCTTTTGGGTATGGCTGTCGTGTGCTTCTGCCAGTTCTGGCGTTGAGTTTGAAGATGTGGTTGCACTTGTTGGTGCTGGTTGCTGTTCCAGTTCCGGGCCTGGGACTGGAGATGCTGTGGCTGTTTCAGTGGTAGGCATGGAATCCGGGTCCATTACCTCTGTCTGGGTCTCTGGTAACACAGACGGGGCCTCTGTGGACGGCTCAGGAACAGGAATGGGTCTGGAAGCTTGCCTGGTTTGGCTACGGGTAACCATTCCCACTCTCTTGGCCCGCCTCACCTGGTTGGCCAAGTCTTCCCCCAGTAGCATGGGGATAGGATAATTGTCATAGACTGCAAAAGTCCACATTCCTGACCAGCCTTTGTACTGGACAGGCAGTTCAGCTGTAGGCAAGTCTACAGCTTGTGACATGAAGGGGTAAATGGTAACTTTGGCCTTTGGGTTGATGAATTTGGGGTCAACGAAGGATTGGTGGATAGCTGACACTTGTGCCCCCGTGTCTCTCCACGCAGTAACCTTCTTTCCGCCCACTCTCAAATTTTCCCTTCGCTCCAAGGGTATTTGAGAGGCATCTGGGCCTGGGGATCTTTGGTGTGATGGTGGTGTAATGAATTGCACTCGCATGGTGTTCTTGGGACAGTTGGCCTTGATATGTCCCGGTTCATTACACTTAAAGCATCTTCCATCTGATGGGTCACTGGGCCGAGGTGAGTTACTGGAGACTGTTGAGGTTGAAGAGTAGGGTATCTGTGGCTTTACTTGGGTGGTATGGAGGGTCTTTGGCTGTCCTCGGTTGTAGGGTTTATGGTCTGTGTGCCCCCTGGGGTAATCGTTCCCCTTGACAGTAGCTTTTTTGCTTTCTGCCAGTTCCATCCATTTGGCTCCAATCTCCCCCGCCTCAGCGATAGTTTTGGGATTTCTATCTTGTATGTACCGTGTGATGTCTTCAGGAACACCATCCAAGAACTGCTCCATTTGTATGAGGAGGTTCACTTCTTCCAAGGTTTGAATGTTGTTTCCTGTTAACCAGGCCTCATAGTTTTTTGCAATGTAGTAGGCGTGTTTGGGAAATGACACCTCTGGTTTCCATTTTTGGGTTCTGAAGCGCCGACGGGCATGATCTGGGGTTATCCCCATCCGGTATCTGGCCTTGGTTTGAAAAAGTTTATAGTCATTCATTTGCGGCTTGGGCATTTCAGCTGCCACCTCTGCTAAAGGTCCACTGAGGTGTGGCCTTAATTCTACCATGTACTGGTCTTCGGGGATGCTGTACCCAAGACAGGCTCTTTCAAAATTTTCCAAGAAGGCCTCGGTGTCATCACCTGCCTTGTAGGTGGGAAATTTCCTGTGCTGGGGAGCAATAATTGGCGCCGGGTTGTTAGGGTTGGCTGGCACATGCAGCCCAGCTTTTGCCATCTCCAGTTCATGTTTTCTCTGTTTTTCCTTCTCTTCATTCTCTTTTTGTTGTTTTTCCATTTCTTTTTGTTGTTTTTCCATTTCTTTTTGGTGCTTTTCCATTTCTTTTTGGTGCTTTTCCATTTCTCGGCGGTGGGCTGCCTCATCTTCTGCTTGTTTCCTTCGGTAGGCCACCTCTTCTTCTTCTAGTTTTCTTTTGTGTGCTGCCTCTTGGGCTGCCTGTTCTCTTTGGAAGGCTGCCAGTTTGAGGCTTTCTTCCTTTTCTTTCATCTCCATCTGTCGCCTGTGTTCAGCGTCTTTGATTTGTTCTTCGGCGTCAATCCTTGCCTTAGAAGTCATGGTTCCTGTTTTCTTGTGTTGGAGTGCCCTCCGATGTTTATCTTCTGAACTGCAGGCTCTCTGTTGCCTCCTGAAGTCTGCCTAGCAACAGTGCTTTTTTCCTTTTCTCTCTCTAGCTAATGTTCAATTAAGGGAAACCAGAAAAACCACTTTATCTGCATGCATATAAGTGCTGGTACTTGCCTCCTAATGGGAGGGCTATTGCATGACAAAAGACCCTTAACAGTCTTCTCGCTTAATATGCAAACCACAAACTGCTAGAGAGCAGAAAAAAAAAATTCTCTCTGGTTCCATTTTAAAACCAAACTGTTTCTCTCTGCTAAAAAGCCCTTAGCAGAGAAAAGAAAAATATAATATTCCTACTGGCTTCTGGATTCTGTCTATATCCCGCCGCTGCTACACCATGTTATAACCTTATTCCCAGATTCTGGACCTTAGCGTCCAAAATATGGGGGTTAGCATGAAAACCTCCAAGCTTAGTTACCAGCTTGGACCTGGTACTGCTGCCACCACCCAAAAAATTAGAGTGTTTTGGGGCACTCTGGTCCCACTGAAAAACCTTCCCTGGGGACCCAAGACCCAAATCCCTTGAGTCTCACAACAAAGGGAAATAATCCTTTTCCCCTTCCCCCCTCCAGATGCTCCTGGAGAGATACCCAGACACAAGCTCTGTGAAACTACGCAGAGTGATTCCCCCTCTCCGTTCCCAATCCTGGAACAAAAGCACTTTCCTCTTCACCCAGAGGAAATGCCAAATCAGGCTAGCAATCCAACACACAGCTCTCCCCTTGATTTCTTCCTCCCACCAATTCCCTGGTGAGTACAGACTTAATTTCCCTGAAGTAAAGAAAAACTCCAACAGGTCTTAAAAGAAAACTTTATATAAAAAAGAAAGAAAAAATACAAATGTTCTCTCTGTATTAAGATGATACAACACAGGGTCAATTGCTTAAAAGAATATTGAATAAACAGCCTTATTCAAAAAGAATACAAATCAAAGCATTCCAGCACTTATATTCATGCAAATACCAAAGAAAAGAAACCATAGAACTTACTATCTGATCTCTTTGTCCTTACACTTAGAAACAGAAGACTAGAAAGTAGAGAGTACTTCTCCAAAGCTCAGAGGAGCAGGCAGACAGACAAAAGACTCAGACACCCACTTCCCTCCACCCAAAGTTGAAAAAATCCGGTTTCCTGATTGGTTTTCTGGTCAGGTGTTTCAGGTGAAAGAGACATTAACCCTTAGCTATCTGTTTATGACAGGAGGGTTGTGGTCTCTGTCCCTCATGGAAATATATGCTATCCCTCAACAGTACATAAACATTTGCATTTTCATGTAATGAACTCCTAAAATACTTAAACTTAATTCAGTAAGGTTTGATCAGGGTATTGTCATATCTGTCACACTGTGCTGTGAACATATAAAATACTCCAAAAAATCACTTTCTTCTTTCATGAATTATGCAATCAAGGTCGGTGGAAACTTGACTTTAATCTGGCTCTGATTTTTCTCCTCATCTGTAAAATGGAAATAATACCCCCTCAGCTCACAGGGGTGTTATGAAGATAAATTAATATTTGTGAAGCACTGAGATGTTAGTGATGAGCACCCTAGAAAAGTCCAATAGGGAATTCATAATTCTGTCTTCAGAGAAGAACCCTCCAATTTCCTGTGGGGAGGTTCCACAGAGCACTGTCCTTGGTCCTGTTCTCTTCTCCCTCTAGATCTTATCCCTGGGTAATCTCATCTGCAAACACAAATTTAACTACCATCTCTATGCTGATCACTCACAAATCAATCTCTCTCTACTCCAGACCTGGCTCATGCAGAAGGTGAACAGCTGCGTTCTACCCCCATGCTTCATCATCAGCTTCCAATACAGTGAACAACAGTCATCCAGCCTGGAGGTGACAAATGCATGGATCGCTATGGCCAGGTCCTCACCCAAGAGCAAGGGATGAAGTTTCCTAGTGATCAGCAGCTTCTCCAGTATCAAACAGAAACCTGAGGTTTTGCTCCACTTACATGAATGGGGAAGGTGATGGGGTGTACAAACTCCACCCTGGCCAGGAAAGGGTTACTGAGAGTCTGTGGACTCCATCAAAGCCCTGCTCTGCTCCACCTGCAGTAGGTGTTAGGCCTACCCTCTGGGACTGTGCCAGTGAAACCCCCTTACTCATAAGTGTACATGGGTACGTGCGCTTCCCGCTATTACTCCTCTATACCCCCTTGCCTGCCCATTTGCATTAGTGTGAAGGGACTCTGTGACTCTTCTTGGAGCACCCAGGGCTGAGAGTCACCTTGTTGCCACCTGCTTTCAGTGTGAGGAAGTCTCACCTGTGTCAGCTCCCTAACACCAACAGCCTGTCAGCCACTCAAGCACTCTCCTCTGAGCTATGCAAGCCCTAAATTTGTCCAGGCTAGCAACAGAGACACCCCAGTCCCTGAGTCCTTTCAAAGTATCTTCTTGTGATATCTGCTCCTGACCACTCGATACCCACAGAAATCTCAGATCGTCTCTTCCCAAAAGTGTCAAGTGTAACCCTTCTGCCCCTCTGAGTTGGCAGCAACAAGGGCTGGGTTCAGTATCCAGGGGTTCCGTTTCAATAACACAATGCATAACTGGCTCGAGCCCCTACCCAGTGACCTGGGACACTTACATACCACCCTCCCCCCTCCCGGGCGCCTCTAGGAGGCAATACTTCCCCTCTCGCAAGCACGGAGTCTGCGTGTAGCAAAATCCTTTTAATAAAGGAGGGAAACAATGCGGCATCACATTGGAGAAACACCACAAACAGGATTATAACACAAACCATAAGCAAAAAACCCACCTCCAAGTACATTTGGCAATGTTCTTTCCCCCTTAGTGTCTTAAGTCCAATCCCCCCAAAGTCCAACAACCCAAAAGTTTCTGGTCAGTGCCACCTCAGAGTTCAAAAGTTTATCTGCAGAGTTTTACCCCCATTAGCCTGGGCGGAAATGGGGGGGTCCTCACACAGGGTGGTAAGGGGCACCTTACGTGGTCCAAGGCCAACTGCTCCACCTCTCCATGGAGTTCTGCTGCAGCCTTCACCACGACCAGCTCCACTACACCAGGTGTGCTGCTCCTACAGCCAACCTGCAAACCACTCCACTCCACTCCACTCACTGGTCCATGGGCTTCTCCAACATGCTGCAAACTGCTCCACTCTGCCGACCACTTAGCAATAGGCCTTCAGGCTACTCCACTAGTTAACACAGCACTCAGTGATCTCAGCTCTTAGCAATTTCAGCTTGTAGTAGGGGAGCCCCAGTGCTGGTGCACCATTGGCCCAATATGAATTCAGCTCAGCAGCCTTTAGATGGACTCCTAATAGAATCAAAATTAGCTCTACTCTTTAACAGTGGAGAGAGGAGGATGTGCAATTGGTGTTCCAGGCCCTCAAAAGGGGCCCATACCATCAGGTACACACACCAATCCCCAAACTCTCTCAATTCACTAGGTTTTGGAACCCATGTCCCTTGTCTAGCAAGACTTACTTAATTGAGGTTGAGTCATTTCTGTCATAAAGCAGTCTCATAGTTCCTCATTCACATAATCAGGGTGACAACACTTTATTTATCCTGCCCCAATAACAAAGAAATTGGGGATCCCACAGCTGTCAAAATAACCATCCCAGGCTGCCGTGGGCTATGCTAGGTGTGGTGGGTGTGCCAATGCAAATACCTGAAATTCCTTTCCACATTCCCCATAATTCACCACCAGATGTCAGGGTAGAGTTCATCCTGACTCTGCTTACACAAGTATCAGGGGGTAGCTGTGTTAATCTGTATCCACAAGAACAACAAGGAGTCCAGTGGCACCTTAAAGACTAACAGATTTATTTGAGCATAAGCTTTTGTGGGTAAAAAACCCACTTCTTCAGATGCATGGAGTGAAATTCTGCAGTTCTTTCTCTCTCAGGGGTTATGAAGGCAGCTTGCACAGAACATTTACAGACAAAACATACCATAAAATAACAAACAGCCCCCACACTCTAGCTGATCAAGTGTAACCCATTTTCCACGGGGAGACCCTGACAGGTTCCAGTCCTTCCCACCCTCCCAGCAAGCTTTGCCATTGTGGTTAAAATCACAGACCAGTTCATGGATACATGAGGGTAATCTCTGAGTCAGTTCAAGCTATTTATTCTTTCTTTGTCTGCGGGGCCTCTTCATTCTGTTCTGAACCAGCATATGCAATGCCTCTTGGGTGATACTTCCCCAGAGTTGTTTGTCTCTCCAGGGATTTTAGTTTCTGCAGGAAGCTCAGTCACCCTTTCTTCTGAGCTAGAAAACAGTCCCTAACTCACAAAGACCCATCACATTATAGATATAATAATCTGTGATTCTCCCATGTGCTCATAGTGTCTGTCACATCTCTGTATAATATCTTTGCAGTTTCCCCACTTCCAGGGTATTGCATTTGATCACATCTCCCCCACTCAAAGAAAAAGAAATTAACCTCTTCACTGTTGGTGGGTAACAATACAAGTTTGGGAGGGGGAGGGAAACTGAGTCACATACTTTTTTTCATAAAAATAAATCAGAGGTTTTCCAAGTTCTCCACACCCCTCACTCCCAGTGTACCCCCTCCCCACATGTGGTATTTCTCTCTCTCATTATATAATTACATCATTTTCTGTTTGTTCCCACCTTTCCACCCTACAGTTTAGTGGGGAGGAGTGGTTAACCTACTTTTTCTTCCTCTTACTCCCCCTTCCATTTTCTGCCCCTTCTGAGGGATGTTCCCATTACCTACCCTCTGAGGCAGACCCTGACCCGACCACAGAGGAGGCTTCTGTTCCAGCAGCTTCGTCCATGGGGGATGGGGGATAGGGAGGAGCGAAGGAGTGAGGTGTGCCCCTGGTTACTGTTGCTGCATCCCCTCAGTTCTGTCCCCCAGCCATCATTCCTGCAGCAGCCACCACCACTATTGTCACCCTTGCCTAAACACTGATAACAGGCAGAGGGGGGACTCCGCTGCTGCTAACGCTACCAAACCCACCTCCAACAACAGCCTGCTGGATGTTGGCTTCATAGTGTCCTTCTTGGGGAGTTCTGGCTAGGTTGGCACAAGCAAAGGCACAACTTTCCCTTAGTGCAGAGGTGGTGGGTAAGTGCCTGGCTCTTCTGCCATGACTACACCTGTGGGACCAATTGGTGGAGAGATGCAGTGATAGAAGTTGGAGCGTGAGATGTCTTTGAGCTAGAGAGATGCCTGGCTGCTCGCCTGGGAATCTCTCCCTCTGCTTGGAGTGTCCGGAGAAGTGGGACAAGCTTTGGGTCCTTGATGACTGCAAGCCTCAGGCAGCCTTCATCTTACTCTTTCTGGATACACCTCACAGTTCCCACTTCATCTATCTCCTGGAGAAGGAGGTGTCAAAAACATCACCTGCCTCCTGGCAGAGGATGGCACCTCCCACAGATCCAGCAAAGAACAAGGGCTTTCTACCTTTTTTCCCCAGACTCTCCTGGTGCCAATGTTTTCAGGCTCCTGAGGGTTGAACTCCCTATGGTCAGAGCAGGCAACCAGGACTGGCTTGAACTTCCTCTCACTCTGGCCAAGTTCCAGGAAGCCCTCCATCAAATGCCCACCAACAAATCCCCAGACATTGATGGGCTGACTGTGGATTGCTACCAAACG
Organism: Gopherus evgoodei; assembly: GCF_007399415.2. NCBI lineage: Eukaryota > Metazoa > Chordata > Testudines > Testudinidae > Gopherus > Gopherus evgoodei. The sequence goes on along the minus strand of NC_044335.1, from coordinate 33,480,020 downwards.
TTCTGGGAAGACCTCAACCCGGACCTTGTCATTATCTGGGCTGAGTTCTTGGGGCGCAAGATGCTCCCTCCTGTTGTGCAGGCAGGCTAACATGAGGAACTGGCACCCAGTATTGCAGCTCAGCACAGGCTATAAAATTGTATCAAAAAGGCAGTCTTGCAACAGTTGAGGTCTAGGCTGGCAGACACAATCCACCCTGACCAGACCTACACTGTTTTTAGGCCAGACCATCTTCAATAACCTCTATCTGGCCTGGGACCTTCTCCACCTGATGTTCAGAGATGGTCAGTCACTCGCCCTCCTGTCTCTCAACCGGGAGAGGGGTTTGAGAGGGTGGATCCATGAGAAGGATTTGTTACCAGGGAAAAGGGCAGAACTAGAATTGGTGGAGGTTACAAAGTCCTTGCATCCTTAGCTAAGGTATACATGGAAACTGGTGATTTGCAGACTGAATTGACTCTTACAGCAGTGGCACACAATTTTGCACCGTTTCTACTGGAGAATGATTGTTTTGATATCGCAAAATCTGTCCCAGCATTTGTTAGCAGCAAGAAGGAATCTGGTGCTGAAAGCCCCAGAGGGGAGGGTAAAGTCACAAGTGCTGCTGGGGAAATAGGAGAGTGTCTCTTTAATTCCTTTGTAGCAGCAGGGATGGTCATAACCACTTCCTGTAGCCCCAGGGCTCAAAGGAAGTTCCTGCAGGAGGGGCTGGATAGAGCCATCTCCTGTCCCCTGATCATCTCCCTATGGGAGGGGAATATTCCACCTTGTAACAGGGAGGCCTTCCCAGCTGCTGACTGACAGGAAGTTGCAGGTCTGCAGGGGACAGGTCCTACCCTGGGGTGCACAGAGACATATATCCTGGAGATGGAAGTTGGGGTCCTGGTGACTCCTGCAGTGGGAACAGATCCCAAGGATTCTATGACTGGAAGCAAGCTCAACCTGAGAGAATGGTGGGGAGACGGGGAAGGGTTTGCTGGCCATTGAAGGGTCTGTCATAGCTGGTAGCTGTGAGCCCATAGCTGGATCAGGGTCATCTTTTGGAGGACAAAGGAGTGTCTGCTTCAGAGGGAAGCCCAGAGAGTGAAGTCCTGATGGAAGGTGAGGGGGACAAGAGGGTCTGCCAACTTTTTGTAGGGAGGCTTTTCCCCAGGATGTGGGTAAAACATCTGCATCTGACATACCAGACCCCTCACCTGAGGCTCAGGTTTTAAGGGAAGATGGGGGGTCAGATCTCCTGGAGGGGACAGTCCACCCAGCTGACCTGTTGGGAACAGAGAGTGGTGTGACTGAGGGGATCTTACCAATCCAAAGCACTCCATTAAAGAATGTTATTCCTGCTACCCTTGTAAAAGATAACAGTCTCTTCAAGGCTGGAGGAAGAAGAACTTTGCTTTTGGGAAGCTTCACAAGGGGGTGGGGTCCAACTCAAAGAAATTCCAGAGGGAGGGGCTGAGGGCAGGCATGGCTGCCGTGCACCCTTTCCTTGCCAAAGCCTCAAACGCATGCCTGAATTGAAAACTTTCTCCAAAGAGCAGAAAAATCTGTATCAAAGCACCTAACACGGTACACAAAAGGATTGGAAAATGGAATAGACACTGAACAAGCCAAACTGTGTGAACAAAGTCTGTCTGTCATAAATTGGCTGCTAATCTTGTGTCTTTTGCTACTTCATCTATGTGTCAAGACAAAGAAGTTAATACTAATGGTAAATGCTTTAAAGATGTGACTTACCTGATTTGTGGGGAAAAAAATTCTACAAGACAGTCCCACAAGCATGTTGCTTTTCAGCTTATACCTGTAAGCAGGCTGGAAGTTTGGCACATCAGCAAAAGCATAACAGGCCTACGCTGCTGTGTGGAAGGGGAAACTGAGACACCCCCCCCTCATGGCATTGGTGGCTAAGTACCAAGACACCTTCACTTTAACAGATATTGCTATCTGCATACTGTTAGCAATACTGCACCCCAACATGCTTTCAGGCACCAAGAGACCAGGAACCCAGAACTTTGCTAAGAAAGCTATGAATGACATCATAGGATTTAAAGGTACTGGGAGGGTGTGTGACCAGAGACGAACAGGGATTTTACATGTACTTCCTCTGCCATGGACAGTGTCCAAGTCTCTGGCAGTAAGCTCAGGAGGAGGGTGTGACGTTACTGACATGAACTGTGACCATGTAGATCATTGTTGCAACCAGGATCCTATAGATGCACTAAATCTTGTACAAAGGAAGTCAACCAAGATGTCTATAGAAAGGTTGTAATTTGCTCGTTATGATTATACTGTCTGTGTGTATCATTTTTGTATTTGAAGTTATGAATGTTGGCTATGTAGTTGTATCTCAATGTGTTTGATTCTAAGTAGCCTCAGTGAAGCATTTGGTCAGCTTCTTGAGAAAGGACTATTCTCAGTAAGTGCCCAATCAAGAAACACTTAACTGACAATGAACTTTGGTAGACGTCAATCCACAGCTGAGCTTTCCTGGGAACGTTCAAACTAACATGTAAACAATGGCATCCACCTGCAAAAAGCGGAATCATTCATGGACATGTGACTTGCCCAGGTGGCTACAAACTCCATCTTGTTGCTGTGACTTTGCATAGAAAAACAAAGGGGTTTCTGCCCACAAGAGAGAGTATATAAAAGGCCCTGGAAGCTTCTCCATTTGTCTTCAGCTGGCTCAAGAGATGGCCTCTCCACCCCAAAGAGATGCCTGAAAGAAACTGGAACAAAGGACAGTAACTATGGGGGTGGGAGTGATTGCTGGACCCAGGCCATAAACTACAACGTTGGTCTGAAAAGGATTGGGCCTAGACTAGGAAGGAGTCTAGTCTGTGAAAGAAGCTTATTGGAACATCTCTGCAGGTGAGATTTACCTGTATTCAGTTTCCTACTATATTAGGCTTAGATTTTCATATTTTGTTTTATTTTGCTTGGTAACTTACTTTGTTCTGTCTGTTATTACTTGGAACCACTTAAATTCTACTTTTTTATACTTAATAAAATCACTTTTACTTATTAATTAACCCAGAGTAAGTAATTAATACCTGGAGGGGCAAACAGCTGTGCATATCTCTCTATCAGTGTTTTAGAGGGCGGACAATTTATGAGTGTACCCTGTATAAGCTTATACAGAGTAAAATGGATTTATTTGGGGTTTGAATCCCATTGGGACCTGGGTGTCTGGGTGCTAGAGACAGGAGCACGTGCTAAGCCATTTACAGTTGAGTCAGCAGTTTTGGGAGCGTGGGTCAGACCCTGCGTCTGTATTGTAGCAGATTAACTTATTTGACTCAACAAAGCAGGGTTCTGATGGCCCAAACTGGCAGAGAAAACGAGCTCACAGGTAGTCGCAGCACATCAGGCAACAGTCCCAAGGGGGTTTCTGTGATTGAACCCGTCACAGCATGTTTGGGCTCAGGCTGAAGCCCAGGCTCTGAGACCTCCCTACTTCATAGGTGTCATACTGTCTGGAGTGGTTCACAACGGTGAGTGCCAACCTCAGGGCATGCTGTCAAAAAGGAGGGCATAAACCCCAAACTTGGTTGTATGTTTTATAATTAAGGCTATAATTTTTTCACCGAGGTCATGGAATCTGTTTTCTCCAGCAACTTCTGTGACTTCAGCCCATGGCAGCTGGGGGACCCTGGAGCTTCCAGCCGCCAGGGAGGACTCTGGAGCTGAGCTCCCCATTTTGTCATGGGTATTTTTAGTAAAAGTCAATGACAGGTCATGGGCTCCCGTAAATTTTTCTTTATTACCCATGACCTGTCCATGACTCTTACTAAAAATACCCGTGACAAAATCTTAGCCTTATATATAATTAGATTTCACCAACCCAGTAATGAATGTGAACTACTGAAGCATCAACAATGACAAAAACATTCAGGTTCCTTCCAGTCCCAAGAGATCTGTCACTTACCCCAGGTTAATTTGTACCTCCAATCTCACACCAAAGACAGTGCTTACAGCCAATCCTATAGTAAACTAACTAAGGATATATTAACTCGGAAAAGGAAATGAGAACTATTTACAGGTTAAAGAAGGCAACACATATACACAAATGAGTTAGCCTATGTGTAGTAGTAGGATTTTATCTTTGTATTTTATCTTTTTCCTCTGTTTGTTCAGATAATCCCCTCTCTTTTATTTTAACTTCTCTTAGGGTATCTTTGAGAATGTCTAACTGGCTTTGGACCCCAGTGGCCTGTATTTTCAATTTATCGGTTTCTCATTCAGATACACTGAGTTTCTCATGCAGTGCAGCATTCTCCTCCTGGCAGCTGGCCAAGTGGAGGAATACCTCATTGCATGCTTCCCACAATAGCCATATTGCAGCCGTCTCTTTTTATCAGGGTCAATGGCCTGTAGACCAATAGATATTTTGCCAATCTATCTTCCAAATCAGCCATAGTATGGACATCGGCTAATGCTTGTTTAGTCCATGGGCTGTGCCCAAACTTTTGTGAACAGGAGTTGTTTCCTGTATAAATGGCATTTTTTTCTGCTCTTCTTGAGCTTTGTCCTTAGGGGACTCCTTTCGACTAAACATATTTCTTTACAAATCTTTTACCTTTTAAAAACTCTTCTGTGCCCATGCTTGTGCTGGGACAAACACAACACAGAAGTCTATACTCACTAAAAACTCTGCCTGACAGAGCAGGAGGGGGAAATGCTAAGCCCCCTACCTTTTGGGCTTGATCCTGCTATGATCGAGGGTATATTCACCCACCTATGCAATATTTCCCCAACAGATGGGTAGGAGCAAGGATTCTAATCCTCTCCCGTATGGCCTGGTAACTCTACGACTGGGGGTGTATATACCTAGACAGTTTGTATATACCTTAGCTGTATAGTTTTCCCTCACAGACTAGCAGTACGTACACACACACACACACACACACACACACACACACACACACACACACACAAAGTTTCATGGCAAGGCACCCTGTTTATACAGTGATTTTCCTTCGTTGGGACCAATGAGTTCTGCACTGTCATACTATAATCAATTGTTGTTTGATGAGTGCTTGTTTTCTTAAATTGTCCTTCTCATCCTTTATCTTGTTCTTTCATCAAATTCCTCAGGGAGTTATCACAGGCTGGTTTTGATCACAGCTATCTTGTTCCCATTGATAGCTGCCTGTCTCATATTTAGAGTTGTCAATCTGCCCTCCTCTGACATTTCAACAGGGGCATGTTACACTGCAGCCTCCTGGAGCCCTTGCGTCTGTCTCCGGTTCCTTCCTAGACCATCTGATTCAGCGATGGCCTTCACACTTATCTCTTAACACACACATTCCTCATTCACATACAAAACAGAATTAATTTACACAGAACATTTTGAACAGGAACATTGTTGCAATGCAAAAGAAAACAATCATGACATTCTTTCACTTTTTAAAAAATGCTAAACCTACAACAAATTGGTGACCCTCAAAGGTCTGTTACTGCCTTGAAATCAGTCCAGACACATATTCTGGCTGAGGCATCTCTATCAATGGCCCATTAGGCCGTTCCTTTCTGCTATTCAAAAAGGGTGTCTGGCAGGATATGATCAAATCATACACCAATACATTTAATACATGCTACATTATTATTCTTTATCCTTCATTGTAAATTTTATAGAACACTAACAAAAACCCTACTACTACATATGGTTCCAAAAGGTGGCAGAGTTGTAGTAATCTGTCAGCACTAAATGTCTTCTATGGCTAACCCAGGTTGACCTTGGAGATCTCTGTTTTTGTTTTCTAGCTCCAGCCCTGTGAGAGTTCAAACAGCAAAGATGAAAAATTTTAGTGTCAGCTATCTTTATTTCCTTCTTCCAGAATTCAGGCTTGTGGGACAAATTTTCTTACATGTAGCAGCTTCATGGGTGTGAGAAGGTGTTATAAAGTGGGGAACTTTCTTATTTTTTTTTTCCAATGGTTTGCATGCAGAGTGGATGGGACTCAGTTTCCCTGGGTGTTACTGGTTTAACGAGGTGATGGGAGAGGGAGTTTTTTTATAGAGGACTAGCAATGGAACTTGAGATCCTGTACAACGGCCTGGAAAATGGATACCCCAGGGACTGGTGACCTGGTGACCAGGAGGCCCAGCTCAGATGCCACAGCCAGTTCTGGCCAGGGGATGACAATGGGCTGCAGAGAGAGGACCCCGGTGACCTTTCCATCCAGTGGTGAACAAAAGACAGCTGAGAGGAGAGGAGGCCCAGGCAACTCTGTTTACCTGGACAAAAGACAAAGGACAGAGATGGGGCTTTGGGGCAGGTGATATCGGATGGCCAGCTAGAAAACACGAGGTCTCTGGACTGGACAGAGAGACCAGGCAGAGCCCACCTGGATGCACGGAAGACTTAGATATTATGTGCTGAGGAAGGCCAGGCCTGAGGGCCCTGAGAGTTTCTTATGCTGTGTTCAGATGCTCAGCAAACCCTCCTGTTTTACGCTGAGAGTTGCTCCAGTCTAGAGAACAAGGCTGCATTATTTCCTCTTGGCATGGAGGCCCTGGTGGTCCAGAGCAAGTGGACTCTCTGAGGGGGCCCCTGGCCAGAGACAGGCATGCTAAAGGCTCAGAGAGGTGCAGTATCAGAAGGCAGTGGGGCTAACCCCCAAGGGAGAGTGGATGATGTCACAGTGAAGAGGGTTCCTCCTAGGGACCTTAGGGGCCAAGAGTGGGCACGACCTGTGACAGAGGGCCCTTAGCTAAGTCTTTGTATTGTGATGTTCTACAAGGGCCTAGTTTTGATTGTCCTTCTTGATGGGTGGGAGAAGCACTCCTCCTGGCCACATTCACAAGTTCAGAGCAGGCATTTGATATCATTATAAAGCAAAACTTACATATTACCTTTTAGCAGGTGGCACAAACATTACAAGAATGTAAAAGCAGCAAAGAATCCTGTGGCACCTTATAGACTAACAGACGTTTTGGAGTATGAGCTTTCGTGGGTGCAAATAAGTGACGGTCACATTAACACCACCCTATACCGAAAACCTACCGACCGCTATGCCTACCTTCATGCCTCCAGCTTCCATCCCGGGCACATCACATGATCCATTGTCTACAGCCAAGCACTGAGGTACAACCGCATTTGCTCTAACCCCTCAGAGACCAACATCTACAAAATCTCCACCAAGCATTCTCAAAACTACAATACCCGCACGAGGAAATAAGGAAACAGATCAACAGAGCCAGATGTGTACCCAGAAGCCTCCTACTGCAAGACAAACCCAAGAAAGAAACCAACTGGACTCCGCTGGCCATCACATACAGTCCCCAGCTAAAACCCCTCCAACGCATCATCAGGGATCTACAACCCATCCTGGACAATGATCCCACACTTTCACAGGCCTTAGGTGGCAGGCCAGTCCTCGCCCACAGACAACCTGCCAACCTGAAACATATTCTCACCAGTAACTGCACACTGCACCATAGTAACTCTAGCTCAGGAACCAATCCATGCAACAAACCTCGATGCCAATTCTGCCCACATATCTACACCAGCGACACCATCACAGGACTTAACCAGATCAGCCACACCATCACCGGTTCATTCACCTGCACGTCCACCAACGTAATATACGCCATCATATGCCAGCAATGCCCGTCTGCTATGTACATTGGCCAAACTGGACAGTCTCTACGGAAAAGGATAAATGGACACAAATCAGATATTAGGAATGGCAATATAAAAAAACCTGTAGGAGAACACTTCAACCTCCCTGGCCACATTATAGCAAACTTTAAGGTGGCCATCCTGCAGCAAAAACACTTCAGGACCAGACTTCAAAGAGAAACTGCTGAGCTTCAGTTCATCTGCAAATGTGACACCATCAGTTCAGGATTAAACAAAGACTGTGAATGGCTTGCCAACTACAGAACCAGTTTCTCCTCTCTTGGTTTTCACACCTCAACAGCTAGAACAGGGCCTCATCCTCCCTGATTGAACTAACCTCATTATCTCTAGCTTGCTTGCACATATATATATAACCCTGCCCCTGGAAATTTCCACTACATGCATCTGAGGAAGTGGGTATTAACCCAGGAAAGCTCATGCTCCAAAACGTCTGTTAGTGTATAAGGTGCCACAGGACTCTTTGCTGCTTTTACAGACCCAGACTAACACGGCTACCCCTCTGATATGTTACAAGAATGGTTTTCATGCACCAACTTGCAAACATTTTATAGAGCGTAAACACGTCTTTACAAACGGAGCACCCAGCTTGAACAAGGCTAACATACAGGCGAGCTGGTCTGGTTTCCAGCTATGAATCGGTCAGGGCTGAGCTGACGCCTACACCCTGGGCAAGCGCTGGCACCTCATCTACCAGCATTGCAGCAGGGTGCACAGACCAAGCTGCAGCCAGAGCCCAAATCCCTACCGCAATGTTACAGCCCCAAGCAGCTGGCCCGGCCCGGCCCGGCCCAGCTGCAGGCGTGTGACTGCAGTGCAGACACAGCCGTGGGCACGACTGGCGCACACCACAGCCAGGGCCAGCATGCGGGAACAGCGCGGCAGCGCCAAGTGCCCGGCCTGGGCACCCCCGGAGTTCCGGGACGGGCCCAGCCAGCCCCCTGCTGGGGAAGCCGGACACGCGCTCCCAGCCCGCGGCCGCGCGCAGGCCCCTGCCAGCCGCGCCGAGCGGGCTCCCACCGCTGGAGCGCGCATCGCCTGCACGCCGCGGCCGCGGCCGGGGCCGGGGCGGCTCGGGCCGAAGGGTGGGGCCGGCCGGCAGTGAGGGGGAGGCCGAGTGGCGGCGCGGGGGGAGCGCGGAGCTCCTGGCCGAGCCCCCTTGAGGCGGAGCGGAGCGGAGCGGGCGGGGGCGGCCCTGAGCGCGCGGCCTGACGCTGCTGGGGCCTCCCCGAGCCGACCCCGGGGCGCAGGGCGGCCAGTGGCGGGACTCGGGAGCGGCGCTGTGGGGCCGGCTGGGTGAAAGGGGCGGGAGACGCGCTGGGGCGCGAGGTGAGTGACTGTGGCGGAGACGCGCAGGTGGGTTGGGGGTGTGACAGTGACCGGAGAGACAGGCTGAGGGTTGGTGACGGTGGCCGGAGAGACAGGCCGAGGGGGTGGGTGACGGTGGCCAGAGAGACAGACTGAGGGGATGGGTGACGGTGGCCGGAGAGACAGGCTGGAGGGTGGGTGACGGTGGCCGGAGAGACAGGCCGAGGGGGTGGGTGACGGGGGCCGGAGAGACAGGCCGAGGGGGTGGGTGACGGTGGCCGGAGAGACAGGCTGAGGGGTGGGTGACGGTGGCCGGAGGGACAGGCTGAGGGGTGGGTGACGGTGGCCGGAGGGACAGGCTGAGGGTTGGTGACGGTGGCCGGAGAGACAGGCTGAGGGGTGGGTGACGGTGGCCGGAGGGACAGGCTGAGGGTGGGTGACGGTGGCCGGAGAGACAGACTGAGGGTGGGTGACGGTGGCCGGAGAGACAGGCTGAGGGTGGGTGACGGTGGCCGGAGAGACAGGCTGGAGGGTGGGTGACGGTGGCCGGAGAGACAGGCTGGAGGGTGGGTGACAGTGGCCGGAGAGACAGGCTGGAGGGTGGGTGACGGTGGCCGGAGAGACAGGCTGAGGGGGTGGGTTACGGTGGCCGGAGAGACAGGCTGAGGGGTTGAGTGACGGTGGCCAGAGAGACAGGCTGAGGGGTGGGTGACGGTGGCCGGAGAGACAGGCTGAGGGGTGGGTGACGGTGGCCGGAGAGACAGGCTGAGGGGGTGAGTGACGGTGGCCAGAGAGACAGGCTGGAGGGTGGGTGACGGTGGCCGGAGAGACAGGCTGGAGGGTGGGTGACGGTGGCCGGAGAGACAGGCTGGAGGGTGGGTGACGGTGGCCGGAGAGACAGGCTGGAGGGTGGGTGACGGTGGCCGGAGAGACAGGCTGGAGGGTGGGTGACGGTGGCCGGAGAGACAGGCTGAGGGGGTGGGTTACGGTGGCCGGAGAGACAGGCTGAGGGGGTGAGTGACGGTGGCCGGAGAGACAGGCTGAGGGGGTGGGTGACGGTGGCCGGAGAGACAGGCTGAGGGGTGGGTGACGGTGGCCGGAGAGACAGGCCGAGGGGTGGGTGACGGTGGCCGGAGAGACAGGCTGGAGGGTGGGTGACGGTGGCCGGAGAGACAGGCCGAGGGGTGGGTGACGGTGGCCGGAGAGACAGGCCGAGGGGTGGGTGACGGTGGCCGGAGAGACAGGCCGAGGGGTGGGTGACGGTGGCCGGAGAGACAGGCCGAGGGGGTGGGTGACGGTGGCCGGAGAGACAGGCCGAGGGGGTGGGTGACGGTGGCCGGAGAGACAGACTGAGGAGTGGGTGACGGTGGCCGGAGAGACAGGCTGAGGGGTGGGTGACGGTGGCCGGAGAGACAGGCTGGAGGGTGGGTGACGGTGGCCGGAGAGACAGGCCGAGGGGGTGGGTTACGGTGGCCGGAGAGACAGGCTGAGGGGGTGAGTGACGGTGGCCAGAGAGACAGGCTGAGGGGGTGGGTGACGGTGGCCGGAATGACAGGCTGAGGGGTGGGTGACGGTGGCCGGAGGGACAGGCTGAGGGGGGGGGGGCTGACAGTGGCCAGAGAGACAGGCTGAGGGGTGGGTGACGGTGGCCGGAGAGACAGGCTGAGGGGTGGGTGACGGTGGCCGGAATGACAGGCTGAGGGGTGGGTGACGGTGGCCGGAGAGACAGGCTGACGGGGGGCTGACGGTGGCCGGAGAGACAGGCCGAGGGGGTGGGTGACGGTGGCCGGAGAGACAGGCCGAGGGGGTGGGTGACGGTGGCTGGAGAGACAGGCCGAGGGGGTGGGTGACGGTGGCTGGAGAGACAGGCCGAGGGGGTGGGTGACGGTGGCCGGAGAGACAGGCCGAGGGGGTGGGTGACGGTGGCTGGAGAGACAGACTGAGGGGTGGGTGACGGTGGCCGGAGAGACAGGCCGAGGGGGTGGGTGACGGTGGCCGGAGAGACAGGCTGAGGGGATGGGTGACGGTGGCCGGAGAGACAGGCTGGGGGTGGGTGACGGTGGCCGGAGAGACAGGCTGGAGGGTGGGTGACGGTGGCCGGAGAGACAGGCTGGTGGGTGGGTGACGGTGGCCGGAGAGACAGGCTGAGGGGTGGGTGATGGTGGCCGGAGAGACAGGCTGAGGGGATGGGTGACGGTGGCCGGAGAGACAGGCTGAGGGGGTGGGTGATGGTGGCCGGAGAGACGCCGGGGGGTCGACAGAGACAGGAGATGCACCAAGGGGCCAGATGGGTGACAGAGGCGGGAGATGTGCGGCGGAGGGGGGGAGGTTGACAGTACCTGAAGACATGCTCTGTGTGTGTGTGTGTGACAGTGGTGGGGTGGGGCTGCAACAGTGGGTTGGGAGGGTGACAATGGCGGGAGATGCATTCAGGGGGGACGGAGGCAGGAGATGTGGTGGGGGTGACGGTGGCAGGAGACGCACCAAGGGACCAGGTGGGTGTCAGAGGCAGGAGATGTGCTGTCCATGGCTGCCCACACCTGCTTCTATCTGGCTCTTTCACTCCCTCACTTGCATGGACCTAGTAAGGAGCTGGTGATATGTTTGGGAGCTGCTCTCAGGACTGGAGTTTTCTGCAGGACATTTGGCAGTGGCTGTGAGAAGGCTGCACCTTGCACTGCCACCCATAGGTCTGCCTCCTACTCCTAGATTAATCTTGCTGCTAAATACTGGTGCCAGGCTATTCTGGGGCATGCTGCTTCTTCACATCGACTGGACCAGACACTGTAGCTTGCTCCATTCAGCTTATTCCAGTACAGGAGCCTCCTGATTGGATACTATGGATGTCTTGCTAGAGTCACAGCCAGACCCAGTGGGCAGGCAGATCTAATTAGTTTCAGTCTTCTTCATCCTCTTCCCTGCTTCTGAAAACAGCCTAGGCTTCTGACTTACTGCAAGGCCATTATCCTCTTCCTGTATTACCATTATACCATTCTTTGATCCTCAGATGGAGGCAGGAGACCAGGAGGTGAGCAGCATGAAACTGCAGACATTGTCGTTACTGCCCGAGGAGCAGATAGTGACACTTCGTCAACAGATGGTGGAAAGCCAGGCATCCTATCAACGCAAGCTGCAGAGCTCCCAAGAGGCACAGCATAGGCAGGCAGTGCTTGTGCAGAAGCTACAAGCAAAGGTAAAGCAAAAGTATAACCGTGAACATGGAAACAGGGAGCCAGGGATCAGGAGTGAAAGACATTGGCTGAGATGTGGAAAGACCAGGATGACAGAGAAAGGGGTGCTGTGGGTCAGGAGTGAGGAGCATAACTATAACTGACAGCTGATTTCCTTCTGCAGCCTTTTTACATATTTACAAAAGAGAGAGGCAGAAAGGTAGGGTAGAGAAGAGCAAACATGGCAGAAAAAAGATAAAGGGGGAAGAAATGAAAACAAAATCACTAAGATGGAAGGGGAAGTAGGAAGCAACGTAGAGGGAAAGACTAGCAGGGAAAATAAGAGCCCCACTATCTGTTGTACTGGCAGCCCTGATGTTTGCTTGAAAGCCTCTGCAGCCTGCTCACGAATGCTGAAGAATTTGAAGGTGACTTACACAAAATCTGTCGTTATGGAGGCTAGGACCACATCTATCTTAGGGATTGGGTGCAGCAGGGCAAAGAGGACTGTGAGTGTGTGTAGACGGTGGTGTTGGATAGCGGAGGGGAAATAGGGGTGGAGATGGGAAAAGGAGTAGCTAGGGCTGTGGGAGCTATAGAGTGGTTTGGGTAACAAGGAAGGGGAAATTGAGCGAGCAGTGGAGCATACAGTATTTTCATGTAGTTAAAAAAGGCAATAAGTGGGTCCGTTGCATTTCTAGCCTTTTTTAGCAACTTAACAATTTTAACTCCACATTCTACCAGTCCATTACTCAGTGGATATTTAGGACTGGAGGTAAAATGTTCAATTCCATAATCTGGTGTGAAGGTCTTAAAATCTTTACTAACAAACTGAGGCCATTGTCCGCCCTCTCTATTTTAGGGATACCTGATATGACAAAAATAGCTGTATGTTTTAAGATTGTCTGCTTTGATGTGGTCTTCTGTAGTTGAGCTTCCTGTGGATAAAGTATATTTTTGCAGGATCTGGCAACTCAATTTTCTGAGAGAAATTCCTCCAAATTCAACAATTCTTTTTTCTGTAATTGGCGTTTTGCTTTATTCAGTTTCAGTCCATTGTCTCTAGCAATCTGCAGAACTTGTACAAGTCTAACATGAGTTCTTGTTCTGGGGCACTCCAAATGAGAGTATAATCTGAAAACATCTTAATACCCTCATTGCTACTACCTTGTTTTGTGGGATGCAGATATGAAAAAGGTATGTTCTTAACTTGCAGATATGAAAAAAACTGATGCTATTGAAATGAATAGCTGAGAGGAAGCTAGTAGGGGGAAGGTTAAACATGGATATTTGTAGGCACCACTCCCACTGATTAATACCCCAGAAACTGAAGAATTTAGATTGTGAACTCTTTAGCGCAGATTTATAAGAATGATGTCCTGTATGCTTGGATAGCAGCTAGCACATTATGGGCATTTATTGGAGAACAAATAATGACACTGATAATAAAAAATAGGTGATAAGTATATTTCATCCAGATAGTCCAGGAGGGTTTCTGTCTATTGCCTCATCAAATTTTGACAACCCTTCCACCTAGAAATGTTTGTTGTTCCTTCCCAATTGTATAGGTTGCTGCTCAGGGGTCTCTGATTTTTAAGACAGTTTTCTTAACCCTTTCAATAATATTTTGAAATATATCAAAATATTATATTTATAACCTTTTCTGTTGCTCTTTTCTCCCCTTTTTTCTCTCTATGGTGTGTACTTTTTCTGGTTGTGTGGCTACATTGGTTTACTTCTCTATCGTTAGCTCCATGTAGGTGACTGGCATCACTCATGCTGTTAATTATAATTTAGTGTGTTATATTAAGTTTGCTGTAGTGGGGATCTGTAGGTTTGCTTTGTATCCTTTTTGAGTTTAATTCCTGTATATAATATTGCTGGGATTTCATAGGGGTTTTGTGCTCAGTGGTTTTTCTAGGTTTTGGGATGGTTTTTTATCTATCAGCTGAATTGACTGTAGTTTGGTAGGTATGTGGGCATTATTTCACTGCTATTCAGTTCTTTCTTGCTCTCCTCAATCCCACCATTATTTTTTGGTAAGCTGAATGTGTCTGAGAATGGAGCCCATCTTCAATGCCTGGAGAGATAATGGAGCAAATAATTAAGCAATCAATTTGCAAAAACCTAGAAGATAAGGTGATAAATAACAATCAGCATGGATTTGTCAAGAACAAATCGTGTCAAGCCAACCTAATAGTTTTCTTTGAAAAGGGAACAAGTCTTGTGGATGAGGGGAAGTGGTAGATGTGATATGTCTTCACTTTAGTAAGGGTTTTGATACCGTCTCTCATGACCTTCTCATAAACAAACTAGGAAAATACAACCTAAGATGGGGCTACTATAAGGTGGATGCATAACTGGTTGGAAAAGAGTGTGCATAACTATTCCCAGAGAGTAGTTATCAGTAAGGCTACATTTTAGTCACAGGTCTTTTTAGTAAAAGTAATGGACAGATCATGGGCCATAAACAAAAATTCACGGCCCATGACCTGTCCATTACTTTTACTGTTTACCCATAACTAAAACTTGGGCTGGGTCTCCTGGGGGGGTAAGGGGGAAACGGCAGTCTGGGGGCACTGCAGGTGCTGGGGCCGGTGGCCTGGGACCCCCGCTGGCGCTTGGAGGGGAGAAGCAGCCGGTTGTGTGCTGCCTGGGATCCCTGCTGGCTCTGGGGGGTTAGGTGGTGGCACAGGGCCTAGGACACTGGCTGGTGCTGAGACGGGGGGCTCGGGTGGAAATAGGGGTTGACGGGGTTAGTAGGCTCCTTACCCGGCTCTGCATGTCCCTGCAGCTCCTAGAGGGAGGGAAGGCCAGGGGGGCTCCACACGCTGCCCCCGCTGAGCTCTGGTTCCACAGTTCCAATTGGCCAGGAACTGCAGCCATTGGGAGCTGTGGAGGCGATGCCTGCAAGCAGGGACAGCGCACAGGGCCCCCTGGCCCCTCTGCATAGGTCAAGAGTTGCAGGGTCATGCCGGGCACTTCCGGGGAGCCTCCTCACCAAGTGAGCACTGCCCCACACTCCAACCCCTTGCCTCAGCCCTGATCTCCCCCCCACACCCAAACTGCTGCAGGCCCTGCTGCTGCCTAAGTGTTTGGGCAGCCCCTCTGCCAGGGACACCGGTTGCTGCAAAAGTCACAGAGGTCACGGAAAGTCATGGAATCTATGACCTCCGTGAGAGACACGCAGCCTTAGTTATCAGTGGTTTACAGTCAAGCTGGAAGGACATACCAAGTGGGGTCCTGCATTGATCAGTTCTGGGTCCACTTCTGCTCAATATCTTCATCAGTGATTTATGATAGATAATGGCATAGAGAGTACACTTGTAAAGTTTGCAGATGATACAAATTTGAGAGAGAGGATGGGATTAAAATTCAAAGTGATCTGGACAAACTGGAGAAATGGTCTGAAGAAAATAGGATGAAATTCCATGAGGATAAATGCAAAGTACTCCACTTAGGAAGGAAGAACAGTCAATTGCGTGCACACAAAATGGGAAATCACTGCCTAGGAAGGAGTACTGCAGAAAGGTTCTTGTTAACCTCTGAGGATAGAACAAGACACAATAGACTTAAATTGCAGCAAGGGTGGTTTACTCTGGACATTAGGAAAAACTTCCTGTCAGGGTGGTTAAGTACTGGAATAAATTGCCCAGGGGGAATATAAGAACATAAGAATGGCCGTACTGGGTCAGACCAAAGGTCCATCTAGCCAAGTATCCTGTCTACTGAAAGTGGCCAATGCCAGGTTCCCCAGAGGGAGTGAACCCAACAGGCAATGATCAAGTGATCTCTCTCCTGCCATCCATCTCCACCCTCTGACAAACAGAAGCTAGGGACACCCTTTCTTACCTATCCTGGCTAATATTCATTAACAGACTTAACCTCTATGAATTTATCCAGTTCTCTTTTAAATGCTGTTATGGTCTTAGCCTTCACAACCTCCTCAGGCAAGGAGTTCCACAAGTTGACTGTGCGCTGTGTGAAGAAGAACTTCCTTTTATTTGTTTTAAACCTGCTGCCCATTCATTTCATTTGGTGACCCCTAGTTATTGTATTATGGGAACAAGTAAATAACTTTTCCTTATTTATTTTCTCTAAATCACTCATGTTTTTATATACCACTATCATAGCCCCCTTTAGTCTCCTCTTTTCCAAGCTGAAAAGTCCTAACCTTGTTAATCTCTCCTCATATGGGACCTGTTCCAAACCCCTAATAATTTAGTTGTCCTTCTCTGAACCTTTTCTAGTGCCAGTATATCTTTTTTGAGATGAGGAGACCACATCTGTACGCAGTATTCAAGATGTGAGTGTATCATGAATTTATACAAGGGCAATAAGATACTTTTCGTCTTATTTTCTTTTCCCTTTTTAATGATTCCTAACATTCTGTTTGCTTTTTTGACTGCCGCTGCACCCTGCGTGGACGTCTTCAGAGAACTGTCCACGATGACTCCAAGATCTTTTTCCTGATTCATTGTAGCTAAATTAGCCCCCATTATATTGTATGTATAGTTGGGGTTATTTCTTCCAATGTGCATTACTTTACATTTATCCACATTAAATTTCATTTGCCATTTTGTTGCCCAATCACTTTGTTTTGGGGGGTCTTTTTGAAGTTCTTCACAGTCTGCTTTGGTCTTAACTATCTTGAGCAGTTTAGTGTCATCTACAAACTTCGCCACCTCACTTTTTACGCCTTTCTCCAGATCATTTATGAATAAGTTGAATAGGATTGGTCCTAGGACTGACCCTTGGGGGACACCACTTGTTACCCCTCTCCATTCTGAGAATTTACCATTTATTCCTACCCTTTGTTCCCTGTCTTTTAACCAGTTCTCGGTCCATGAAAGGGCCTTCCCTCTTATCCCATGACAACTTAATTTACGTAAGAGCTTTTGGTGAGGGACCTTGTCAAAGGCTTTCTGGAAATCTAAGTACACTATGTCGACTGGATCCCCCTTGTCCGCATGTTTGCTGACCCCTTCAAAGAACTCTAATAGATTAGTAAGACACGATTTCCCTTTACAGAGACCATGTTGACTTTTGCCCAACAATTTATGTTCTTCTATGCGTCTGACAATTTTTTTCTTTACTATTGTTTCAACTGATTTTCCCGGTACGGACATTAGACTTACCGGTCTGTAATTGCTGGGATCACCTCTAGAGACTTTTTAAAATATTGGCATTATATTAGCTGTCTTCCAGTCATTGGTTACAGAAGTGATTTAAAGGACAAGTTACAAACCATAGTTAATAGTTCTGCAACTTCACATTTGAGTTCTTTCAGAACTCTTGGGTGAATGCCATCTGGTCCTGGTGACTTGTTACTGTTAAGTTTATCCATTTCCAAAATCTCCTCTAGTGACACTGCCGTGTGTGACAATTCCTTTGATTTGTCACCTACAAAAGCCGGCTCAGGTTTGGGAATCTCCCTAACATCCTCAGCTGTGAAGGCTGAAGCAAAGAACCCATTTAGTTTCTCCACAATGACTTTATCTGCTTTAAGCGCTCCCTTTTGTATCTCGATCGTCCAGGGCCCCCACTGATTGTTTAGCAGGCTTCCTGCTTCTGATGTACATAAAAAACATGTTATTACCTTTTGAGTTTTTGGCTAGCTGTTCTTCAAACTCCTCTTTGGCTTTTCTTATTATGCTTTTACACTTAATTAGGCAGTGTTTATGTTCCTTTCTGTTTACATCAGTAGGATTTGTTTTTCACTTTTTAAAAGATATCTTTTTATCTCTCACTGCTTCTTTTACATGGTTGTTAAGCGACGGTGGCTCTTTTTTTAGTTCTTTTACTGTGTTTTTTAATTTGGGGTATACATTTAAGTTGGGTCTCTATTATCGTGTCTTTGAAAAGCATCCATGCAGCTTGCAGGGATTTTACTTTAGTCACTGTACCTTTTAATTTCTATTTAACTAACCCCCTCATTTTTGCATAGTTCCCCTTTTTGAAATTAAATGCCACAGTGTTGGGCTGTTGAGGTGTTCTTCCTACCACAAGAAGTTAAATGTTGTTATATTATGGTCATATTTCCAAGTGGGCCTGTTATAGTTACTTCTTGGACCAGCTCCTGCGCTCCATTCAGGACTAAATCGAGAATTGCCCTTGTGGGTTCCTGTACCAACTGCTTCAAGAAGCAGTCAATTAAAATATCCCAGTCAATATGGAGATAATTGAAATCCCCCACTATTATTGAGTTCTTAATTTTGATAGCATATCTAATCTCCCTTAGCATTTCATCATCACAATCACTGTCCTGGTCAGGTGGTCAATAATAGATCCCTACTGTTATATTCTTATTAGAGCATGAAATTACTAGCCATAGAGATTCTATGAAACCTGTGGATTCACTTAAGATTTTTACTTCATTTGATTCTACATTTTCTTTTACATATATTGCCACTTCTCCCACCTCCCCCCAGGACAACCTGTTCTGTCCTTCCGATATGTTTTTTACCCTGGAATGATTGTGTCCCATTGATTGTCTTCAGTCCACTAGGTTTCTGTGATGGCTATTATATCAATATCCTCCTTTATCACGAGGCACTCTAGTTCACCCATCTTATTATTTAGACTTCTAGCATTTATATAAAAGCACTTTTAAAAAATTGTCACTGTTTATGTCTGCCCTTTTCCGATGTGTCCTATTCTTTTTTATGTGAATGTTTCTCATCTGATCTGGCCCTTAGATTATCCTCTTCCATCCTTTCCTCCTGACTAAAACCTAGATAATATCTATCAATAGACGCTCCTCTAAGAGAAGTCTCTGTCTGATCCACAGTCTGCAGCAATCGGCTTTCCCCCATCTCTTAGTTTAAAAACTGCTCTGCAATCTTTTTAATGTTAAGTGCCAGCAGTCTGGTTCCACTTTGGTTTAGGTGGAGCCCATCTCTCCTGTATAGGCTCCCCCATCCCAAAAGTTTCTCAAGTTCCTAATGAATGTAAACCCCTCCTCTCTACACCATCATCTCATCCATGCATTGAGACTCTGAAGCTCTGCTTGCCTACCTGGCCCTGCGTGTGGAACTGGGAGCATTTCTGAGAATGCCGTCATAGAGGTCCTGGATTTCAGTCTCTTCCCTAGCAGCCTAAATTTGGCCTCCAGGATGTCTCTACTACCCTTCCCTATGTCTTTGGTACCTACATGTACCACGACCTCTGGCTCCTCCCCAGCACTACACATAAGTCTGTCTAGATGCCTCGAGAGATCCGCAACCTTCGCACCAGGCAGGCAAGTCACCATATGGTTCTCCCGGTCATCACAAACCCAGCTATCTACATTTCTAATGATCGAATCTCCCATTACTAACACCTGCCTTTTTCTAGTGACTGGAGTTCCTTCCCCTGGAGAGGGAACCTCAGTGTGAGAGGATACCCCAACACCATCTGGAAGGAGGGTCCCAACTATGGGAAGGTTTCCCTCTGCTCCCGTTGACTGCTCTATTTCCATGGACCTTTCATCCTCCTCAACAGCGCAGGGGTTGTCTGACCAGAGGTGGGACATTCTACAATGTCCCAGAAAGCCTCATCAACATACCTCTCTGCCTCTCTTAGCTCCTCCAGTTCTGCCACCCTGGCTTCCAAAGCCCATATGCGGTCTCTGAGGACCAGGAGCTCCTTGCACCCAATGCACACATACACCACCCGCCCACAGGGCAGGTAATCATACATGCTGCACTCAGCGCAATAAACTGGGTAGCTCCCACTCTGCTGCTGGGCTTCTGCCTGCTTTCTCTCCTACAGCTACCTAGTTAATGTTTAAATTGTTTAAATCAAGAAGTTTTGAATATAGTTTAGTTTACAGGTTTTAAAGAATGGCAAGTGAACCTTGCCCCCTTCCCACTCCCCTTCTAAACTCCCTTGCGAAACTCAGTGTTAGCCCTGGCCGCAAGTTTGCCCTGGTTGTGGAATCTCCATCATTGGAGATTTTTAAGGGCCAATTAGACAAACACCTTTCAGGGATGGTCTAGATAATACTTAGTCCTGACTTGAATGCAGGGGACTGGACTAGATTACCTCTTGATGTCCCTTCCAGTTAGGGTGACCAGGTGTCTGGTTTTTAATTGGAAAACCTGGTTGAAAAGGGACCCTGGTGGCTCCGGTCAGCACTGCCAACTGGGCTGTTAAAAGTCGGCTAGTCCCTACCTATCCTGGCTCCATGTTGCACCCCGGAAGCGGCCAGCAGCTCTAGCTCCTCGGTGTGGGGGCCATGTGGCTCCATGCACATGCCCCCACCCTGAGCACCAGCTCTGCATTCCCATTGGCTGGGAACCGTGGCCAATGGGAACTGTGGGGGCAGAACCTGCGGGCGAGAGCAGTGCGCAGAGACCCACCTAGGAGCTGGACCTGCTGGCCGTTTCCGGGGTGCAGCGCGGAGTTGGGACAGGCAAGGAGCTTGCCTTAGAGCCCCCGAGCTGTGCCACTGACCGGGAGCCACTGGAGGTAAGCCCGTGCCCCAACCCTGAGCTCCAACACCCTGCCTCAGCCCTGAGCCCCCCTGCACACGGAGCCCCCTCCTGCACCCCAAATCCCTCATCTCTGGCCCGACCCCACAGCCCCCAACAGAGCCCTCACCCCCCCTGCACCCAAGCCCCTTGACTCAACCTGCAGCCCCCTCCTGCACCCTGAACCACTCATCCCTAGCCCCACTCCAGAGCCCGCAATCCCAAATGGAGCCCTCACCTCCTGCCCAGCCCAGAGCCCCCTCCCACACCCTGAACTCCTTATTTCTGGCCCCACTCTGGAACCCACATCTGAACCCCGTGTCCCAGCTCAGTGAAAGTGAGTGAAGGTGGGTGAGAGTGAGCCACCGAGGGAAGGGGAATATAGTGAGCAGGAGGCAGGGCCTTGGGGAAGGGGCGGGGCCTCAGAGAAGGGGCGGGGCTAGGGCTTTTGGTTTTGTGTGATTAGAAAGTTGGCAATGCTACTTCCAGTCCTACGATTCTATGAGCTTGTCTACATTACCCACTGGATTGTCCAGCAGTGATCGATCCAGTGAGGGGTCAATTTATCACGTCTAGTCTAGACACGATAAATCAACTGCCGAGCGCTTCCCCATGGAGTCCGGTACTCCACCAGCGCAAGAGGTGCAGACGGAGTCAACGGGAGAGTGTCAACGGTCTACTTACTGCAGTGAATACACCACGGTAATTAGATCTAAGTATGTCAACTTCAGCTATGCCATTCACATAGCTGAAGTTCCGTAACTTAGATTGATTCTTCCCCCTCACTGTAGTCCAGGCCTAAGATTCATTCTTTCATTATGGTGAACTAATTGAAACTCTTGCGTGTGGTTAACAATTTCTTGCTGATCATGTTAATGTTACTGTGAAATCTACTGTGCATAGTCATAGAATCTTAGGTAGGCAGGGATTTGTTTTTCATGTGATTGCATGAAGTGCCAGTACTCTTGCATGCATCAGTGGCTCTTACTGAGTCTCCCTTCTTGTCCAGGTGCTGCAGTACCGGAGTTGGTGTCGGGAGCTGCAACAGAGGCTGGAAACGGAAAGGGGGGTGAGTTGTTCAGGTAGCTCACTGAGGACAGTAGGTGCAGAGCGAGTTAATGTTGTTATAAGAGCCAAAAAGGAAAAACAGAGAGAAATATGTTTCTATTGACACTGAAGTTTAAAAGACACTGTCTCTCTCTCCTTCCACTGCCTTGTTCCATCTGCACTACCAGAGTGGCTTCTTCAGGTACCATTTCCAAAAATCCTAACAATCAGGTGTTAATTTTTTAAAGGAACAGTTAGGTTAAACATGGTTGTATAATGTTGTTTTGGGTCCCTCCCCCACAGCCTGGTGTGGGCTAAGCTGACTGATCTAGCTCTCCTGTCTCTGAATAGGGATTGGTCACAGCATAGGGCGTTTGAAGGGTATGACATTTAGATGTTCAACACGTGGCTCACTTTGGTTACTCCTCCTGTATCACGGAGAGCAGAATTAGAAGGCAAAGAGGGAAAGAACCAGAGAATGCACGTTCCTGGGCCCAAGCCCAAGTGAGCCTTCCTCACCAACAGCACCATATGCCTCCGCAGTCCTCCAGTTCTATTTCAGGCTAGTGGGTTGTGTACTGCACAAAGGAACAGGAACTGTAAGGAACGTGGAGCCACACTCGGCCTGTGTCCCATTCTGTTCAGTGATTGCATTATTGTGCCATGGTAGCAGCCAAAAAATCTGTGATGCTGAGAGAGCATAGGGGTGAAGGAGGAACACAAAGGGCTGAGATGGTTTGATTAAGTTCTCCCTCTGTCTCTCTAAGGGGCCCGTTTCACACAGGTGGGAAGCCAAGGAGGAGCACAGTCTGGAGAGGGCTCTGGTCCAGCTGGAGGAGGAGCAGCAGAGGTGAGAGGAAAAACCATATTATTCTGGGTTTTCTGGATATCCCAGAATGATGTGTGGAGAGATGGGAAAATTCCAGCAGTGCTGCTTGCTCAGCCTGGGGGGGCAACTGGGCAGATAACCCTGAACGGAGAAGTATTGTGACTGCATTGTGTAGTGTCATAAATGTGAACAGCATAGTGGGACATGGTGGTGGACAGGGCCAAATGAATAACAGGTCATAACTTCAGACTGAAAATCAAGCCTATTATCTTGAGTACTTCGTGGAATGGATGTGGTTTCTGTTCTGTTCAGGTTCTTATGCTGTGTCCA
Organism: Gopherus evgoodei; assembly: GCF_007399415.2. NCBI lineage: Eukaryota > Metazoa > Chordata > Testudines > Testudinidae > Gopherus > Gopherus evgoodei. Next base: position 33,457,241 of record NC_044335.1, on the reverse strand, counting down.
ACACTGCGTTGTCTGGGTGCCTCCTAGTAGTGCATTTGGCAGCGTGACTAGCCTCTATTCCACTCTCTTCTTTCTTTTCCTTTCCCTCCTCCTCTCCCCTTGGAAAATGTTGTGTTTGGATTTTAAAAGACCTCATATTTATGTGTTGTGCTGTGTGTGTTCTCAGCGAGGGCAAGTGGGAGAAGTGTGCCTGGTACTTGGAGTGGAAAGGGATGAGGCCTATGTTGGTTTTTGGAGCCTATGGGAGTTCATTCCACAGTTTTAAACTGACCTCCAAGAAAGCTCTGTCCCTGTGTTCTTCACCCTTGTGTGGAATAATTCCATGTGTCAGAGGGGCTGAGTTGTTGACTGCAGTCCTCATCCTGGTTTGGAGCACAAGTGGTTCTAGGAAGAGGGCAGGAATGTTGGTAGGGACAGAGGAATAGAAAGCTTTGCATGGGCAAAGAAACTCGAATTTCATGCAGAAGTCACTGCAGAGATACAAGAGTGGAGAGAGATGATGAGAGCAGGAAGACAGAATAAACTAAAATGTGGAGGAGGGGAGTGGTGGAAGCTGGAGAGGAGAAGGCTGCAGTCATTGAGACAAGAAATTGAGAGTGTGGATTTGTATCTTGGCAGTGGGGGTAGAGAGGAAAGGATGAATTTTGCAGATGGGAAAGTGAGGGCATAATGTGGATGTGCGGGGCAAGGAGTCAGCAATGACAGGGGGCTCAGGAGATCCTGAAGGGACGTCATGCCACCTCTCAGCCTGGAGAGACAGTCATGACTCAGGGAACCAGCCACGTGGTGGTGGTGGAATTCAAGAGTGTAGCCCCGGGGATGTTACTCTCTGATCCCCAGGTGATTTCATAGTCACAACTCTGGTGCTATTTATTGGGTGTGCTCATCACTGTTCTCTTCCCTCCCCAGATGTGAGAATCTAGCTGAAGTGAACACTCTGCTCCGGGAGCACCTGGGCAAGGCAAATGAGGTGAATACAGCCCTTAGAGAGGATGTGCGAAAACTGACAGTTGATTGGACAAGGGCCCGGGACGAACTGGAGCTCAAGGAGAGTGAATGGCGCACTGAACGTGAGGTAGGGTTGGGGTGGGGAGCAGTGAACAAGATGCAAGACAGGGGAGAGAGAAACAGTGAGGTTCTCTCTTCCTCCAACCAGGACCATTTGTGGAAGTTTTTGCAGTTTTGGGTATGGATTGATGTTGGCTAGCGGAGTGGAGGGGATCAGATTGTATTTATGGAAGATGCTGATGAGGCAAGGCTGTGCTGCTGGCGGGGGCAAATATTAGCGAGATCATTGTGAATGCTGGGACTTGGGGGGCATTGGGAGCTGAGCCCTATCTGTGCTGAACACTGAGGTTACGCTGGGTTATTGCCTTGTTGGAGTTAGTTTTGCATTTACACTTGGACAAGATGCTGGATCAGCGGTTTATAGACTGGAGGACTGTGTATCTCCAGAACTGGTGAAGTCCTGGCAGCAGCATCACAGGTTTCCCTACTCCAGTGTGCCTCACCCCTGATTCTGAGGAATTTGTTTCTGTCCTATTGATAAATTATATAGTCAGTTGCCTGACCACACTTTGGTTCATTATTTTGTTATAAAATATACTCGAGGCCAGTGTCACTCAGGTTTATTAATATGGTGCAAAAAAAGGTTCTACACAATACCAGTCTCCAAAGAGCAGTCCCATGCAGCGATGTTACATTCACCTTATGCAGAAGGTGTGCTCCCTAAGTTACACATTTCAGCTTGTATTATATGGTTTTACAACTAAACATCTCTTTACATGTCACTAAAATCCATTTTGTCAATTTGTCTCAGTTTCCTAATGTGTTCTGTTCCTTCCTCATCTTTGTTTTGATACTAGCGTTCCAAGTACTGATCCATGCAAGTACTTCCCTTGTGTTAGGGAACCCAGAGAGATGGGGGCTTGCTGAGAAGCCCACCTTCTTTGGTAAATGGAATGAGGTACGTGCCCATGGGGGAAGGATGCCTTCCAAGGAAATGAGGCACTTAAGTCCACTTGTAAGAGGTTTGAAGTAAAGGCAGCATTATGGAAGGCTGCCAGTAGTCTTTCAAGTTTGGTGCTACTCCAGCAAAGGTAACTGTAGGATTGTAAATTAGAATTAGGGGTGGTTAAAGATAATTTGGCACTACAGGAGAGTCAGAAGGAGAGTTAACAGACCCCCTTTTAAGAGACAGATGCTGGGAAAGGGGACACAGGTAAAGGCTGTGCCGTATCAGTGCTGGGAACGGAATACTGGGAAACAGACTCTCCCGGCATGTAGAGCTATGGATATGCTTGCTTGAAACTAAACCCAATAAACATTGCGTTGTCTGCACTTCGGGCTTCTGCTTTCTGGGTGCATGACATGAACCAGTGGAGGGCGTGAAAGAGAGGCCTCCTAACATCTAGCTTATACTAAGACATAGAATGAATGTATCTTGATTTTGACAAGTTTCGTGTCTGCTTATGCAAAATGTTTACTTCAGCAAATGCAAGGCGTTCTGGAATGCTTAGCATAAGTGACCGGGTTTGTGGAATAGTCCAGTTTCGGCTACATCACTGTTACAATATTGGTGCTTCATGCATACTAATATATATCTATATGATGTGGATAATACATATTATTAATATTATATAAATATATATGCTCGCCAGCAGATATTCATCAACATCCCTCAAGACTGGCTCTTGGACATCTCTGCGGAGTGAGACAGGATTGTTAAATGACTATTTTGGTAATCTCCATGGTGGCTGAGATTTGGGCCTGTTATTAGTTGTGCTCAGGTGGTGGCCCTAGGAAGGATGCTCAGAGTGCATCTTTGGCCTTTTGGCTGGGACTGCTATCAAAAAACTTCTTTGTGTCTGAGGTGGTGACTCTCTCCCTGCTGGGAGAAAAGGGCACCTCATATGGTGTGAGTGGTGTGTAGGGGATCAACACCATGTGGCTGAGCTGCTATTTGCTTTTGTCTCTGCACATTTAGTTCTTTGAGGGGTACTTGAAGTGTGAACATGATCGACTTCTCAACCTGTGGCGGCAGGTGGTGACCTTCCGCCGTCACTTCCTGGAGATGAAGACTGCAACTGACAGGTGAGCAGGAATGGGGACTCAAGCTGGTTAGGAAACATGGGTTCTTCCCCTAACACCTTGTTCTGGGCACCATGGTGTTGGGTTTACAGTTAAAGGACACAGTGCTCCCTCTGACCGTTGGAAATAAAAGAGATAACTATGTCGTGTTCTGACACTCTCCTTGGAAGACCTGGGTTGCGTTAGGAATCTTATTCTCAGGTATGGGGTCCCAAGCAGAGATGGTGATGAGGAGGGTTAGGGTTGCCAGAGCACTGTGAAGAGTCCTTGGAGGAATGAACTTGACAGTAGTGAGGTCTGGGCATATTTTCAAATTGCCTCATCAAAAAGTCAAGCTGCTCACTTTCAAAAATGCCTAAAATACACACCAGTTGTTCAATGATAATGGAAAGGCCTGAATTTTCAAAAGGGCCTAGGTGAGTTAAGCACCCAACTCCCAGTGAAAGTCAATGGGAGATGGGCATCTAATTCTCTTAGGCCATGTCTACATCTAAAATTTTGCAGCGCTGGTTGTTACAGCTGTATTAGTACAGCTGTATAGGGCCAGCGCTGCAGAGTGGCCACACGTACAGCAACCAGCGCTGCAAGTGGTGTTAGATGTGGCCACACTGCAGCGCTGTTGAGCGGCTTCAAGGGGGGTTCGGAGAACGCGAGAGCAAACCGGGAAAGGAGACCAGCTTCGCCGCGGTTTGCTCTCGCGTTCCCCGAACCCCCCTGCAAACCGCAGGGAAGGAGACCTGCTTGCTCGGGGGTTCGGGGAACGAGAGAGCAAACCAGGAAAGGAGACCAGCTTCGCCGCGGTTTGCTCTCGCGTTCCCCGAACCACCCTGCAAACCGCAGGGAAGGAGACCTGCTTGCTCGGGGAACGCGAGAGCAAACCAGGGAAGGAGACCAGCTTCGCCGCGGTTTGCTCTCGCGTTCCCCGATCCTCCCTGCAAACCGCAGGGAAGGAGACCTGCTTGCTCGGGGGTTCGGGGAACGAGAGAGCAAACCAGGAAAGGAGACGAGCTTCGCCGCGGTTTGCTCTCGCGTTCCCCGAACCACCCTGCAAACCGCAGGGAAGGAGACCTGCTTGCTCGGGGAACGCGAGAGCAAACCAGGGAAGGAGACCAGCTTCGCCGCGGTTTCCTCTCGCGTTCCCCGAACCCCCCTGCAAACCGCAGGGAAGGAGACCTGCTTGCTCGGGGGTTCGGGGAACGAGAGAGCAAACCAGGAAAGGAGACCAGCTTCGCCGCGGTTTGCTCTCGCGTTCCCCGAACCACCCTGCAAACCGCAGGGAAGGAGACCTGCTTGCTCGGGGAACGCGAGAGCAAACCAGGGAAGGAGACCAGCTTCGCCGCGGTTTCCTCTCGCGTTCCCCGAACCACTCTGCAAACCACAGGGAAGGAGACCTGCTTGCTCAGGGAACGCGAGAGCAAACCAGGGAAGGAGACCAGCTTCGCCGCGGTTTGCTCTCGCGTTCCCCGAACCTCCCTGCAAACCGCAGGGAAGGAGACCTGCTTGTTCGGGGAACGCAAGAGCAAACCAGGGAAGGAGACCAGCTTCGCCGCCGTTTGCTCTCGCGTTCCCCGAACCACTCTGCAAACCGCAGGGAAGGAGACCTGCTTGCACAGGGGTTCGGGGAACGCGAGAGCAAACCGGGAAAGGAGACCAGCTTCGCCGCGGTTTGCTCTCGCGTTCCCCGAACCACTCTGCAAACCGCAGGGAAGGAGACCTGCTTGCTCGGGGTTCGGGGAACGCGAGAGCAAGCCGGGGAAGGAGACCAGCTTGATTACCAGAGGCTTCCTAAGGTCTGCTGGGATACCTGCTTATTCCACGGAGGTCAAGAAAAGCGCTGGTAAGTGTCTATACTTGATTACCAGCGCTGGATCACCAGCGCTGGATCCTCTACACCCGAGACAAAACGGGAGTACGGCCAGCGCTGCAAACAGGGAGTTGCAGCGCTGGTGGTGCCCTGCAGATGTGTACACCTCCTAAGTTGCAGCGCTGTAACTCCCTCACCAGCGCTGCAACTTTCTGATGTAGACAAGCCCTTAGTCATTTCAGCAGATGGGCTTGATTTGTGCAGCTCCCATTTCCTTCTCCACCTCCTCTGTCGCTCCTCATCCTTCCTCTGTTTCTTTAACAGAATCACAAAGGTTAGAGATAGGAAAGATGCATAGGGTTAATCTAGTCCATAGTCAGACTTGTTTGTCTCTATCTGTTTTTCTAGTATTGTCTCTGTTTTATCACTGTAAATATCGCAGTTGGTGGGCTTTCATAGTATCTCTTGGGACACTATACTAAAGATGAGGACCAGGTCCTCTTAAACATATTTGGAAACAAATGCTGGGTTTGGGCATCCTAGAGCTGGGTGGTGTAAGCATATTGAGGACACTGCAGCCACATTAATTCAGTAATCCTCCTTATTGTCCGGGCTGTACGCTGTGAACAGGAAGGCTGAGAAGACAGGATGCTGCAGAACCCCATAGGAGAAAGCCCACAGGATAGAAGAGCAGTCATCCCAATCTCTGGGATCTTACACAAAGAAGGAAAAGGAGCTATTAAAATGACTCCACTGACCCCCGTCCAAATAATACCTAATGTTCAACAGCATGAAATGCAAATAGGAAAGAATCAGCACAGGAACTTTGTCCTAATCCATTGTGACATGGACATTGCTCAAAACCCACCAATGTAGTTTCTGCCCCATGTCCATACCTGAAAAGTAACTGAGGGAAAAGATATCTGAGGACGTCACATACTTCCAGAATTGCCCAGCCACAACAAACTCTTTCCCAGAAGAGGAAGATTGATCATAGGTTGATAAGTGATAGCACTGTCAATATTGATAGATAACGGGGGCTTGATAGTCTTCATCTGTGGTGATAAGGGTCATATAAGCAGCAAGTTACCTATACAGAGAAAAGAGAGTTAGTATGCTTGCCTTCATCAACCAGAAAGTGCATGGGCCTAACTTGCAGGTTGTATCTGGAATTAGTCAAAGTACCTCCAGAACAGAGGTGGACAAACTTTTTGGCCTGAGGGCCGCATCGGGTTTTGTAAATTGTATGGAGGGCCGGTTAGGGGAGGGGATCATGGCCCAGCCCCCACCTCCTATCTGCCCCCTCCCCTACGGGACCCCTGCCCCATCCATGTGCCCCTGTCTCCTGACCGCCCCCGGATCCCCGCCGCCCCATCCAACCCCTCCTCTCATTCCTGATGGCCTCCCCCAGGGACCTCTGCCCCATCCAACCACCCCTTCTCCCTGTCCCCTGACTGCCCCTGGAACCCTTGCCCCTGACTGCCCCCTGCTGCCCCATCCAACCCCCTCTCCTTCCTGACTTCCCCCCTGGGACCCCTGCCCCCATTCAACCCCCTGTTCCCCCTGACTCCTATCTACACCCCCTGACCACCACCCCGAATTCCCCTGCCCTCTATCCAGCCCCCCCCCCCGCTCCCTTACTGCACTGCCTGGAGCACCAATGGCTGGCGGCACTACAGCCACACTGCCCGGCTGGAGCCGAGCCATGCCATCACCACCACCAAGCAGCACAGAGACTGGGTCGGGTCAGGTCAGGCTCTGCAGCTGTTCTGCCCCAGGAGCTCACAGCCTCGCCACCCAGAGCATTGTGCCGGCAGCAGAGCAAGCGAGCTGAGGCTGCGGGGGAGGGAGGACAGCAGGGGAGGGGTCGGGGCTAGCCTCCTGGGCCAGGGGCTCAGGGGTCGGGCAGGACAGTCCCACAGACCAGATGTAGCCCGCGGGGTGTACTTTGCCCACTTCTGCTCCAGAACCACAGTTGGCTATAGGAGCAGAAACTCAAGCAGAGAAAATTTTGCATTTGTTTCCTGAAGACATTGCTCAGTAACTATGAAAACAAAATAACATACATTCTTCATGGTGAGGAAATTTCTACTCTGTCTGATGGGAGACAGTCTAGATGATATGCTTTAGTCAGACACAAGTTATTTGGCTCAATATTGGGGTAGCTGGTGAAATTTAAATGTCCTGTGTACAAGAGGTCAGACTAGATGATCTAATGATCCCATCTGGTCTTAAACTCTATGAATCAAGAATAGCTTGCCTACTCGACAACTGGAATTGCTTTACTAAGTCAGACTTTGCAGATACCATGGTGGAGACTGGGTAACCTCTGTGTCCTGCACACCCATGGTGTAAGACTTCAAAAAAAAATTTCAATCAGTCTCAGCAGTGGACTTCTACCACCAATGGCGCATCTATCGTCCCCTGCTCCATATGTCAGTGGGAGTCTAAACCTGGAGGCCTATGAGAATGAAACCTTGGACAGAGGCATTTAGAAGTCACTGAATTAATAGCTGAGGACAAAAGAAAATGATACAATTCCACAAGGCCATTAATAGAGTAATTTGAGTTCTTCAGAGCCATCTGGAAATTGACAGGTTCCATTTACCTCCAAGGATAAAACAGATTAATTGGCCCAACCATAAAGGTGTGTCAGACCCCAGAGTTTACGAAGGAATGGGTCAGTCCATGAAAAAGCTGTAATCTTCACTCCCAATCCAAACACCAGATCTAGAGAATGGCCAACTATATGTGCTGAGCCCAAAACCACTTGGGACAGCTCCAAGAATTTCATGGCCCTAGATAACAAAACAGTCTAGATGGAGCTACTATAAGATTGGTGCATAACTGATTGGAAAACCATTCCCAAAAAGTGGTTCACAGTCAAGCTGGAAGGGCATATTGAGTGGGGTCTCACAGGGATCAGTTCTGGTCCAGTTCTGTTCAGTATCTTCATCAGTGATTTAGATAATGGCAGAGAGAATACACTTTAAAGCAGGGGTCTCAAAGTCCCGAACGTGGGGCCGTCTGCGGCCCGAGAACCTCCTCACTGCAGGTCTTGGAGGAGAGACCCATGCAACCATGCTGCTGGCTACGGGCGCCACCTCCCTGCAGCACCCATTGGCTGGGGGAGAGGGACAGAGATACCATTATTAGTTGGCGGGCAGAGCCAACCATGGAGGCAGCATCGTTAGTTGCCAGGCAGACTTAGCCATGGAGGCACTGTCACTTTTTTCCACAATGAATATAAACAAGTCAAAATACCGAACACAGCTATCTGATGCACACCTTGCTGCAATCCTGAATGTTTCAACTGCTCAGTCACGGAGGCCAAACATCAACATACTGACAGAACTGAAGTATTGCCAGGTGTCTGGCAAACACTAAAAACTCTCTGGAAGGCAAAAAATTGTATAAAGTTATATGACAATTTTATTATTTCTAAGAAATTTGAAATAAAAAATACAATATACATGTTTTCTTTTCTGAACACCATCTTCAGTGACATTATTGGCCCGCTGGGAGGATTTGAGGACTGGCACTGGCCCTAAGGTAAATTGAGTTTGAGACTCCTGCTTTAAAGTTTGCAGATGATACCAAGCTGGGAGGAGTTGCATGTGCTTTGGAGGATAGGATTAAAATTCAGAAATGATCTGGACAAACTGGAGAAATGGTCTGAAGAAAATAAAATAAAATTCAATAAGGACAAATGCAAAGTACTCTATTTATGAAGGAACAGTCAATTGTACACATACAAAATGGGAAGTGACTGCCTGGGAAGGAGCACTGCAGATAGGGATCTGGGGAGCATAGTGGATCACAAGCTAAATATGAGCTAACAGTGTAACACTGTTGCAAAAAAAGCGAACATAATTCTGCTATGTATTAGCAGGAGTGTTGTAAGTAAGACACGAGAAATAATTCTTCTGCTCTACTGCATGCTGAGACAGCCTCAACTAGAGTGTTGTGTCCAGTTCTGGGCACCACATTTCCAGAAAGATGTGGACAAATTGGAGAAAGTCCAGAGAAGAGTAACAAAACTGATTACATGTCTAGAAAACATGATCTGTAGGAGAGAAGGCTGAAAAAATTGGGTTTGTTTAGTCTGGAGAAGAGAGGACTGAGAGGGGACATAATGTTTTTCAAGTACATAAAAGGTTGTTACAAGGAGGAGGGTGAAAAATTGTTCTTGTTAACCTCTGATAGGACAAGAAGCAATGGGCTTAAATTGCAGCAAGGGTGGTTTAGGTGGGACATTAGGAAAAACTTCCTAACTGTCAGAGTAGTTAAGCACTGGAATAAATTGCGTAGGGAGGTTGTGGAATCTCTGTCATTGGAGGTTTTTAAAAGCAGGTTAGCCAATCACCTGTCAGGATTGATTTAGCTAATACTTAGTGCTGCTGTGACTAGATGACCCCTTGTGGTCTCTTCCAGTCCTATGTTGCTATACGATTCTATGGCAGCCATGATATCTTGTAACCTAGTAAAAATATGGACGCTGAAGTCGCTAAGAACAGTGACTCCAGTGCCATTGCAGAAAGAGGAATCCAGTAAACTCAGCCAGGGATTCCGGTGCAGCATGCAATCTATATTTTAATACTATATCCAAAAGCTATGTTAAAAGAACATGAAGGTATCATAGCATTCCCTCTCAGATCTGAACCTTAGAGTTCAGAAAATGAGATACTAGCACCTGAATCCTTTAAGCTTAATTACCAGCTTAGATCTGATAGCACTGCCACCACCCAAAAATATAGTGTTTTGGGGCACTCTGACCTCCCCAACCTTCCCTGGGGACCCCAAGAACCCAGATCCCTTGGGTTCGTAAAACAAGGAGAAATAAACCATTCCCCCACCTTTCCCCTTCCCAGAATTTCCCTCCCTGGGCTATCCTGAGAGATCCTGATCCAACCTCTTAAATCACCATACAGAGAAGCATCTCCCTTCCCTTCCACAAAGAGGCAAACAGATTCAAGGAAAACAGAGATTCTATCTCTCCCCCCTCCCGTCTCCCCCACCCATCCTGGTGAGTATCCCAATCCCCTGGAATAAAACAAGGGAAATAAGAAAAAAAAATCAATCAGGTTCTCTAATAAGAAATCTTTTAATAAAAGAAAGGAAAAAGTAAAGATTATCTCTGTAACTTCAAGATGTAAATATTACAGGGTCCTATAGCTTACAGACACCAGAAAGAGACTTTCCCCCTAGTACCAATACAAATCAAAATATTCCCAGCAACTACACATATAAAAGTTACCCAGCCAGATCCACAATTGCAAATATAGTAAAACAATCAAAAAGCCTAAACCGCCTGTTTTTACTTACTATTTGAAAAGAAACTTAGAGAGCCTGTAGTAATGTCTGGTCTCTCTCAGACCCTCCGAGAGAAGAACACACAACGACAAAGAACACACACAAAAGCTTCCCTCCACCCAAATTTAAAAGTATCTTGTCTTCTGATTGGTCTTCTGGTCAGGTGTCCAGTTCCCTGCTTGTAACCCTTTACAGGTAGAAGGGACATTAACCCTTAACAATCTGTTTATGACAGAAGGTTTCAAATAAAGAATGCAGAAGATAATTGCCTGTGCAACCTTAATTCAACACCCTAGTGCATATGCATTATGATACAGTCTTTTATTACATTTTTGCATACCATTTTTCCCACAGGGCTCCTATGTCATGCAGTCTAAGGATGGACTGTGCTTTGGGAATGAATTGAGTGTATAGTAAAGGCGATTGTTTGTAGGATCCCTGCCTCATTTGTTGTAGAAGTTGAAGGTCTGTAGTGAATGAGGAGTGAATGCAGGAAGAGAATGAAGTGTTTCAGGGTTAAGACAGTTGCATGCTATTCTGGACAAATGGATTCTATTCTTTCCTCTTCCACAGAGTTCCTGTGGGATTTTGGGCATGTCACAAACCAGACTTTTCACAGATCGTCACTAATTCTATGTTCCTTATTTTAGACTCAGAGACTTGAAGTTGTTATGATCATCTAGTCTGACTTCCTGCACAACGCAGGCCACAGAATCTCACCCACCCACTCCTGTAATAAATCCCTAACCTGAGCTACTGAAGTCCTCAAATCATGGTTTAAAGACTTCAAGGTGCAGAAAATCGTCTGGCAAGTGACCCATCCTCCATGGTGCAGAGGAAGGTGAAAACCCCCCAGGGCTTCTGCCAATCTGCCCTGGAGGAAAATTCCTTCCTGACCCCAAATATGGTGATCAGCTAAATCCTTTGTGGGTGCCTGACTTCAGACACTTGGGTTTGATTTGCAAAAGTACTGAGCACCCTTGGCTGCAGCTGAAGTCAATGGGAGCTGTGCTTGGAACATACAAAGTGCTGTAAACTTTTGAAAAACCAGGCATGAGGCATCTCTGATTAACTTCCTTATCTATAAAATGGGGATAATAATACCACCTCACCTCACAGAAGTGGATCAAAAGTCAATTAATTAATGTTTGTAAAACACCAAAGTAATATGATGAGAGCACCATAGAATAACCCATGAGGAAATTAGTAATTTTATATTCACTGCAGGGTTTTGATGCTTTGCAGTAAATGCATAGGCCACTTAGTGAATAATGAAGATAAAAATCTTAAATGGCTGTCAGTGGGCCATCCATTTGTGGAGGAGGAATAAGTAATCATAATTAAAGACTGTATTGTAATTCATATATGTAAGGGGGTTGAATTAAAGTTTTGCACAGGCAACCATAATTCAGATGTTTCCTAACATCTGAGTGCTTGATTTTGCAACCTTAATTTTTTTAATTTATTTTTGTATATGTAATTTCTTGGGTTTCTGAAAAAGCAAACTGAAAAGAGAGAAATTCTGTCATGTGGCATAGTGATGGAGTTGGAATCTTTATATCCATCGCACAGACTTCTACCATTTGAGCTAATGGAGTAACTGGCCACAATAGTAGATTTTCATCCTCTGAACACTAGATGGGGATGAGGTACACACTTTGCCAGGGAAAAAATGAGGAGTTCTTGTGGCACCTTAGAGACTAAAAATTTATTTGGGCATAAGCTTTCGTGAGCTAAAACTAGGGTGACCAGATGTCCTGATTTTATAGGGACTGTCCCGATATTTGGGACTTTTTCTTATATAGGCTCCTATTACCCCCTACCCCCATCCCAATTTTTCACAGTTGCTGTCTGGTCACCCTAGCTTAAAGCCACTTCATCAGATGCATGGAGTGAAAAATATAGTAAGCAGAATATATATTATAGCACATGAAAAGATGGGAGTTGCCTTACCAAGTGTGGGGTCAGTGCTAATGAGCCAATTCAATTAACTGTTTTTGCTGATACAGACTAACATGGCTACCACTCTGAAACCTGTCACTTTGCCAGGGGTTTCACAGATATTTGCTGACAGCAGAACACTGGCGAGACCCTGGAGGAATCTTGGGTTCCATTCCAGGCTCTGGAAGGAAGAATTCTGTAGTGGATACAGATCCTTCTGCCTGTGTCTTTTCTAGTTCTGTGTCCCTTCTCTCTCAGTCTCCACTCACCCTAATTTCTCATCCTCATCACAGCCTCCTTGATCAGCCAGTCCTAGTCTCCTCTCCAGGTTTCTCATTGACATTTGATTTTTTCTGCCCCCACTATGGCTCCCAGTTCCAGTCTCCCCTTTGGCTTCATGCCCCCAGTCTTCTTGCCAAGCTAGTTTCAACCTTCTACAACCCTCACCTCCTTGTCAGAGCCATCTTCCACCCTCGTCCCACTGATTCCAGCCCCTCTCCTTGCCCTGTCATTCTCAGTCTCCTCCTTTGCCCCACACCAAGCTTCCAGGTCTATTCTTCTTAATCAGGTTCCTTGTCCAAATCTACTCGTGCCATTCCCCTTCTATTCTAGCAGGCTGAGCTCCCCCGACCCCTCTGTATTCCAGTCCTAGGCATGCTGCTTCCATCTTATCCTCCATTCTTCCATGCTATCTGGGCACCTGCTGGGGGAGCATTGAGAACACAAGAGAAACTGTCTCCTTGCTCCCAGTTCCTGTAGCTAGCACCACAGTGGTCCCCTGAAGCAGTAATTGTATGGAAAAAAGTCCTGCTCAATCACTGCATCCCTTGGCTGAAGCATTCTCAGTACAGATAGAATCTTCTGAGAATTTAGCTGCTAAACTCTAACAAGTCTCTGAGAGAATGAAAAGCGAGGTTCTCCCCCGCACCCCCCCACGGCTTATAACTTGTTTACATTTGTGTAGCTTTTCACAGGGAAAGCAGAAGGCACATCTTTGACCCCAGGTAACCTCCAAATTCTAAGACCTTGCTACAAAGCCATGGAGGTTATAGAGCAGTGATGGGAAGCTGTGGGCCACACGTGGCCTGTCAGGATAATCTGCTGGCAGGCTGTGAGAAAATGTTTACATTGACCGTCCATAGGCATGGCCATCTGCAGCTAGCAGTGGCCATGGTTTGCCATTCCCGGCCAATGGGAGCTGCAGGAAGCTGTAGCTGGCCTGTGCTGCTTCCCGCAGCTCCCATTGGCTGGGAACAGCAAACTGCGGCCATTGGGAGCTGCAGGTGGCTGTGCCTGTGGACAGTCAATGTAAACACTGTCTTGCGGCCTTCCAGCGGATTACCTTGACGGGCCGCAGGTTACCCATCACTATTCTAGAGCTTCTCTACAGAACAGCTTTATGAATTTTTTTAACATAGGCAAAACAATTTTTCCTTAATTTTGTACTTGGAAATCTCTGAACCATTTTTTTGAAAAATTCAGCCTGAGACAGATACCTGGGATGGAAAATTTCAATGCAAATGGTTAAAGTTTGGCAAAGTTTATAAGCAAATTCAGTGACAAAAAATGTTGGTAATGCAGATTTAAGGTTGCACATTGGTATCTCATAACCTTCTGAAATTCAGCAAACGTCAAACGTGTGAAAATGAGGAAATACAGAGATAAGGTACATGCGCACGCTACCTGAACTCTGTCCCTGTGGAGCTGGCAGTAACAACTGGGAGTTAACCTCCATCCATTGCAGCTGCATTCTCTGTGTTAGGCCTACCTGAACTGAGTGGTGGAAGGATTAGTTAGAGCAATTTGAAAGAACAGTGCCCCTCTGGAGCAGTATGAGCTCCTCTTCTTGATCACCCTGGGTGTAATCAAAGGAAAGAAGTGTACCTTGGGAGATCCAGTATGTCTCGTTTCATAAAATCATAGGGTTATAAGGGACCACAAGGGTCATGTGATCTAATGCCCTGCAAAGATGCAGGATTTGTTGTGTCTAAACCATCCAAGAGAGATGCTCTCCAGCCTTCTTTTGAAAACCTCCAGTGAAGGAGCTTCCGCAACCTCCCTAGGCAGTCTGTTCCATTGTCCTCCTGTTCTTACAGTTAGGAGGCTTTTCCTGAGATTCAGTCTAAATCTGCTGTGCTGTAGTTTGAACCCGTTGCTTCTTGTCCTGTCCTCTGTGGCAAGAGAGAACAACTTTTCTTCATCTTTTTTTATGGCAGCCTTTCAAGTATTTGAAGACCGCTATCATATCCCCCCTTAATCTCCTCGTTTCAAAACTAAACATATTGAGTTCCATCAGCCTTTGCTCATATGGCTTTTATTGCTTCTCTTCGATCATCTTTGTCACTTGCCTCTGGATCCTTTCCAATTTCTCTACATCCTTTCTATGCAGTGGTGACCAAGATTAAACACAGTACTCCAGTACTCCAGCTGAGGCCTAACCAGCACCATGTAGAGCAGTACTATCACCTCCTGTGATTTGCAAGCTATGCCTCTGTTAATGCAACCTAAAATTACATTTGCTTTCTTTGCAATAGCATCATATTGCTGACTCATGTTGAGGTTGTGATCCACCACAACTCCAAGATCCTTATCAGCAGTGCTGCTGCCAAGCCAGTTATTTTCCATTCTGTATTTGTGCATTTGGATTTTCCACCCTAAGTGTAGCACCTTACATTTGTCTTTGTTAAATTTCATTTTGTTGTCTATGGCCCAGTTCTCCAATTTATCAATATCCCTCTGAAATATAGCTCTGCCCTCCAAAGTGTTGGGAACCCCCCAGCTTTGTGTCATTTGCAGATTTGATCAGTATGCTCTCTATTCCTAGATCCAGGTCATGAATAGAGATGATAAACAACACCGGACCAGTGATCCCTGTGAAACATCACTTGAGACCTCCCACACATCTGACATCATTCCATTAATAGTTACTCTGTGTTTGCAGTTGTTTAATCAATTATGTATTCACTTAATGGTAGTTCCGCCAAGCCCACATTTCTCCAGCTTACTTATCAGAACGTCATTGGGGACTGTGTCAAAAGCCTTGCTGAAGTCCAGATATATTATGTCAACCACATTCTCCCTGTTCACCAAACCAGTTACCCTGTCAATTTCAGTGCAACATTGTATAGATTATGTTACTGGTGGGGCACAAGGTGGTTCTTGCCATAGATGTTGTCAGCAGGTAAGTGGGAGATAGGTATTGTGAGCATAATTCATAGATTTTAAGGCCAGATAGGACCTTCGTGGTGATCTACAGGTGGTATAACACAGGCCAGAGAACTTCCTGAAAACAATTCCTAGAGCATATATTTTAGAAGAACAGCTAGTCCAGTTTAAAAAATTGTCAGTGATGGAGAATCCACCATGACCCTTGGTAAATTGTTTCAATGGTTAATTACTCTCACAGTTAAAAAAAAGTACACCTTATTTCCAGTCTGAATGTGTCTAGTTTCAACTTCCAGCCACTGAATTGTGTTATACCTTTCTCTGCTAGATTGAAGAGCCCTTTATTAAATATTTGTTCCCTCTTTAGGTACTTATAGGCTGTAATCAAGTCACCCTTTTCTTTGTTAAGCTAAATAGATTGGGCTCTTTGAGTCTATCACTATAAGGCTTGTTTTCTAATCCTTTAATCATTTTTGTGGCTTTTCTCTGAACCATCTCCAATTTATGAACATCCTACTTGAACAGTGGGCACCAGAATTGGGCACAGTATTCCAGCAGCAGTTGCACTAGCACCTAATACAGAGGTAAAATAACCTCTTTACTCCTACTTTAGATTTCCCTGTATATGCATCCCTGCATTAGCTCTTCTGGGTACAGCATCACACTGGGACCTCCTGTTCAGCTGATTGTCCACCACAACTCTCATATCCTTTTTGCAGAATCACTGCTTCCCAGGATAGAGTCCCCCATCCTGTAAATATGGCCTATATTCTTTGTTCCCAGATGTATGTTTACATTTAGCCATATCTTGTTTGCTTGTGCCCAGTTTACCAAGCAATCCAGATAGCTCTGGATCAGAGACCTGTTGTCCTCTTATTTACCACTCCCCCAATTTGTGTGCCATATGCAAACTAAGAATCATAGAAGATTAGAGTTGGAAGAGACCTCAGGAGGTCATCTGATCCAACCCCCTGCTCAAAGCAGGACCAACCCCAACAAAATCATCCCAGCCACGGCTTTGTCAAGCTGAGTTCTAAAAACCTCTCAGGAAGGAGATTCCACCACCTCCCTAGGTAACCCATTCCAGTGCTTCACCACCCTCCTAGTGAAATAGTGTTTCCTAATATCCAACCTAGACCTCCCCCACTGCAACTTGAGCCCATTGCTCCTTGTTCTGTCATCTGCCACCACTGAGAACAGCCGAGCTCCATCATCTTTGGAACCCTCCTTCAGGTAGTTGAAGGCTTCTATCAAATCCCCCTTCACTCTTCTTTTCTGCAGACTAACTTTATCAGTGATGATTTTATGTTTTCTTCCACATGACAGATAAAGATGTTAAATAGTGTAGGGTGGAGAATCAATCCCTGTGGGACCCCACTGGAAACTGACCCACTCGATGATGATTCCCCATTTACAGTTACATTTTGAATTAGTCAGCTTTTAATCCATTTAATGTGTGCCATGTGAATTTTATATTTGCAGTGTGGTTGTAACCATGTTGGTCCCAGGATATTAGACATGGTGGGTGAGATATCTTTTATTGGACCAACTTCTGTTAGGCCTGGTCTACACTACCAAGTTTTTTTTGCCAAAAAACAGCAGAGGTGTTTACGCTGCAAAGCCACTTTTTGCCATGAAACTCCTCAGTTGCAGCACTGTAATAAAACCACCTCAAGGAGAGGGATAAGGCTTTTTATTCCAAGGTTTTAATACTAAAGTGCTTTTATCCCTGTAATTGGTCTCCAGTGGTGTCCCACATTGTCTGAAGTGACCGCTCTGCTCATTGTTTTGAAATCAGCAGCCCTGCAGGCATGCACCCCTCCCCTTTCAAAGCTCTGTTCTGACAGCTGAGGTGCTGTGTTGCTCTGCTCGGGGGAAACAAATAGCAAATCATTAACTGGAATGCTCCTGCTGTCTCCTACACTAGGAACACAGAGGCAAGCAGGTGTGTGTGTGTGTGAGAATGAGAGAGAGACACTCTGTGTTGTGCAGAGCCAGGAAGCAGGGGCTGATGTTAGGTTTTCCCCCTCCCTCCTGCTTCAGGACTGGTTGTTTCCGGGGGCTATCTGAACTTACGAGACAGCATGCAGACACAATCATTCTCCCCCAACGCACACTGTCTGTCTCTCCCCCATCTCCCCATGCTCCCTGTCACATATTCTTCCCCTACCCCCACACTTCAGTAAAAGTGGCTGGCAATCTGGTAGGATGCCCATGAAACAATGGAATTAAAATACCTACATCATGTGATGCTGTACCTGCCCCATGAGACATTGCAAACCCTTCCAAAGCATTGCATCCTGAGGCCAGCTGCACAGTGGGATAGCTACCCACACTGCACTGCTCTTTTTGTTGTTGCAAAAGCTGCTAGTGTGCATGCACTCTAGTGACACAAGGAGCACAGTGTGGACATGCAACAGTGGTTTAATTAAAGCACTTTAATAAAAGTGGCATAACTTTTGGCGAAAAACTTGACAGTGTAGACATAGCCTAAGTGAAAGAGACAAACTTTTGAGTTTATACAGCACTCTTGTTTAGGTCTGGGAAGGGTATTCAGAATGCCACTGCTAAATACAAGGTGGAACAGGGAGTTTAGCATAACTAGTTAAAACATATTTACTCCTGGGGGAACTGTGTATCACTCTGCGTGCACAAAATTCATGTCCCCTGCAGTTTTCTTTGCTTCCCTGCAGAAAAATGACTTCTGTTGGGGAAGCAAAGGGAAGCCGCGAGAGCAGTCACGTACCTCTCCCTGGCAGCGCAGGGAAGTCAATTTGGACGCCCGGAGCAGTGGGTAGAAATTAAATCACAGCTGGTGGAGGGTGATGGGCAGTCATGTGTGAGTGTGAGAGAGTGACATTTGCTACCTCTTACTTGCTATTGCAGCACACTTGACGTGGAGGGGCAGGGCTTTGGGGTGTTTCTGAGGAGGTAGGAGTGGGGCAGGCTCTGTCCCCCCAGGCAGAACAGAATGTATAGAATTATAGGACTGGAAGGGACCTCAGGAGGTCATCTAGTCCAGTTCCCTGCACTCATGGCAGGACTAAGTTTTATCTAGACCATCTCTGACAGGATTCCTGGAGGAATTCTGCACCACTGCACAATGCAGAATTTTGCAGAAATTAACATCTGCACAGAATTTCCATTCCCACACAGAAATGGGCTGCAGTGCTGCTAGCTGCCACTAAGGGCTACTGGATCCAGCAGAGCCCAGCTCACACATAGAAGACATTGCTGGGGGGAGGGAGAGAAGCTAGAGGGTTCCTGGTAGCTTCAGTTCCCAACATGCCCTGAGGGAAGGAGAGGGTGGCGTACAGGAAACTCTGTGTAAGCCTAGGACTGAGCATCAGGCTGTTTCTCCCTCTGTATCCCTGGGCTTGAGGTGTTGTGGGTGTCTGGCCCCCCGGTTGGGCTCGGGAGTGGGCAGAGAAACAGGAATGGGGTTGTCATAGGGGTTTCTTTAACTCTACTTCAGCGGGAATTTTTGAGTGTGTCTGTATTGTTATAGACATACTTGCTGACAGGTATTGTGAAATAAATTACCAAAATAATTGAAACTGGCATGATTATATAGTGTTATTTTGACAAATAAAATGTGCGAATTTTGCAGAATTTTAAAATATTGTGTATAGAAGTCTTAATTTTTTAGTGCAGAATTTTAAATGTTTTTGTGCAGAATAGCCTCAGGAGTAACATATTGTAAGATACACTTCAGGGTGAAGTGTTCAGTTAGCACCTCTGCAGTCATAGAACAAAAAAGGGTAGTTAGTAGGTTACAGATGTTGGAAGAAGCCATAAATTCAGTGTCTTTGTAAATCAGTGTGTTTGGTTTGAAGTGTGTCAGAGGCTCCTCTTGGGATAACAGACGTGGTATATATCAATTTATTTGTTAAATTGATGAACTCATATAAGCTTGCAGCGTGAAACGGCTATAACTGGACACTGCAAGACGGAGATTCCTAGGGTTTTGTCTGGGACCGGAGATATTGGCCGGTGTCATTCGCTTGCAAGTAGCTGGGAGCAGCTTACATGCCAGAGGCTGTGCGTGAACAGCCCAGGAGTGGGGGTTCTCACAGGAGAGCAGGGTAAAGGCTGGCTCCCACAGTAAAGGATTGGAGTGACGTAGCAGATCACTGGTCCAGATAACACCAGAGAGGAACGTCACAGCTCCGTCTTATTCTGGTAGAATAAACAAACAGATTTATTAACTATAAAAATAGATTTTAAGTGATTATAAATCAAAGCATACCAAGTCAGATTTGGTCAAGTGAAATAAAAGCAAAACGCATTCTAAGCTGATCTTAACACAGGGTTTCTCAAACAGGGGTTGCCGCTTGTGTAGGGAAAGCCCCTGGCGGGCTGGGCCGGTGTGTTCATCTGCCCCGTACTCAGGTCTGGCTGATCGTGGCTCCCACTGGCCGCGGATTGCTGCTTCAGGCCAATGGGATCTGCTGGAAGGAGCGGCCAGTAAGTCCCTTGGCCTGCGCCGCTTCCAGCAGCTCCCATTGGCCCGGAGCAGTGATCCATACCGGCCTGGCCTGCCAGGGGCTTTCCCTACACAAGTGGCGACCCCTGTTTGAGAAACCCTGTCTTAACACTTTCAATGCACTTACAAACTTAGATGATTCTCACCACAGGCTGGCTGGTTGCTCCTCAGCCGGGCACTCCCTTTTGATGAATGCTTAGGTTGCTTGGTGTGGTGTCGGTAGATGTAGGTGGAAGACAGAGAGCACGGCAAACGCCTCTCCCTTTTATCATGTTCTTTCTTCCCTCTTGGCTTTGCCCCCCTCCGTAAGAGTCAAGTGAGCATTATCTCATTGCAGTTCCAAACTGACCAAAGGAATGGGGGGGATGACTCACTTGAGAGTCTAACAGATCCTTTTGTTGCTGCCTAGGCCAGTGTCCTTTGTTCCTGTGAGGCTGGGCTGGGTTTGCCCCATACATTCCCTGATGAGGTGTGAACTGCCTCTCTGTTCTTAGAGAGTTTTTGCCTGGGCTTGCTTTAAGCCATAAGGATACATTTTCAGCCTCATAACTATATATATGAAATTATAAC
Organism: Gopherus evgoodei; assembly: GCF_007399415.2. Lineage (NCBI taxonomy): Eukaryota > Metazoa > Chordata > Testudines > Testudinidae > Gopherus > Gopherus evgoodei. The sequence continues at coordinate 33,436,872 of NC_044335.1, read as the reverse complement.
CTATAACTTTATTATAACAGTTACTATAACAACCATGCTCAGTGCATCATGAACCTTCCAAAGACACCCAGCTTGACAAACTTTGCATTGGATACCACACAGTCATTTGACAAGGATGAGCATGGGGGTGCTGGGTGTTCCCTCAAAGTACAGAGTGTCACAGGAGGTTCCTAGGGTTGTGTCTGAGACTGGAGGTATTGGCTAGTGTCATTTGGTTGCACAATCCAAGGAGCAGCTTACATGTCAGAGGCTGTGCGTGAACAGCCCAGGAGTGGGGGTTCTTACAGCAGAGCAGGGTAAGGCTGGCTCCCAGAGTCAAGGATTGGAGTGACGTAGCAGATCACTGGTCGAGATAACACTAGAGGGGAACATCACAATCACCCATCAATCAAACTGTGTCTAGAACACTCCCATACCAGCATCAACTTCCTAGACCCATGATCAGCTTCAACAACGGAATCCTACAGACAACTACAGTAACTCCTCACTTAACGTTGTAGTTATGTTCCTGAAAAATGCTTCTGTAAGCGAAACAATGTTAAACAAATCTAATTTCCCCATAACAATTAATGTCAATAGAGCAGGTTAGTTTCCAGTGAAATTGTTTACACACACACACACACACACACACACACACACACACACACACACACACACACACACACACACACACACACACACACACACACACACACACAGAGCGGATCCTGTGCAGGCAAGACGCCGAAGGCAGCCTGCCTGCTGTGCTTGGGGCGGCAAAATGCCTACAGCTGCCCCTGTTCCCAGGGAATGCCTTACTGCTACATGATGAACTAGCACTCAGCTGAGCTCTCAAGGGTTAACACATTGTTCTTAATGTATCCTCACACTGTATAAGGCAGTACAAATGAAGGGAGAGGAGACAGCACAGCAGAGAGAGACAGAGACACATACCGTCTGTGTGTGAGAGAGATGCGCATTTCCCTTTTAAGTACACTGACCCCACTCTAAATATATTGCCTTTTAAAGTAGATTGGCAAGTTGAGACAACAGCTGCTGCCAGCAAGCTCCCTCTGTCCTGAGCCCTGTCGTTTGTCCACTCTGCTCTGTGGAGATGGGGTAAAGGAGTGGGGGTAGGGGGATACTCTGACATTAGCACTCATCTTTCCCACCCCCCTCTGCACAGCAAGCAGGAGTCTCCCGGGAGCAGCTCCAAGGCAGAGGGTGGGAGCAGCACATGGCAGTGGGGGGAGGGACAGCTGGACTGCCTGGCAATTTATAGCCTGCTGGACAACTGTTGCACAGGGAACTTCGGGGAGCAAGGAGCTGACGGGGGGCTGTCGGCCCACCCTAGTTCCAAGCTCCCACCAGCTAGCTCCAACGGGCTGCTCTTTCTGCAAGCAGTGGACAAAGCAGGCAGCTGCCAAACAATGTTATTAAGGGAGCATTGCACAACTTTAAATGAGCATGTTCTCTAATTGATCAGCAACGTAACAATGAAACAACATTAACCTGGACAACTTTAAGTGGGGAGTTACAGTATGTACAAGAAACCTATAGATCATCAAACCTACCTTCACAGATCCAGTAACCACCCAAACACACCAAGTAATCTGTTATCTTCAGCCAGGCACTCATATATTGCAGAATGTACTCTGATTGAAAGTCCAGGATGTACACCTGAACTCACTTAAAACTGCCTTCATCAAACAAGGACGCTCTATCAGAAAAGTAGAAAATATCATTAAATGGGCCAACCAAATACTGCAAGAGAACATGCTTCAGTACAGGGTGAGGGTGGGGATGCTGACAACTCTGACCACACATCTCTAGTTGTCACCTACCACTCCACACTGGAACCCATATGGGATATCGTTAAACAATTACAACTCATACTTGATGGGAACCACATCCTGAAAGAAATATGTTCCTTGAACACTCACTTCTACCCTTCAAACAGTCCCCAACCTCACCAAGTTCATCATCAGAGGCAAGCTCCTCCCAGACCAGGACTCTCCAACTCAAAGCAGCACCAGACCCTGCCAGAACAACAGATGCAAAACCTGCAGACATATTTCCATTGCTACAATGATCAATATCTTGCACAACACACCTTTCAGCATCCATGGGTCCTACACAGGACTCTCACAACATGGGAACTCGTCATCAAGTGCAGTAAGTGCCCCAACAATAACTATGGGGGTGAAGGAAGACAAGCACTACACTCTTGAATGAGCTCAGACAGAAAAATGATAAAAGACAAAAACACCATATAACCCATGAATGAACATTCTTCACAAAGTAATCACTCCATATCTGACCTCTCAGTCCTTGTTTTCAAAAGGAAACCTGGGAGCTCAAATTCATAATTTTCTAGATACTAAAAATCATGATACAGAGTGTCACAGTGGTGGTGGTTGAAGTTGTGCTGGAAATCTATGAGGAGTCTAAGTCATCTGTCCAGAAGAAGAAAATATCATCAATGTATCTCAAGTATATCATTGGTTTCATGGTACATTTTTCCAGAAAGGCTTCCTCCAGGTGGCCCATGAAGAGGTTGGCATGCTGGAGTGCCATCTGTACCATGTCTGTTCCCAAAGTTTGGACAAAGTGCTGTTGAATGTAACATTTTTAGGGGTGAGGGTGAAATGAATGAGTTCAGTGATGTGTTTGGTGTGGATCTCTGAGTATTGTCTATAGTCTAGTAGGTATTTGAGGCAGGCAGTGATGTCATTGTGAGGGATATTGTGTATAGGAAGGGGAGACTATGCCAGGCTGGGGAAGATCCTTAAGGAAATCGAGATAATCTTCAGTGGGATTCTGGCTGCTCCTAGAGAAGGGCAACAAAGGTGTTACAAGATTATGAGGATCAACAGATGGCTCAGGAAGTGGTGCTATAAGGAGGTCTTTGGGATGTATGGCCATTGGGAGGCATTCATGGACAGAGGACTGTTCTATTGGGATGGACTTCACCTGAGTAGGGAGGGAAATAGACTTCTAGGATGAAGGCTGGCATAACTGATTAAGAGAGCTTTAAACTAGGAATTTGGAGGAGATGGTTGGGGGATGTCCAGGTAATCTCCACACCGGATTTTAACATTGAGAGGGATGAAAACAAAGTAAGAAAGGATACAGCCGTGGGTGGGAGAATGGACATAAGGAGGAAGGGTAGTGTAGATTCCAGTCTAATAAGTGATACTGGTGATAGAATGTCTGCGTCTAATCTGGTAAAGAATGTGAGCAAAGCCAGACAGCAAAAATTAAGATGTTTATACACCAGTGCGAGGAGCCTAGGTAATAAAATGGAGGAACTAGAGTTACTGGTGTAGGAAGTGAAACCAGATATTACAGGGGTAACAGAAACATGGTGGAATAGTAGTCATGACTGGAGTACAGGTATTGAAGGGTATGTGCTGTTTAGGAAAGACAGAAATAAAGACAAAGGTGGTAGAGTAGCATTGTATATTGATGAAGCAGAATGTAAAGAAATAAGAAGTGAAGGAATGGATAAGACAGAGTCTTGTTGTCAGATGCTCCCGGTGTGGTGCTCTGCTCTGTTCAATGTTGATATCAATCGGCTGCGTGCGTGTGCTCCCTCTGTGTGCTGTCCCACCTCTGCGCAGATAGCTGACACAGCAGACCCTGAGAGAACCCCCAATGACCACAGACTCTAGTAAGGTACGAAGGCACTTCGGCCAGGTTTATTGTCTAACGAAGCACAATGATAGTTCCCGCTAGACTTTACTCTACAGGACATACTACGAATATGTGCCCCCGGCAATGGACTCAGCTCAGTCAGTGGTGGGACTTTCCATTGCCCCCTAAGCTGGACAAAGACATCCACTCAGGGATGCATTCTTATACACAGGTACAAACAAGTTACATAGCTCTCCTGATGTATTGAGGTGCAACCCTTCTACGTAGCAAGGTACAACCCCTCTACGTAGTAAGGAACCGCCTCTCACCTTGTACATATTGGTTTGAACAAAACAACTCTGTCCATCATATTACCCTTTTGGCCCTCTCGTTGGGTTGGGTCCGCTAGTTCCTTGTTATCTGTGTGGAATGTACAAGTATGTGAATGTTCTGATATCTGGTCCAGTACCTTTTAGGTATGTCTCTTTTTACAGCATCAGCCCTTTCCTTGCCAGCTTCTGTGAGCAGAGCCTGCCTCTGGCTCACAGCTTAACTTTGCTTAAAGTTAGCAAAGTCTTGACCATTACTTTAGCTCAGGCCTTAGGCCTCATACTGGGCCTCTGATAACTACATCTGTTTGGGCCTCTTCTTACTACATCTGTTTGGGCAAAAATCACACTGGGGAAGAAAGCTATTAGAGCCTCCCCTGGGATAGTGCTTGGGGTGTTCGAATTGTGTGATCATAGGAGACTTTAACTTCCCAGATATAGACTGGCAGACAAGTGCTAGTAATAATAATAGGGCTCAGATTTTCCTGGATGCAATAGCTGATGGATTCCTTCACCAAGTAGTTGCTGAACCAACAAGAGAGAATGCCATTTTAGATTTGGTTTTGGTGAGTAGTGAAGACCTCATAGAAGAAATGGTTGTAGGGGACAACCTTGGTTCGAGCAATTATGAGCTAATTCAGTTCAAACTAAATGGAAGGATAAACAAAAATAGATCTGTGACTAGGGTTTTTGATTTCAAAAGGGCTAACGTTAAAAAATTAAGGAAATTAGTTAGGGAAGTGGATTGGACTGAAGAACTTGTGGATCTAAAGGCGGAGGAGGCCTGGAATTACTTCAAGTCAAAGCTGCAGAAACTATCAGAAGCCTGCATCCCAAGAAGGGAAAAAAATCATAGGCCAGAGTTGTAGACCAAGCTGGATGAGCAAGCATCTCAGAGAGGTGATTAAGAAAGAGCAGAAAGCCTACAAGGAATGGAAGATGGGAGGGATCAGTAAGGAAAGCTACCTTATTGAGGTCAGAACATGTAGGGATAAAGTGAAAAAGGCCAATAGCCATGAAGAGTTGGACCTTGCAAAAGGGAATTAAAACCAATAGTAAAAGGTTCTATAGCCATATGAATAAGAAGAAAAAGAAAGAAGTGGGACCGCTAAGCACTGAGGATGAAGTGAAGGTTAAGGATAATCTAGGTATGGCCCAATATCTAAACAAATACTTTGCCTCAGTCTTCGATGAGGCTAATGAGGAGCTTATGGATAATGGCAGGATGACAAATGGACATGAGGATATGGAGGTAGATATTACCGAATCCGAGGTAGAAGCCAAACTCAAACAACTTAATGGGACTAAATTGGGGGGCCCAGATAATTGTCATCCAAGAATATTAAAGGAACTGGCACATGAAATTGCAAGCCCATTAGCAAGAATTTTTAATGAATCTGTAAACTCAGGGGTTGTACCGTATGACTGAGAATTGCTAACATAGTTCCTATTTTTAAGAAAGGAAAAAAAAAGTGATCCGGGTAACTACAGTTAGTTTGACATCTGTAGTATGCAAGGTCTTGGAAAAATTTTTGAAGAAGAAAGTAGTTAAGGACATTGAGGTCAATGGTAATTGGGACAAAATACAACATGGTTTTACAAAAGGTAGATCGTGCCAAACCAACCTGATCTCCTTCTTTGAGAAGGTAACAGATTTTTGAGACAAAGGAAACGCAGTGGATCTAATTTACCTTGATTTCAGTAAGGCATTTGATACGGTTCCACATGGTGAATTATTAGCTAAATTGGAAAAGATGGGGATCAATATGAAAATAGAAAGGTGGATAAGGAGCTGGTTAAAGGGGAGACTACAACGGGTCATACTGAAAGGTGAACTGTCAGGCTGGAGGGAGATTACTAGTGAAGTTCCTCAGGGATCGGTTTTGAGATCAATCTTATTTAATCTTTTTATTACTGACTTGGGCATAAAAAGTGGGAGTATGCTAATAAAGTTTGCAGATGACACAAACCTGGAAGGTATTGCCAATACAGAGAGGGACCGGGATATACAGGAAAATCTGGATGACCTTGTAAACTGGAGTAATAGTAATAGGATGAAAGTTAATAGTGAGTAGTGCAAGGTCATGCATTTAGGGATTAATAACAAGAATTTTTGTTATAAGATGAGGACTCATCAGTTGGAAATAACAGAGAAGGAGAAGGACCTCTGAGTATTGGTTGATCATAGGATGACTATGAGCCACCAATGTGATATGGCCGTGAAAAAAGCAAATGCGGTCTTGGGATGCATCAGGCGAGGTTAGATAAGGAGGTGTTAGTACCGTTATACAAGGCACTAGTGAGACCTCATCTGGAATATTGTGTGCAGTTCTGGTCTCCCATATTTAAGAAGGATGAATTCAAACTGGAACAGGTACAGAGAAGGGCTGCTAGGATGATCCAAGGAATGGGAAACCTGTCTTATGACAGGAGACTCAAAGGCTTGTTTAGCCTAACCAAAAGAAGGCTGAGGGGAGATATGATTGCTCTCTGTAAATATATCAAAGGGATAAATACCAAGGAGGGAGAGGAATTATTTAAGCTCAGGACCAATGTGGACACAAGACCAAATGGATATAAACTGGCCATCAGAAAGTTTAGACTTGAAATTAGATGAAGGTTTCTAACTATCAGAGGAGTGAAGTTCTGGAACAACCTTCCAAGGGGAGCAGTCGGGGCAAAAGACATACCTGGCTTCAAGACTAAGCTTGATAAGTTTATGGAGGAGATGGCATGATGGGATAGCCTAATTTTGGCAATTAATTGATCTTTGACTATTAGTGGTAAATATGCCCAATGGCCTGTGATGGGATGTTAGATGGGGTGGGATCTGAGTTACTACAGAGAATTCTTTCCTGGGTATCTGGCTGATGAGTCTTGCCCACCTGCTCAATGTTTAGCTGATCACCATATTTGGGGTCACGAAGGAATTTTCCTCCAGGGCAGATTGGTCCTGGGGGTTTTTCGCTTTCCTCTGCAGCGTGGGGCACAGGACACTTGTAGGATTTTCTGCACCTTGAAGCCTTTAAACTGTGATTTGAGGACTTCAGTAGCTCACACAGAAGTTAGGGGTTTATTACAGGAGTGGATGGGTGAGATTCTGTGGCCTGAGTTGTGCAGGAGGTCAGACTAGATGATCATAATGGTCCCTTCTGACCTTAAGGTCTATGAGTCTATAGGAAAGTGACATTCCTGGTGGCAAGGATGGTGGTTCTGAGGGAACTGGTCATGCTGCTGGGGGCGTGGAACTATATGTGAAAGAAAGCATAGAGTCAAGTGTAGTAAAAATCTTAAATGAATCATACCAAAGGATCTGAAGTTTTCAGAGTGGAGAGTGTTAAATAGTGCTGTCCCCAGGGGTCTGTACTGGGACCAGTATTAGTCAACATATTAATAAATGATCTGGAAAAAGGGATAAACAGTGAGGTGGCAAAATTTGCAGATGATACAAAACTACTCAAGACAGTTTACTCCTGGGAGTATTCTGCGCCAAAAATAAAAAATACTGCCCCCAAAATATAAAAATTTTGCATACAATATTTTTAAATTTTGCAAAATTTATTGGTCAGTATAACACTACATAATCATGCCAGTTTCAATTATTTTGGAAATTTATTTCAAAATATCTGTAAGGAAGTATGTCTGTAACAAAACAGACACACAAATTTTTCCCCCAGGAGTAGAGAGTTAAAGAAACCCCTATGACAACCGAGTTTGTGTTTTTCTCCCTTCTCCTGCCCCAGAGTCCAGCTAAGGGGCCAGACACCCCCCGCCCAAGCCCAGATGTGGTCCCCTCAGCCCAGACACCTGTGCCCCTACCGTCCACAGATGCCAGCCAGGGTTGTGTGGAGTTTCCTGCGTGCCGCTTTTTCTTCCCTCAGGGCGTGCAGGGAACTGCAGCTGCTAGGAACTCTCTACTCTCTCTCTTCCCTCATCTCCCCGCTGTGTTGTCTATTTGCAACCTGGGTTCTGCCAGGTCCAGTGGCCCCTAGTGGTCACCAGCAGCACTGCAGCCCATTTCTGTTGGGTAAAGGAAATTATGCATGAAAAATATGAATTTCTGCAAAATTCTGCATTATGGATTGGCTCAGAATTCCCCTAGGAGTAACAGTTAAGTCCAAAGCAGATTGTGAAGAGTTACAAAGGGATCTCACAAAACTGGGTGACTGGACACCAAAATGGCAGATGAAATTCAATGTTGATAAATACAAAGTAATGCACATTAGAAAACATAATCCCAACTATACATACAAAATAATGGGGTCTAAATTAGCTGTTACCACTCAAGAAAGAGATCTTGGAGTCATTGTGGATAGTTCTCTGAAAATATTCACTCGATGTGCAGCAGCAGTCAAAAAAGCAACAGAATGTTGGGAATCATTAGGAAAGGGATCGCTAATAAGACAGAAAATATCATATTGCCTGTATATAAATCCATGGTATGCCCACATGTTGAATACTGCATGCAGATATGGTCACCCCATCTGAAAAAAGATATATTAGACTTGGAAAAGGTTAGGAAAAAGGCAGGCCCTGCTCACAGAATCTGGCAAGAACAGGGCTGATATTGCAGAAACACACATTCCTAAGTAGTGCTAGGCATAAGAATACACACGCAAACGCATTCCAGAAGGATGGTACCAGAAAACCTCAATACCAACACATTCCCCAAAGATAACAGGGACACGCTTACCCGTTTTAAAGATAAGGTCAGGATGACAGCATGATGAATAGAAATATTTTGATCTAACCAACGTGTATAAGGTAATGGGTGGCACCTGGCCACATCAGAGAGGCAATACGTAACTTGTTTGTATCAGTTTATAAAAAGGTATCTCAGAGGGAGTGTCTTTGGCCAGCCAAGGGGGGAATGGAAAGTCCCACCATTCACTGAGCTGTGTCCATTGTCACGGGCATACATGTCTTAGATCCTTGTAGAGCTTGCCAGGTGCTTGTACCATGCTTCGTCAACAATGAACCTGGCTGGGTGCCTTCATACCTTAATGGATCTTGTGGTCATTTGGGGAATTACAGACCAGTCAGCTTAACTTCTGTACCCAGAAAGATAATGGAGCATGTGTCATAAACAGATGGCTAAGGGTTAATGTCTCTTACACCTGGAAAGAAGTAATCTGAAATACCCTCAGGTGCACCAGCGAAATCTGGGACTAAGTTATGATAGCATGTAATTAAGAAATCATTTTACAAACACCTAGAATATAATGAGGTGATAAGTAACAGTCAGCATGCATTTGTCAAGAACAAATCGTGTCAAACCAACCTTTGACAGAGTAGCAAGCCTTGTGGATGGAGGAAAGTGGTAGATGTGGTATATCTTGACTTTAGTAAGGCTTTTGATACTGTCTCGCATGACCTTCTCATAAACAAACCAGGGAAATACAACCTAGATGGAGCTACTATAAGGTGGGTGCATAACTGGTTGGAAAATCGTTTCCAGAGAGCGGTTATCAGTGGTTCACAGTCATGCTGGAAAGGGCATAACGAGTGAGGTTCCACAGGGATCGGTTCTGGGTCTGGTTCTGTTCAATATCTTCATCAACGTTTTAGATAATGGCATAGAGAGTACACTTATAAAGTTTGCGGATGATACCAAGTTGGGAGGGGTTGCAAGTGCTTTGGAGGATAGGATTCAAATTCAAAATGATCTGGACAACCTGGAGAAATGGTCTGAAGTAAATAGGATGAAATTCAATAAGGACAAATGCAAAGTACACCACTTAGGAAGGAACAATCAGTTGCACACATACAAAATGGGAAATGACTGCCTAGGAAGGAGTACCGTGGAAAGGGATCTGGGGGTCATAGTGGATCACAAGCTAAATATAAGTCAACAGTGTAACACTGTTGCAAAAAAAGCAAACAGCATTCTGGGATATATTAGCAGGAGTATTGTAAGCAGGACATGAAAAGTAGTTCTTCCGCACTACTCTATGCTGATTAGGCCTCAGCTGGAGTATTATGTCCAGTTCTGGGTGCCACAGTTCCAGAAAGATGTGGACAAATTGGAGAAAGTCCAGAGAAGAGAACAAAAATGATTAAGGGTCTAAGGACCTATGAGAGAAGATTGAAAAAAATTGGGTTTGTTTAGTCTAGAGAAGAGAAAACTGAGAGGGGACATGATAACAGTTTTCAAGTACATTGAAGATTGTTACAAGGAGGAGAGGTAAAAATGATTCTTGTTAACCTCTGAGGATAGGACAAGAAGCAAAGGGCTTAAATTGCAGCAAGGAAGGTTTAGGTTGGACAGTATGAAAGAGTCCCTAACTGTCAGAGTGGTTAAGCATTGGAATAAATTGCCTAGGGAGGCTGTGGAATCTCCATCATTGGGGATTTTCAAGAGCAGGTTGGACAAACACCTGTCAGGGATGGTCTAGATAATACTTAGTCCTGCGCTGAATGCAGGGGACTGGACTAGATGACCTCTCAAGGTCCCTTCCAGTTCTATGGCACTGTTACTGAAGGAATATCAAGATCCGTGGGAAAGTACTCTCAAACCAGTCAGCACACAGGCAGACAACTTCCCACAGGACAGACTGACTTCCGCCAGAAACTCTGCAACATTAACAACGTAAGAATGGCCATTTTGGGTCAGATCAATAGTCCATCTAGCTCAATATTGTGTCTTCTGACAGTGGCTAGTGCCAGATGCTTCAGAGGGAAATGATGATCAGGAATGCAGTGTCATGCTTTGGCTGTCCCAAAACCTCTGACTGCTATAAGCTGGGAGTGGATGACAGAGGATGGGTCAGCCAGTTGCAGTGATAAATGGCAGGCTTGAAAGCCTCTTGGCCACTCTGTGCATGCACAGTGTAACCCTACGGCTCACATGCCAAAGAGAACTCTCTTGTGGATACTGTGTTCAGTTTTGCTCTCCCCAAGGGGCAATGGATGCCATGCGCTAGCTGGAGTATATGCTGAGAAATTGAGACTATTGTGGTTTGAAACCATACTTGATCCACAGTTCCAGGCAAAAAAAGGCTGGTAGAATCTGTCAACCTTAGGAAAAGCTGGGGCAGTGAGGGAGAGGGGGTTCAGGGTGCACAGTATCTTAATTAAATGACCAGCTGTGTTAGCTTCTATAGAATAAAGGGACCTAGAGCGTCAAAAGTGTTAACCCGATCCTATCACTGAACAACAGTAACAGACAAAATTTGGAGTTCCAAATACTGAGACCTTGGTCTGTTTAGTACCATAGCAAATACAACTTTAGAAATGCTTTAAAACTTTATTAAAGATACCAAAAAAAGGAAAAACAGTTAAAGCAATTTAGTGTAAAATATTAAGTAAGGTTTTCATTTTAACTATCTTTTATTCTAGTGTTTCTCAAACTTTTGTATTAGTGATGCTTTTCACAAAGCAAACCTCTGAGTGTGACCTTATAAATATATAAAAAATGTGTTTTTAATGTAACACTATTATAAATGCTTGAGGCAAAGTGGGGTTTGGGGGTGGAGGCTGATAGCTCTCAACCCCCTACATAAAACCTCATGACACTCTGAGGGGTCAAGACCCCCAGTTTGAGAACCCCTCCTTTATTCCATTTCCCCTTTAACTATAGAGAGTCCTTACAAGGAGAAAAAACCCTGTTTGTCAGTCTCTAAGATGGTATTAGAGATGGTGATAACTCTCTTTTTGGGGAAAAAAGTTAATTGAGATGGGCTGGAGTTGTTGTTAAAGTCGGATCGTGCTTCCTTGAAGAGAAAACCAGACATACACATGCAAAAGGGGAAAGAAAAGAACAGCTTCTGTCTTTTTGGTGGTGACTCTCACATGCACTCTCATTGCTGGAGAAACACTAGCGAAAGCATTGCTCTGATCAGCCACTTAGAGACATGGTAAACTTTTACAAGCATCAGAGTGTTTCAGGCATTGCTGTTAGCCAACTCCTTGGGCGCAGGCTTTAAGTGATGGTTCAAAATGTACAGTCTTGGCCAGCTAAGCCAGTCTCTTATTAAACAGAAGGCAAAAGGGAATAGAAGAAATAAGGTGGTGAATGAATAAGACACATGAGGGAAAGGGTGACAAAGTCTCCCATCCCAGGTGATATTCATGATTTAGCCAAAGCTGGTGGAGGTGGTGATCTCATCTGTGTCCCTCTCTCTGGCCCAGTCTGGTCAGGATATCTCCACAATCAGGATAGTGAAGGCCCAATAGTGAAAATGTGTATCCTGGAATCCCAGGAAGTAGTGGCGGTGGCAGCCATGACGGTAAAGCTCACTCCTTCCAGTCCACCCACCTCTCAGTCAGTGTCCACTAATTTTCACCTCAAGTCTCTTTTTAAGGACCCCCGAAAGGCGTGATGGGTAGAATAGCCCATCCTCTCATTATTTTGTTTGCCAATTAGGCCTAATTTCGGAAGCACCAATTTTAGTCCATTGATTTCTGGTCCTATGCTCCTCTTGTTTACTAAGCATGATCTTGATACAGTCCTTGCATGTTATTGGTAAACTCTTGCTGTGTGAAGTACTTCAGCCTTCCAGTTTTCTTTTGAAACAATTTTATGAGACAACTGGAGACAATTCACAAATCTTTACCCATTTTTCACCAAATAAGCTCATAATTGGAGTAGGACTGCTAGGTTCCAATTATTACAACAGACTCTAAATTTGCTTCACTAGCCCTACTCTCTGCCCCCAGATGTCAAGGCTGTCGAATTAACTATGTGGATTTTAGGGCACTTAGAATAGTCCTTTAAACAGAAAGCTGTTCTTAACCTTAACTATAGTAGTGTCTTACAAGAGGGTGTGCTGGGCAACCTTTACTGTATGCCTGTAATTAGCCCCAACTTAACTTCATCCATTTACTTGCACACAGCCAATCTAATTTTTGGGCAGGAGACCTGTATTTTCACAACCTCCTCAGCTTCTCTTGTGCCTAATACCATGCCTTACACCCTGCTGAAGACAGGTACATCAATATACATTTCCTGCCACGTTTCCCAGCTAAGGAGCTTATAACACTTTTGTAGTTGGAATTTGAGGAACAAGCCATTGCTCAAGCCTTTGGAAATTGTGAGCTCCAGAAACCTGAGAGTTCCAACCTTTTCCTTACACGACAGGGAAGTTAGATTGGGGAGAACCCCCTTAGTATCAGTGTAAAAATTAAAGTTGCTAAATCAAGCACTCAACCAGAAAATTCCCAGAGTTC